>NC_138891.1:13610163-13686016 GCF_965194825.1 Balaenoptera physalus | reverse complement strand
ATTCCTCGTTCAACTAGGGAATTCCTCCGTTTCTCATAAGGTCCCAGAATCAAAGTTGAACCCAGCCCACGTACGTGTCGTTTCTGAAGAACCAAAAGAGGCACCAGAAGCACTGTGCTACCGTCTCAGAATAATGTTTTATTTAGGCAGGGAGATTTGCACTGTGCGAATGACCTAAGCGATTTAAGGCGCTAGGGAGGTCTAGGTGGCCTTGAACCTGCCAAAAGACTAGCAGGGCTCAGGAGGAGAGTGTTGCTTTTCCAGGCTGCATCTAAAAGTCGTGTTTCTGCTTGGCAGAGAGAGAGACGGCAGGTGTGTAAAGGGAGAAGGAACACGAAGCACAGAGTTGTTTCACTGCAGCTCAGGGTCAGCCCTGAGAGCCACTGGCATTACACCGAGGACTTTCCAGAACTCTGGTCGGGGCACATTTGGAAGATTTGTCAGTCTATCGATCCAACGAAGAAAACACTGCCTTGCCTTTCACAGCGCACTCAAAGAGACGATCCGGAGTACCCAGGTAGCGGCACGGTGCTCAGTCGGCCAAGAAGAGTCACTGAGCACACAGCGTTCTTCCAAGGGACGCGGTGAGGCGGCGGGAGTCCTAGGAAGGGCACACTGGCCTTAATGCCCTACTTTCCCTACCGGGGTCATGGAAATCGTCTGTACACGGCCACCCGTGGATGGAAACCCGGACATTACGTTGAGCCTGGGGGACAGGTCTGGTTTCCCCGTTATGTGAAGAGGGCTGCTGGAGGCCTCCTGCCACGAATAGGAAACACTGTGT
This sequence comes from Balaenoptera physalus, assembly GCF_965194825.1. NCBI lineage: Eukaryota > Metazoa > Chordata > Mammalia > Artiodactyla > Balaenopteridae > Balaenoptera > Balaenoptera physalus. Next base: position 13,685,232 of record NC_138891.1, on the reverse strand, counting down.
TAATCGAGGAAAGCTGCCTTTCCCTCAGCCGGCATTGCCACTGTGAAGAGATGACGGGCAACAGCATTGGTTTTCACTGAAATTTGAGGCCGCAGGTGGCCTGCTTTCCCGTTGGGAAAATAACGCTTTCCTCCTTAGGTCCCTATGCCAGACTTGGCACACAGCCCATGTACGGGTAGTTTCTGAGCAACGAAAAGAGACTCACGCCGCACCCTGGACCGTCCCTGATAAAACTCTGGCACGAAGGGAGTTCTGCTTGGGCTGAGTGGCGTGACCGACATAATTCCTTGGCTTAGGCCAAAGCGTCCTTTTCTCTTACAGAAGCTTAGGCAGTGTTGCAGGGGCAACAAGTCCGTGTGTCAGGCTGCGTCTAAAGTCGACTGTCTGCTTGGCGAGCGAGGGCAGGTTGGCGTTCCCAGGATGAACAGCAAGCAGAGGGTTTTTTTCATTGCAGTTCTGGTTCAGCAGCGGGGACCACTTGCAGTACACCTAAGACCTGCTAGACCTGTGCTCGGGAGGACTTTTGAAAGACTGGCAATCCAACTGTGCGACCAAGAGAGCGGGGTTTTGCCTTTCACTCTTCATTCCAAGGGATGATCCGAAGGGCCTAGGTCCCTGGTATGTTGGGAGGTCGCCTAAGAAGTGGCATCCGGTACACACTGTGTTTCCATGAGACGTGGTGAGGACGCGGGAGTCCCAGGAGTCCTGAAAAGCACACTAGCGTGTAGCCACTGCTTTGAGTGAGGCTTGCTGGGAAATGCTGCCTGCCGGCCCGGCGCTGTGGATGCAATGCCCGGACCTGGCCTTCAGCTTGGCGCTCAGCGTAGTTTTCCTTTCATGTGCAGGCGAGCCTGGGATGCCTCTGGAGTGGAAGTGGAAACACGCTATGTCTCTCAAGAAAAGCCCACTTTCCTTCCAAAGACATGCCAGCATGCAAGCGTGGGCTGACAGAGCACTGTATTCCAGGCAGCTTTCACGTTGAACCATCCTTCTTTCCAGTTGGGAGGTACTAGAGTGCTCTGAAGGTCCCAATCTCAAAGTTGAACACAGCCCACGTACGTATAGGTTCTCCCGAACCGAAAGGGACCCAAGGAGGACTGCGGCACCTGCTCTGAATAACTCTGTAGCCGGGGTGTGGCGCACTGTGCGAATGGCACGAAATATTAGAGGGGCTAGGTCGAGTGAGTTAGGTGTCCCTGCCGCTGCCAAAAGCCTAGCAGTGTGCAGGGGGAAACCGTCCCTTTTCCAGACTGCATCTAAAGTCGAGTTACTGCTCGCCAGAAAGAGCCGGTAGCTAAGTACACCCAGAAAGAACGCTACGCACCGGCTTTCTCCTTGCTCCTCAGCGGCAGCACCGAGAGATACATTAGGCATTACACCTAAGACCTTCTACACCTCTGTTCAGGGAGCACTTTTGAATGTCTTGGCTATCTAGCTATCCAGCAAAGAAAAGAGTGTGTTGCCTCTCACTCGGCATGCAAAGAGATGAGCCGGAGGGCTTTGCTAGCGGCACGGTGCTCAGGGGGCCTAGAAGAGGACTCGGGACACAGTGTTCTTCCAGGGGACATGCTGAGGCGGCGGGGGTCCAGGGAAAGGCACACGAACATTCATGCACTACTTGCCTAAGGTTTCGTGGAAAGCCTCTGCACGCATCAGGGCGTGGATGGAATACCTGAACCTTCCTTGGGTCCTTGTGGAACAGCATAGTGTTCCCTTTATGTATGTAGGGCGCCGGGAGGCCTCCTGCACGCTTCAGAAAACAGAGTGTTTCTCTAGGAGAGCTCCCTTTCCCTCACATAGCCATTCTACTTGTGAAGAGAACACGAGCAGCCACACTGTGTCTCAGGACACTTTGAGGCCGCACTCTCAGCTCTCCCGCTGGCAAAGTAATGCTCTTGGCTCTAGGTAACCAATATCAAAATCGAACCCAGCGCATGCACCCGGAGTTTCTCACCAACCAAGAGAGACTCAAGCAGCACGCTGGACCTTCCCTGATAAAACTTTGGCGCCAAGGGGGTCCTGCATGGGCTGAATGGCTTCAAGGACATAATTCCCGGGGATAGGCCAAATGGTCCTTGTAGCTCAGAAAAGCCGAGGTAGCGTTCAGGGGCAAACTGTACGTTTGTCGGGCTGCCTCTGTAGTCGGCCTTCTGCTTGGCAGAGAGAGACGGCGGGTAAGGGTTCCCAGTATGACCAATAAACACAGCGATTTTTCGTGGCAGCAGTGGTTCAGCAGTGGGGACCTTTTGCATTACACCTGAGACCTGCTAGGCCTGTGTTCGGGAGGCCTGTTGAAAGCCTGGCAATCTCCATGGGCAACGAAGAGAGAGCAGAGCCTTGCCTCTCCTTCTTCATGCAGAGAAATGATGCGAAGGGCCTAGGGACCTGTGTTTGGTTAGGTCACCTAAGAAGAGACATTGGGTACACAGTGTTTTTCCACGCCCAGGTGGTGAGGGCCCAGGAGTCCTAGGAGTCCTGAACGGCACACGAGCGTTAAGCCACTGCCATGACTAAGGCTTCTGGGCAAATGCTGCATGCCTGCCAGCATTGTGGATGCCGTCCTGGACTTTGTTTTGATCTTCGTGATCAGTGTAGAGCGCCCTTTATGTAAAGGGGCCTCTGGCATGCCTCAGGCAAGGAAGTGGAAACACCTTTTGTCTTTCCTGTAAAGCACCCTTTCCTTTGAGACCCATTCCAGCACGCAAGGAAGGACTCGCAGAACGCCGTATGTAGGCACCTTGGAGGCTACGAGGATTCCTCGTTCAACTAGGGAATTCCTCCGTTTCTCATAAGGTCCCAGAATCAAAGTTGAACCCAGCCCACGTACGTGTCGTTTCTGAAGAACCAAAAGAGGCACCAGAAGCACTGTGCTACCTTCTCAGAATAATGTTTTATTTAGGCAGGGAGATTTGCACTGTGCGAATGACCTAAGCGATTTAAGGCGCTAGGGAGGTCTAGGTGGCCTTGAACCTGCCAAAAGACTAGCAGGGCTCAGGAGGAGAGTGTTGCTTTTCCAGGCTGCATCTAAAAGTCGTGTTTCTGCTTGGCAGAGAGAGAGAGACGGCAGGTGTGTAAAGGGAGAAGGAACACGAAGCACAGAGTTGTTTCACTGCAGCTCAGGGTCAGCCCTGAGAGCCACTGGCATTACACCGAGGACTTTCCAGAACTCTGGTCGGGGCACATTTGGAAGATTTGTCAGTCTATCGATCCAACGAAGAAAACACTGCCTTGCCTTTCACAGCGCACTCAAAGAGACGATCCGGAGTACCCAGGTAGCGGCACGGTGCTCAGTCGGCCAAGAAGAGTCACTGAGCACACAGCGTTCTTCCAAGGGACGCGGTGAGGCGGCGGGAGTCCTAGGAAGGGCACACTGGCCTTAATGCCCTACTTTCCCTACCGGGGTCATGGAAATCGTCTGTACACGGCCACCCGTGGATGGAAACCCGGACATTACGTTGAGCCTGGGGGACAGGTCTGGTTTCCCCGTTATGTGAAGAGGGCTGCTGGAGGCCTCCTGCCACGAATAGGAAACACTGTGTTAATCGAGGAAAGCTGCCTTTCCCTCAGCCGGCATTGCCACTGTGAAGAGATGACGGGCAACAGCATTGGTTTTCACTGAAATTTGAGGCCGCAGGTGGCCTGCTTTCCCGTTGGGAAAATAACGCTTTCCTCCTTAGGTCCCTATGCCAGACTTGGCACACAGCCCATGTACGGGTAGTTTCTGAGCAACGAAAAGAGACTCACGCCGCACCCTGGACCGTCCCTGATAAAACTCTGGCACGAAGGGAGTTCTGCTTGGGCTGAGTGGCGTGACCGACATAATTCCTTGGCTTAGGCCAAAGCGTCCTTTTCTCTTACAGAAGCTTAGGCAGTGTTGCAGGGGCAACAAGTCCGTGTGTCAGGCTGCGTCTAAAGTCGACTGTCTGCTTGGCGAGCGAGGGCAGGTTGGCGTTCCCAGGATGAACAGCAAGCAGAGGGTTTTTTTCATTGCAGTTCTGGTTCAGCAGCGGGGACCACTTGCAGTACACCTAAGACCTGCTAGACCTGTGCTCGGGAGGACTTTTGAAAGACTGGCAATCCAACTGTGCGACCAAGAGAGCGGGGTTTTGCCTTTCACTCTTCATTCCAAGGGATGATCCGAAGGGCCTAGGTCCCTGGTATGTTGGGAGGTCGCCTAAGAAGTGGCATCCGGTACACACTGTGTTTCCATGAGACGTGGTGAGGACGCGGGAGTCCCAGGAGTCCTGAAAAGCACACTAGCGTGTAGCCACTGCTTTGAGTGAGGCTTGCTGGGAAATGCTGCCTGCCGGCCCGGCGCTGTGGATGCAATGCCCGGACCTGGCCTTCAGCTTGGCGCTCAGCGTAGTTTTCCTTTCATGTGCAGGCGAGCCTGGGATGCCTCTGGAGTGGAAGTGGAAACACGCTATGTCTCTCAAGAAAAGCCCACTTTCCTTCCAAAGACATGCCAGCATGCAAGCGTGGGCTGACAGAGCACTGTATTCCAGGCAGCTTTCACGTTGAACCATCCTTCTTTCCAGTTGGGAGGTACTAGAGTGCTCTGAAGGTCCCAATCTCAAAGTTGAACACAGCCCACGTACGTATAGGTTCTCCCGAACCGAAAGGGACCCAAGGAGGACTGCGGCACCTGCTCTGAATAACTCTGTAGCCGGGGTGTGGCGCACTGTGCGAATGGCACGAAATATTAGAGGGGCTAGGTCGAGTGAGTTAGGTGTCCCTGCCGCTGCCAAAAGCCTAGCAGTGTGCAGGGGGAAACCGTCCCTTTTCCAGACTGCATCTAAAGTCGAGTTACTGCTCGCCAGAAAGAGCCGGTAGCTAAGTACACCCAGAAAGAACGCTACGCACCGGCTTTCTCCTTGCTCCTCAGCGGCAGCACCGAGAGATACATTAGGCATTACACCTAAGACCTTCTACACCTCTGTTCAGGGAGCACTTTTGAATGTCTTGGCTATCTAGCTATCCAGCAAAGAAAAGAGTGTGTTGCCTCTCACTCGGCATGCAAAGAGATGAGCCGGAGGGCTTTGCTAGCGGCACGGTGCTCAGGGGGCCTAGAAGAGGACTCGGGACACAGTGTTCTTCCAGGGGACATGCTGAGGCGGCGGGGGTCCAGGGAAAGGCACACGAACATTCATGCACTACTTGCCTAAGGTTTCGTGGAAAGCCTCTGCACGCATCAGGGCGTGGATGGAATACCTGAACCTTCCTTGGGTCCTTGTGGAACAGCATAGTGTTCCCTTTATGTATGTAGGGCGCCGGGAGGCCTCCTGCACGCTTCAGAAAACAGAGTGTTTCTCTAGGAGAGCTCCCTTTCCCTCACATAGCCATTCTACTTGTGAAGAGAACACGAGCAGCCACACTGTGTCTCAGGACACTTTGAGGCCGCACTCTCAGCTCTCCCGCTGGCAAAGTAATGCTCTTGGCTCTAGGTAACCAATATCAAAATCGAACCCAGCGCATGCACCCGGAGTTTCTCACCAACCAAGAGAGACTCAAGCAGCACGCTGGACCTTCCCTGATAAAACTTTGGCGCCAAGGGGGTCCTGCATGGGCTGAATGGCTTCAAGGACATAATTCCCGGGGATAGGCCAAATGGTCCTTGTAGCTCAGAAAAGCCGAGGTAGCGTTCAGGGGCAAACTGTACGTTTGTCGGGCTGCCTCTGTAGTCGGCCTTCTGCTTGGCAGAGAGAGACGGCGGGTAAGGGTTCCCAGTATGACCAATAAACACAGCGATTTTTCGTGGCAGCAGTGGTTCAGCAGTGGGGACCTTTTGCATTACACCTGAGACCTGCTAGGCCTGTGTTCGGGAGGCCTGTTGAAAGCCTGGCAATCTCCATGGGCAACGAAGAGAGAGCAGAGCGTTGCCTCTCCTTCTTCATGCAGAGAAATGATGCGAAGGGCCTAGGGACCTGTGTTTGGTTAGGTCACCTAAGAAGAGACATTGGGTACACAGTGTTTTTCCACGCCCAGGTGGTGAGGGCCCAGGAGTCCTAGGAGTCCTGAACGGCACACGAGCCTTAAGCCACTGCCATGACTAAGGCTTCTGGGCAAATGCTGCATGCCTGCCAGCATTGTGGATGCCGTCCTGGACTTTGTTTTGATCTTCGTGATCAGTGTAGAGCGCCCTTTATGTAAAGGGGCCTCTGGCATGCCTCAGGCAAGGAAGTGGAAACACCTTTTGTCTTTCCTGTAAAGCACCCTTTCCTTTGAGACCCATTCCAGCACGCAAGGAAGGACTCGCAGAACGCCGTATGTAGGCACCTTGGAGGCTACGAGGATTCCTCGTTCAACTAGGGAATTCCTCCGTTTCTCATAAGGTCCCAGAATCAAAGTTGAACCCAGCCCACGTACGTGTCGTTTCTGAAGAACCAAAAGAGGCACCAGAAGCACTGTGCTACCTTCTCAGAATAATGTTTTATTTAGGCAGGGAGATTTGCACTGTGCGAATGACCTAAGCGATTTAAGGCGCTAGGGAGGTCTAGGTGGCCTTGAACCTGCCAAAAGACTAGCAGGGCTCAGGAGGAGAGTGTTGCTTTTCCAGGCTGCATCTAAAAGTCGTGTTTCTGCTTGGCAGAGAGAGAGACGGCAGGTGTGTAAAGGGAGAAGGAACACGAAGCACAGAGTTGTTTCACTGCAGCTCAGGGTCAGCCCTGAGAGCCACTGGCATTACACCGAGGACTTTCCAGAACTCTGGTCGGGGCACATTTGGAAGATTTGTCAGTCTATCGATCCAACGAAGAAAACACTGCCTTGCCTTTCACAGCGCACTCAAAGAGACGATCCGGAGTACCCAGGTAGCGGCACGGTGCTCAGTCGGCCAAGAAGAGTCACTGAGCACACAGCGTTCTTCCAAGGGACGCGGTGAGGCGGCGGGAGTCCTAGGAAGGGCACACTGGCCTTAATGCCCTACTTTCCCTACCGGGGTCATGGAAATCGTCTGTACACGGCCACCCGTGGATGGAAACCCGGACATTACGTTGAGCCTGGGGGACAGGTCTGGTTTCCCCGTTATGTGAAGAGGGCTGCTGGAGGCCTCCTGCCACGAATAGGAAACACTGTGTTAATCGAGGAAAGCTGCCTTTCCCTCAGCCGGCATTGCCACTGTGAAGAGATGACGGGCAACAGCATTGGTTTTCACTGAAATTTGAGGCCGCAGGTGGCCTGCTTTCCCGTTGGGAAAATAACGCTTTCCTCCTTAGGTCCCTATGCCAGACTTGGCACACAGCCCATGTACGGGTAGTTTCTGAGCAACGAAAAGAGACTCACGCCGCACCCTGGACCGTCCCTGATAAAACTCTGGCACGAAGGGAGTTCTGCTTGGGCTGAGTGGCGTGACCGACATAATTCCTTGGCTTAGGCCAAAGCGTCCTTTTCTCTTACAGAAGCTTAGGCAGTGTTGCAGGGGCAACAAGTCCGTGTGTCAGGCTGCGTCTAAAGTCGACTGTCTGCTTGGCGAGCGAGGGCAGGTTGGCGTTCCCAGGACGAACAGCAAGCAGAGGGTTTTTTTCATTGCAGTTCCGGTTCAGCAGCGGGGACCACTTGCAGTACACCTAAGACCTGCTAGACCTGTGCTCGGGAGGACTTTTGAAAGACTGGCAATCCAACTGTGCGACCAAGAGAGCGGGGTTTTGCCTTTCACTCTTCATTCCAAGGGATGATCCGAAGGGCCTAGGTCCCTGGTATGTTGGGAGGTCGCCTAAGAAGTGGCATCCGGTACACACTGTGTTTCCATGAGACGTGGTGAGGACGCGGGAGTCCCAGGAGTCCTGAAAAGCACACTAGCGTGTAGCCACTGCTTTGAGTGAGGCTTGCTGGGAAATGCTGCCTGCCGGCCCGGCGCTGTGGATGCAATGCCCGGACCTGGCCTTCAGCTTGGCGCTCAGCGTAGTTTTCCTTTCATGTGCAGGCGAGCCTGGGATGCCTCTGGAGTGGAAGTGGAAACACGCTATGTCTCTCAAGAAAAGCCCACTTTCCTTCCAAAGACATGCCAGCATGCAAGCGTGGGCTGACAGAGCACTGTATTCCAGGCAGCTTTCACGTTGAACCATCCTTCTTTCCAGTTGGGAGGTACTAGAGTGCTCTGAAGGTCCCAATCTCAAAGTTGAACACAGCCCACGTACGTATAGGTTCTCCCGAACCGAAAGGGACCCAAGGAGGACTGCGGCACCTGCTCTGAATAACTCTGTAGCCGGGGTGTGGCGCACTGTGCGAATGGCACGAAATATTAGAGGGGCTAGGTCGAGTGAGTTAGGTGTCCCTGCCGCTGCCAAAAGCCTAGCAGTGTGCAGGGGGAAACCGTCCCTTTTCCAGACTGCATCTAAAGTCGAGTTACTGCTCGCCAGAAAGAGCCGGTAGCTAAGTACACCCAGAAAGAACGCTACGCACCGGCTTTCTCCTTGCTCCTCAGCGGCAGCACTGAGAGATACATTAGGCATTACACCTAAGACCTTCTACACCTCTGTTCAGGGAGCACTTTTGAATGTCTTGGCTATCTAGCTATCCAGCAAAGAAAAGAGTGTGTTGCCTCTCACTCGGCATGCAAAGAGATGAGCCGGAGGGCTTTGCTAGCGGCACGGTGCTCAGGGGGCCTAGAAGAGGACTCGGGACACAGTGTTCTTCCAGGGGACATGCTGAGGCGGCGGGGGTCCAGGGAAAGGCACACGAACATTCATGCACTACTTGCCTAAGGTTTCGTGGAAAGCCTCTGCACGCATCAGGGCGTGGATGGAATACCTGAACCTTCCTTGGGTCCTTGTGGAACAGCATAGTGTTCCCTTTATGTATGTAGGGCGCCGGGAGGCCTCCTGCACGCTTCAGAAAACAGAGTGTTTCTCTAGGAGAGCTCCCTTTCCCTCACATAGCCATTCTACTTGTGAAGAGAACACGAGCAGCCACACTGTGTCTCAGGACACTTTGAGGCCGCACTCTCAGCTCTCCCGCTGGCAAAGTAATGCTCTTGGCTCTAGGTAACCAATATCAAAATCGAACCCAGCGCATGCACCCGGAGTTTCTCACCAACCAAGAGAGACTCAAGCAGCACGCTGGACCTTCCCTGATAAAACTTTGGCGCCAAGGGGGTCCTGCATGGGCTGAATGGCTTCAAGGACATAATTCCCGGGGATAGGCCAAATGGTCCTTGTAGCTCAGAAAAGCCGAGGTAGCGTTCAGGGGCAAACTGTACGTTTGTCGGGCTGCCTCTGTAGTCGGCCTTCTGCTTGGCAGAGAGAGACGGCGGGTAAGGGTTCCCAGTATGACCAATAAACACAGCGATTTTTCGTGGCAGCAGTGGTTCAGCAGTGGGGACCTTTTGCATTACACCTGAGACCTGCTAGGCCTGTGTTCGGGAGGCCTGTTGAAAGCCTGGCAATCTCCATGGGCAACGAAGAGAGAGCAGAGCGTTGCCTCTCCTTCTTCATGCAGAGAAATGATGCGAAGGGCCTAGGGACCTGTGTTTGGTTAGGTCACCTAAGAAGAGACATTGGGTACACAGTGTTTTTCCACGCCCAGGTGGTGAGGACCCAGGAGTCCTAGGAGTCCTGAACGGCACACGAGCGTTAAGCCACTGCCATGACTAAGGCTTCTGGGCAAATGCTGCATGCCTGCCAGCATTGTGGATGCCGTCCTGGACTTTGTTTTGATCTTCGTGATCAGTGTAGAGCGCCCTTTATGTAAAGGGGCCTCTGGCATGCCTCAGGCAAGGAAGTGGAAACACCTTTTGTCTTTCCTGTAAAGCACCCTTTCCTTTGAGACCCATTCCAGCACGCAAGGAAGGACTCGCAGAACGCCGTATGTAGGCACCTTGGAGGCTACGAGGATTCCTCGTTCAACTAGGGAATTCCTCCGTTTCTCATAAGGTCCCAGAATCAAAGTTGAACCCAGCCCACGTACGTGTCGTTTCTGAAGAACCAAAAGAGGCACCAGAAGCACTGTGCTACCTTCTCAGAATAATGTTTTATTTAGGCAGGGAGATTTGCACTGTGCGAATGACCTAAGCGATTTAAGGCGCTAGGGAGGTCTAGGTGGCCTTGAACCTGCCAAAAGACTAGCAGGGCTCAGGAGGAGTGTGTTGCTTTTCCAGGCTGCATCTAAAAGTCGTGTTTCTGCTTGGCAGAGAGAGAGACGGCAGGTGTGTAAAGGGAGAAGGAACACGAAGCACAGAGTTGTTTCACTGCAGCTCAGGGTCAGCCCTGAGAGCCACTGGCATTACACCGAGGACTTTCCAGAACTCTGGTCGGGGCACATTTGGAAGATTTGTCAGTCTATCGATCCAACGAAGAAAACACTGCCTTGCCTTTCACAGCGCACTCAAAGAGACGATCCGGAGTACCCAGGTAGCGGCACGGTGCTCAGTCGGCCAAGAAGAGTCACTGAGCACACAGCGTTCTTCCAAGGGACGCGGTGAGGCGGCGGGAGTCCTAGGAAGGGCACACTGGCCTTAATGCCCTACTTTCCCTACCGGGGTCATGGAAATCGTCTGTACACGGCCACCCGTGGATGGAAACCCGGACATTACGTTGAGCCTGGGGGACAGGTCTGGTTTCCCCGTTATGTGAAGAGGGCTGCTGGAGGCCTCCTGCCACGAATAGGAAACACTGTGTTAATCGAGGAAAGCTGCCTTTCCCTCAGCCGGCATTGCCACTGTGAAGAGATGACGGGCAACAGCATTGGTTTTCACTGAAATTTGAGGCCGCAGGTGGCCTGCTTTCCCGTTGGGAAAATAACGCTTTCCTCCTTAGGTCCCTATGCCAGACTTGGCACACAGCCCATGTACGGGTAGTTTCTGAGCAACGAAAAGAGACTCACGCCGCACCCTGGACCGTCCCTGATAAAACTCTGGCACGAAGGGAGTTCTGCTTGGGCTGAGTGGCGTGACCGACATAATTCCTTGGCTTAGGCCAAAGCGTCCTTTTCTCTTACAGAAGCTTAGGCAGTGTTGCAGGGGCAACAAGTCCGTGTGTCAGGCTGCGTCTAAAGTCGACTGTCTGCTTGGCGAGCGAGGGCAGGTTGGCGTTCCCAGGACGAACAGCAAGCAGAGGGTTTTTTTCATTGCAGTTCCGGTTCAGCAGCGGGGACCACTTGCAGTACACCTAAGACCTGCTAGACCTGTGCTCGGGAGGACTTTTGAAAGACTGGCAATCCAACTGTGCGACCAAGAGAGCGGGGTTTTGCCTTTCACTCTTCATTCCAAGGGATGATCCGAAGGGCCTAGGTCCCTGGTATGTTGGGAGGTCGCCTAAGAAGTGGCATCCGGTACACACTGTGTTTCCATGAGACGTGGTGAGGACGCGGGAGTCCCAGGAGTCCTGAAAAGCACACTAGCGTGTAGCCACTGCTTTGAGTGAGGCTTGCTGGGAAATGCTGCCTGCCGGCCCGGCGCTGTGGATGCAATGCCCGGACCTGGCCTTCAGCTTGGCGCTCAGCGTAGTTTTCCTTTCATGTGCAGGCGAGCCTGGGATGCCTCTGGAGTGGAAGTGGAAACACGCTATGTCTCTCAAGAAAAGCCCACTTTCCTTCCAAAGACATGCCAGCATGCAAGCGTGGGCTGACAGAGCACTGTATTCCAGGCAGCTTTCACGTTGAACCATCCTTCTTTCCAGTTGGGAGGTACTAGAGTGCTCTGAAGGTCCCAATCTCAAAGTTGAACACAGCCCACGTACGTATAGGTTCTCCCGAACCGAAAGGGACCCAAGGAGGACTGCGGCACCTGCTCTGAATAACTCTGTAGCCGGGGTGTGGCGCACTGTGCGAATGGCACGAAATATTAGAGGGGCTAGGTCGAGTGAGTTAGGTGTCCCTGCCGCTGCCAAAAGCCTAGCAGTGTGCAGGGGGAAACCGTCCCTTTTCCAGACTGCATCTAAAGTCGAGTTACTGCTCGCCAGAAAGAGCCGGTAGCTAAGTACACCCAGAAAGAACGCTACGCACCGGCTTTCTCCTTGCTCCTCAGCGGCAGCACTGAGAGATACATTAGGCATTACACCTAAGACCTTCTACACCTCTGTTCAGGGAGCACTTTTGAATGTCTTGGCTATCTAGCTATCCAGCAAAGAAAAGAGTGTGTTGCCTCTCACTCGGCATGCAAAGAGATGAGCCGGAGGGCTTTGCTAGCGGCACGGTGCTCAGGGGGCCTAGAAGAGGACTCGGGACACAGTGTTCTTCCAGGGGACATGCTGAGGCGGCGGGGGTCCAGGGAAAGGCACACGAACATTCATGCACTACTTGCCTAAGGTTTCGTGGAAAGCCTCTGCACGCATCAGGGCGTGGATGGAATACCTGAACCTTCCTTGGGTCCTTGTGGAACAGCATAGTGTTCCCTTTATGTATGTAGGGCGCCGGGAGGCCTCCTGCACGCTTCAGAAAACAGAGTGTTTCTCTAGGAGAGCTCCCTTTCCCTCACATAGCCATTCTACTTGTGAAGAGAACACGAGCAGCCACACTGTGTCTCAGGACACTTTGAGGCCGCACTCTCAGCTCTCCCGCTGGCAAAGTAATGCTCTTGGCTCTAGGTAACCAATATCAAAATCGAACCCAGCGCATGCACCCGGAGTTTCTCACCAACCAAGAGAGACTCAAGCAGCACGCTGGACCTTCCCTGATAAAACTTTGGCGCCAAGGGGGTCCTGCATGGGCTGAATGGCTTCAAGGACATAATTCCCTGGGATAGGCCAAATGGTCCTTGTAGCTCAGAAAAGCCGAGGTAGCGTTCAGGGGCAAACTGTACGTTTGTCGGGCTGCCTCTGTAGTCGGCCTTCTGCTTGGCAGAGAGAGACGGCGGGTAAGGGTTCCCAGTATGACCAATAAACACAGCGATTTTTCGTGGCAGCAGTGGTTCAGCAGTGGGGACCTTTTGCATTACACCTGAGACCTGCTAGGCCTGTGTTCGGGAGGCCTGTTGAAAGCCTGGCAATCTCCATGGGCAACGAAGAGAGAGCAGAGCGTTGCCTCTCCTTCTTCATGCAGAGAAATGATGCGAAGGGCCTAGGGACCTGTGTTTGGTTAGGTCACCTAAGAAGAGACATTGGGTACACAGTGTTTTTCCACGCCCAGGTGGTGAGGACCCAGGAGTCCTAGGAGTCCTGAACGGCACACGAGCGTTAAGCCACTGCCATGACTAAGGCTTCTGGGCAAATGCTGCATGCCTGCCAGCATTGTGGATGCCGTCCTGGACTTTGTTTTGATCTTCGTGATCAGTGTAGAGCGCCCTTTATGTAAAGGGGCCTCTGGCATGCCTCAGGCAAGGAAGTGGAAACACCTTTTGTCTTTCCTGTAAAGCACCCTTTCCTTTGAGACCCATTCCAGCACGCAAGGAAGGACTCGCAGAACGCCGTATGTAGGCACCTTGGAGGCTACGAGGATTCCTCGTTCAACTAGGGAATTCCTCCGTTTCTCATAAGGTCCCAGAATCAAAGTTGAACCCAGCCCACGTACGTGTCGTTTCTGAAGAACCAAAAGAGGCACCAGAAGCACTGTGCTACCTTCTCAGAATAATGTTTTATTTAGGCAGGGAGATTTGCACTGTGCGAATGACCTAAGCGATTTAAGGCGCTAGGGAGGTCTAGGTGGCCTTGAACCTGCCAAAAGACTAGCAGGGCTCAGGAGGAGAGTGTTGCTTTTCCAGGCTGCATCTAAAAGTCGTGTTTCTGCTTGGCAGAGAGAGAGACGGCAGGTGTGTAAAGGGAGAAGGAACACGAAGCACAGAGTTGTTTCACTGCAGCTCAGGGTCAGCCCTGAGAGCCACTGGCATTACACCGAGGACTTTCCAGAACTCTGGTCGGGGCACATTTGGAAGATTTGTCAGTCTATCGATCCAACGAAGAAAACACTGCCTTGCCTTTCACAGCGCACTCAAAGAGACGATCCGGAGTACCCAGGTAGCGGCACGGTGCTCAGTCGGCCAAGAAGAGTCACTGAGCACACAGCGTTCTTCCAAGGGACGCGGTGAGGCGGCGGGAGTCCTAGGAAGGGCACACTGGCCTTAATGCCCTACTTTCCCTACCGGGGTCATGGAAATCGTCTGTACACGGCCACCCGTGGATGGAAACCCGGACATTACGTTGAGCCTGGGGGACAGGTCTGGTTTCCCCGTTATGTGAAGAGGGCTGCTGGAGGCCTCCTGCCACGAATAGGAAACACTGTGTTAATCGAGGAAAGCTGCCTTTCCCTCAGCCGGCATTGCCACTGTGAAGAGATGACGGGCAACAGCATTGGTTTTCACTGAAATTTGAGGCCGCAGGTGGCCTGCTTTCCCGTTGGGAAAATAACGCTTTCCTCCTTAGGTCCCTATGCCAGACTTGGCACACAGCCCATGTACGGGTAGTTTCTGAGCAACGAAAAGAGACTCACGCCGCACCCTGGACCGTCCCTGATAAAACTCTGGCACGAAGGGAGTTCTGCTTGGGCTGAGTGGCGTGACCGACATAATTCCTTGGCTTAGGCCAAAGCGTCCTTTTCTCTTACAGAAGCTTAGGCAGTGTTGCAGGGGCAACAAGTCCGTGTGTCAGGCTGCGTCTAAAGTCGACTGTCTGCTTGGCGAGCGAGGGCAGGTTGGCGTTCCCAGGACGAACAGCAAGCAGAGGGTTTTTTTCATTGCAGTTCTGGTTCAGCAGCGGGGACCACTTGCAGTACACCTAAGACCTGCTAGACCTGTGCTCGGGAGGACTTTTGAAAGACTGGCAATCCAACTGTGCGACCAAGAGAGCGGGGTTTTGCCTTTCACTCTTCATTCCAAGGGATGATCCGAAGGGCCTAGGTCCCTGGTATGTTGGGAGGTCGCCTAAGAAGTGGCATCCGGTACACACTGTGTTTCCATGAGACGTGGTGAGGACGCGGGAGTCCCAGGAGTCCTGAAAAGCACACTAGCGTGTAGCCACTGCTTTGAGTGAGGCTTGCTGGGGAATGCTGCCTGCCTGCCCGGCGCTGTGGATGCAATGCCCGGACCTTGCCTTCAGCTTGGCGCTCAGCGTAGTTTTCCTTTTATGTACAGGCGAGCCTGGGATGCCTCAGGAGTGGAAGTGGAAACACACTATGTCTCTCAAGAAAAGCCCACTTTCCTTCCAAAGACATGCCAGCATGCAAGCGTGGGCTGACAGAGCACTGTCAAGAAAAAATAAATGAAAAGTGTTCTCTCTGCACAGTAATATTCCCGCACATGGTCATACCTCCCTTTTAATATCATATTCCCCCCTCTATATTAGTCACTTCTCTACTGTAATATTACCCCTTGTACAGGTATAATCTTTCCTCTACGGTAATAGTCCCCCCTCCTTTTTAATCGTCCTTCTCACCTATTAATATACTCTCATCCACTTGCAATAGTCCCCCTTCCTCCTCACAATAAATCTTTTGAAATAAAAGTCTTCTTTCTTCAGTTAAAAGAAACAAAGTCTCCTTCCTACCCAGATCTGATTTTGTTTCATAGGCCCTCAAGGGGCTGCAAGTGTGACATACAGCAAAACATATAGGGCCCAGGTGTGGGTGGTATAGACACCTGTGGATGTGTGTCACCAATCATGTAGGGCATCTGTTAGCATGCCCGTTTTTCCATGCTGGGGGCCCTTGTGTGTGTGTCTGTCACCATTGTGGGGACATTTGTGGGTGTGTATCTGCATCTCCACCACAGAGGAGACCTCTCCCCAAACACAAGTCATATGACTCTGAGTGTCCTGTCCCCTCCTGTTCCACATCCCCCAGACCTCATCAGAATCTGTGTCACTTTGTAACAAGTCCCTCTTCCTCCCATTTGCCCCTGCCTGTGGTCACGTGTTTTTCCATGGTGGGAGGAAAATGGTCCCATCCTTATGGACACCAATCCTGCACTTGCCAGGCACTCACCTTGTTCGAAGTGCACAGGTTTGGATCACCCGTCCTTTCTCTTGACTGCAGACCCCAGCTCTCCTCTCTGGTTTCCAAGTACAGATACAGGTGTGCTCAGCACTAGTGTAAACCCATAACCGCCCAGGCGATCCCTACTCCACAGGTGCAGCCCCAACCTCCAGCCCTGGGACAGCATCCCTGGGAGTAAGCTGGGTGCACCTGCACATCCTGATGCCTTCCCCACCCAGCACTTCCTCAGCTGGATCCACTCCACCCTTTGCCTTCTCAGTTAACATGGGACTCAGGTGAACACTAGGAGAGGATTTCACAAAACACAGCTGTTGCAAGATGAGTTAAGGTTCCAGTCCCACTGACCTGCCTGGATGGCCAGGTGAGACATCTGAGCCGCCCACCTGTGACTACAAAGGAGGGCTCCTTCTGTCCCCACGTGCATCTGCAGGTGGTGACTGGCACTTAGTAGACACTCAGGAAATAGTTCTCAGGTGTAGGGACGGATGGACGTGCACACAGCTGGCAAACACACTTGATGTTCCAGTCATCCTCCTCACTCCGGCCCCCGATCGCTCAGCTGGCTCTTCAAATGTTTTCCGGGCTCCCCAAATGCTTGCCAGCCCCCCCAAACACTCACTAGGGCCCCCAAATGCTCACCCACATGGCCTGCCCCAATGGCCCTGTCCCCACAGCATAAGGACAGGACAGGAAACCTCAGCCAAGAAGTTCTTCCCTGACTCCGACCTGACCTACTGACTCGGTTTGCAGCACAGGAGACGGTGGGCTTGTCACAGCCCCTGTTAGCCGCTGTCCAGGGGCTCCTGCGGGGTCAGGGGCTATGATCCAGCAGGGTTCTCACCCTCCACACTGCCAACACTGGAGCCTGCGAGTGGACCCTTCCCCCCTTGGGGTCCCAACCCTACAGCCCCTCATGCTGCCCCTCCCACCCCTAGGCCCCAGGCAGGAAGGAGGAGCCGGGGCCTGACGAGAGCGCCAAAGACTTTCGACCTTCGACCTCCGCTTCAGCTCAAGCCTCTGAATTCAGACAGGTAGGCCGTCCCCACCACGACCACTGATTCAGCAGAGTTTCAGGCTGCAGCTCCGCCTCCTCTCCCCTCTCTCCCCGTGGGACCCTCAGGCACTTCCTCAAACACTCTGGGCGGTGACTGGATGTGAAACACCCACTCTTGTGAGGGTGTGGGAGGAGCTACCTCTCAGAGTGGACCTGCCCCAACCCCAGCATGGGCAGCAAACTCCCAACTCCAGACAGGACCCCACTGCGGTGACAACAACTGCCTGGCTGGGGGTCCTCAGCTCCTCATGGCAGACAGTCTGCAGGGACCCGGCTCTCACAGGGGAAGTGAGGACGTTCTGAGTGTGACATCGGGGTCCAGGGGTCAGAGAATAGTGACATGAGGGTGTCCTGAGTGTGACCTCAGGGTCCAGTGGTCAGAGGATGGGGACGTGAGGATGTCCTACGTGTGACCAGGACGTGAGAATGTCCTGAGTGTGACTTCAGGGTCCAGTGGTCAGAGGATAGGGATGTGAGGACGTTCTCAGTGTGACCACAGGACCCAGTGGTCGGTGAAATGGATGTGAGGATGACCTGACTGCCTGCCTAAGCTCTGGCTGCTGTCCATCACTGCAGCCACTCAACCCCAGGGCTGGAGCAAACAAGACTCTCACCCCAGGGCTCTGTTGCAGAAACCCTGCAGCACACATGCCTGTGATCTCTGAGCACGCTGGTCAGCAAACTATCAAAGTCCTTCACTGAAGTGTCCAGCCCTTCGACCCTGAGTGACCCTCGTCCCAGCCCTGACCAGGGCATGTGGCCTCAGTGGGTGGAAGTGGATCCCCAGATCATGGCCACACCTGCAGACTCACCTGCCCTTGATGCTGGCCCCAAGGTGACTACAGGGTGGGGTCCCTCGCCCACCCCATCCCCCATCCCATCTCCTCCTCTTGCTCAGAGTTCCACTCAGCAAAGTGCCTTGTCCACCCACATGTCCCCATACCATCTGGAAGTCAATGGAACAGGGTGGACGAACAGGGTGGCTCAGAAGACTGATTGGGGTGAATTCTCCAGGTGGCCTCTCTTCCCCTCCATTCAGAACCCTCGTCCCTCTGCAGGGACATTGCTGCAGGTGGACTTGGGACCTGCTGTTCTCTTATGAGGACATCCACTCAGCCGCCCAACGACATCTGGCTGGTTCCTCTTTCCCACCTTCCCATCCAAACTTAGGCCTCATTGGCTCCCTCCTTCCTTTCCTCCACCTCCCACCCCTCACATTTCCTGCGCCCTCCTCCCTCTGCTCTTCCTCCCTCCTTCCTGCCTGCAGACCCTCACTGGTCTCATATTCTCCTCTCTGCCCTTCTTCACAGCCCAGGACACCAAGTGGAGCTTGCAAAATGGGGCCTGGACCACACCCCCAACAAACTGCCTGCAGAATAGATCCTCCCTCCCGTTTGGGCAGGGTTTCCTGACAGCCGGCCTTCACTCACCTTTCACCTTCACCCTCCTGCCTCCAGCAGGCAGAATCACAGCCCAAAGTTGTCCAAATCCCCAGAACCTGTTACTTCATGAGGCTCTGTGGCAGAGGGGAATCAGGTTGCAGAACAGCTGAGCGCGAAGCAAAGTTCCCTTTATCACCCAGGTGGGCCGTGCCATGACCCGGATGAGGGGCAGGAGAAGAGGATCAGCAACTCTGTGGGAAGGACTCCCGCACCATCACTGGCTTTGCACACAGAGGAAGGGCACTACACTAAGGATGCAGGTATCCAGAAGCTGGAAAGGCAGGACAGCTTCCTCCCCTGGAGCCCCCAGAGGAACTGCCCTGCCCACACCTGCACCAGCCCAGGGAGACCACGTGAGATTAGTGACCTACTAGACGTTTGTGGAAGCTGTTACGGCAACTGCAGGGGACTAACAAATACAGGGTCTCTTCCCAGCAGCTGTTTTCCCTGTCTGACCCAGCCCTCCACCTCCTTCCTCCAGGCCCAGCTCAGAGGCTGCCTCCTCCATGAAACCTTTCTGCTGCCCATCATGCCTGTGGGGATGAAAGCTACTCCTGTTTCATTTCTGCCAGAAGGGAGCAGGGACCAGTTCCCATGTATGCTTGTGGCCCAGACACGCAGAGAAATGCCTCCTACAGATAAGCAGCCGTTACGTCTCATTGATAAAACCCTGACATCATCCGAAGTGACAGGCACTGTGATTTCCTAAACCTGGGCAGTGGACAACTTTTCTATAAAATCTTGGCGTAGGTTTTTTGTTTTGTTTTAAAGTGGAAAATACAGGAGCATTTAGCACATTCACAATGTTTTACAAGCACAACCTCCATCTGGTTCCAGCACAACCTCATCCCCCTAAACGAGATCCCATCCCACTAATCAGTCAATCCCTGTGTTCCCTTCCCTTCCCCTGAAAACACCAGATTACTTCTCTCTCCATGGATTTGCCTGCTCTGGGTGGTTCATATAAATGGAATCAAGAAAATGTGACTTTTGTGACTGACTTCTCTCACTGAGAAGCATGTCCTCAGGGTTCATCTGCATTGTAGCAGGTGTCAGTGCTTCATTCCTTTACATGGCTGAGGGATGTTCCATTGGGGAATGAGAGTAACTGTTATGGGTTCAAACAGAAGTGAAAACCTGTACATCCCATTCTGACAGAGGAACCCCAGGGAGGATAATGTAACTTCAGGACATTCCAATGTCGTTTTGGGGATCTGGACAAGTGCACATCCTGTCCCCCTCCTAACAGAGCATCATATTCAAGAGAGGGGATCCAGGTAAAGGTGAGGGGTAGACGTGAGGCAGAGGGACCAGAGGTGGAGACTCAGGAAAACCTGCATCACCCGTTACTCTCCCACTACCCATCTGGACTCCGGCCTCACTGTGGATGTCCCTCCTTCTAGGTCCTGACCTCATGTGGAAGTCTCTCCTATATCGTTCCTGAAGCCCTGTGGCATCCACCCTGGCAACCCCCAGCCTTAGTCCCCTCCTCCTTTTCCTACCTCTGTTCAGCTTGCTTGTGTGTCCCCAAGGTGTTGGTCCAAATCTGGAACAGCTTACATAGGTCTGCCCCATCCCTGCCTCCTGATTTGTACATAACCTTTGTTCCTCCATCCCTAATTCCTTCCAGGAATCAGGGGTGTCATGAGGGCAGTGTTCCACAGTTCTCCCCACATGACCAGCCCCAGAGCCCCAGCCTCAGTTCAGTGACATGGTCAGTGGTCACCACAATGGCCTGTCCCTCGTCTGTAGCCTGAGTGACTGGGTCTCCCTCACAATCATGTGGGGTGAGGAGCCACTGACAGGATTGCTGGGTACCCACTCAGCTATGTGTAAAGCACTGAGTTATAAAGGTGTTTGCATTGAGTGGGTCAGGAAAACACTGGCTCTGGTAAATTTGCGGGGAATTCCTTATTGGCAAGGTCATAGTGCTCTCCCAGAATGATTGAAACCCTTAAAAACTAGTGGGAGAGAGAAGCAGTGCTTGTCTGTACCTCCCCACTGGTAGAGCTCTAGATCCATTCAGAGAGTTCCTGTGACCTCACCAGCCCTCAAGCACCTGGTTGTCCTTCCAGGAGCCTGTCCTGACCTGAGGGCGTTTAGGCAGTTTCACTATGGAGGGTGGGTTGGGGTGGGAGGGGAATCTACATAGCAGATAGTGCCCACACCAGGGTGTTTGTGGGTGTCTGCACAATAGACAGTGTCCATAGCAGGGCATGTGTAGGTGTCTACACAGCAGGCAGTGACCATACCAGGGGCACTGTGTCCCATGGCATCAGTCCCTGTCAGCTATGAAGCCCCCAGGCTGTGGCCCCAGATTTTGGGAAACTTCTAAGACTTTCCCTAATGTGGGATGAGGGAGGTGGGGGGACAGCCAACACAGCAGCTCAGGATTCCTGTGGAAACCCTGCAGAAGAAGTCCATGGGGGCCGGCTGAGGGAAGACCCCCTGAATCCTGGGCCCAGGAGTTCCTCAGGATTTTGGGTTCTGAGCTGGCTCTTCTTTGTTAAGGTCATAAATTCTGTTGTCTCTTGGGCTTGTTGAATACTGAGATGATGGGAAACCCATAGAGAGTGATTTTCAAAGCTTCATCTTTCTTACCCTTGTTTACTGAAAAAAATGCAAAACCTAGAAGTTGAGAGCTATGTTTTATTCTGTGGACATTCTGAGGACTTCAAGCCCAGGAGACAGGACTCTCAGATTGCTCTGAGGGACTGCTCCAAAGAGGTAAGGGGAGGAGCCAGGATATATAGCAGTTTTTTCAACAAAGATCAGGTAGTGGGAACATCAAAAGATTACTGTTAATTAAAGAAAACCAGATATCTCAAGTTAAAGAATTTAGCACTTTTCTACATATGAAAGGATGCAAGAGTCTGGGCTCACTGAAATCATTCCTTTGATATGCATCTCAGCTATCCTGGGCCAGTATTCTGTGTTTTCTCATCCTGAGTCACCTCAGGGTGCACCGTCAGGGGTAGCTACCACAACTGACGGCTAGATGGCCGGCATGTTATTTCTATCCTGAGTTCCCTCAAGGCTCACCATTGGGGCAGTTACAATGTGATGCTTGATGGCAGCAATGTCCTTTGTTTACTGATATGGCAGGCAGTATTTTTCATTCATAGTCTCCCCCTTCAGTCTGAAATTTCACCAATGTTTGAGAGACATTTCATGACCAATTTTGTCCAACATTGCTAGGAAGGCTTACTTCCTAGATCAGGCAAACATTCTGTTGTTATGCCACTCCACATGCTAATTTCTAGATTAGGCCCGGTTGATAATTTAAAATTCTCTGGATCTTCTGTTTTACTAGTCTATTATAATCCAGGAGATTTTCCCCCTTGTTGCTTCTTCCCATACCTAGAATCACACTATTATGATTATTCTATTGATATGTGATCTCTTTCCTCAAGATGTTTAGCCATTGTTAATTTTGTTGGAGGCCTGGTTACACATTGGATAATGTAAGCAGCAACAATCTTATAAAATAAAGAGTATATAAGTAATACAGCTAGTAACATTAATAAAGTCATAGTGTAGCATAGAGAGACATAAAGCATAAACAGTTTGGAAAAAAAGAACAAATTTAAATAATAGTATAACTAGTTGTAATCCATTTGCAATAAACCATCAAGTCAGCAGGAGAACTAGCTGGATAAAGAAAATTTTGGAAGGATCAGATAGAGAGAAAAAGATTAATGTTCTATCTTTGTTTACAAAGGTATACTTTATCATCTTTTTGGAGGTCCTAACATAAGAGGAAAGGTTTTTCTGGAAAACAAAGATTAAAAGCAAGTATACTTCCAAAAAAAGGTCATAAATTTATAAATCATATTTATCAGTTCATTCAGTTCTGTGTATTTCCTGTTGATTTGGA
The DNA here is from genome assembly GCF_965194825.1 of Balaenoptera physalus. Classification (NCBI taxonomy): domain Eukaryota; kingdom Metazoa; phylum Chordata; class Mammalia; order Artiodactyla; family Balaenopteridae; genus Balaenoptera; species Balaenoptera physalus. The sequence goes on along the minus strand of NC_138891.1, from coordinate 13,663,004 downwards.
TGAAGTCATCAGGTTTTCCCATTTCAGTGGTATGATCTAAAAAATCAGAAACTTATACCTATCAAAAAAGTCATTTTTTATGAATTTTCTTTAAGATCTTCAAGATTTCATAAAATAAAAGGATCAGAGTAAAACAATGATTGTCTATAAATGACAAAATTTTAAATAGTATGGTTAAAGACCTGATTACAATACAATTGACAAGAAACTTTGGTATTTCTATGACATACAATATTTTAAAATAATAACTAGAATTATGACTGATAACATACCAGGATATAATAGATTTTTAGGAATTCCATATAAAATTTGGAATATCTATATCAATGACATTTATTTACACATTATAACCTAAGATTCATCTCCAATCACCTGACAATGTTTCTCAAGTAATTTAACATACCAAATAAGCCTAATTAGTTTAACATTCCTCAGGTTCCTTTGAAATAAGTACCCCAGAGTTAGCTGGAGCTTAAAAGAATTTTAGTTAGAAGTTGGTATTTGGGAATTTTGTTAAAGGTATCAAAAGTTTCTAAAACACATGAAATCACTGTGAAATGATACTTATCATTTAACCAAAGTCACAAAAAGAGTTAAAAAAAAATATATAGATCACTTAAGAGCACAGAAATTCATATAATCTGTTATCAAAAGCAGCACTCCAAGAAACTTTGTGCTCTAAAGAGAGAGAGAAAATCAAACTCTAGTCTTATACTAGATTATTTTTAACAACAAAATCCATTTACTTAATTAAATTCAATCTAAATTTCGCTAATCCTGACCATGCATAAAACTTTTCTCAGGATACATTTTCCACAACCTTCCATCACTTTCTGTATCCATATCAATTTGTTCCTTATTTTTCCATCCAGGTCTAGGGCAAAATTACTTTTTTTCTTAACAAAATATATTTCCACTCCTCATATCTTCTTTTGCTGAAAACACACATCTTACTTTCCTTGCATACTGAAAATTTTCCTTTATTATTCCTAGTAGCTTTAATTGCATATTACAAAATTAACATTTAAAAACCTTAATCTCTAGCAAAAACTGACAAGCAGTAAGTAATTGTAAACTGTTTGTCATACCAGTATTTTCTGATTGGAATATCCCATAACCTTATGAAACACATCATTTTTTTCTTCAATGTGGTATAAGACATGTGTCCAGTAAACCCAAACATCTTTAGTTTCCCTTGCGTAAGTAGGTAAATTTAGACCAGTTTAGCAATTAATGTTCCAGCATCTTATTTTTTTTGTAAATGGCCTACCTATTCAATAAGCTTATATCATTTAACTTAATCTAGCGCACCTCTAGAATTTCAAGTTACCAAAGATCTAGACAGATCATTTTTAAGTAGACATTTCTAAAACATAATTGTTTTTAAAGAGCTCACCCAGGAAATTCCCTGGTGGTCCAGTGATTAGGACTCTGCACTTTCATTGCCAAGGGTGGCCTGGGTTCACTCCCTGGTTGGGGAACTAAGATCCCACAGCCACGAATTGTGGCAAAAAAAAAAAAAAAAAAAATTACTGGCTGATCTCCTTTGCATTCAATTTACTTTTAAGAATTCAGACCTACTAGAGAATGGACTTGAGGATATGGGGAGGGGGAAGGGTAAGATGTGACAAAGAGAGAGAGTGGCATGGACATATATACACTACCAAACGTAAAATAGATAGCTAGTGGGAAGCAACCGCATAGCACAGGGAGATCAGTTCTGTGCTTTGTGACCACCTAGAGGTGTGGGATAGGGAGGGCGGGAGGGAGGGAGATGCAAGAGGGAAGAGATATGGGAACATATGTATACGTATAACTGATTCACTTTGTTATAAAGCAGAAACTAACACACCATTGTAAAGCAATTATACTCCAATAAAGATGTTAAAAAAAAATATTCATCATACCAAATTACTTTTCTTGCTGACACATTTGCCACAGATATAACAAGATCTTATTTGACTTCTGTTAAGACTAGGTACAGTAAAAGTGTTATACTTAATGTTGATGACTCTGAAAGACATGTCTATATTAATTAGATCAACAAACTTAAACTAACCTTAATACCAGGTATCAACTTAATATTGAATATTTCCCAGTTCATTGAACATAAAAGTCATTTTGGCTGCTTTTTTTTTTTCCTATTAGAAATATTTAATTTGTATGTGCTTACTCTTAAGTCAATTAGAGCTTTTTTATAAATTTAATTTTGATAATATTTTCTGGAGATAGAGACATCTCATATGTATAGTATATATACAGACATATAAACAAAGAGATGTCATAGCTTTACTTTAAAAACTTAATTTATGAATCGTATTACAATATAAACTTACTAGTTTGTAAATAATAGTTGGAGTAAATCAAATTTGCTCTCTCAGATAACTAAGGTTTTTACTATTTGTGGAAAAGACTTTTAAGATTTGTATTTGTCCTTGATAAAATTCTAAGGAGGCTATGAATTAGATTTTCAGCTGAGGGAGGCTTTCCAGAGATTTGAGTTTAAAACTGTCACTTTTTTCCCCTTGGTTTCAGATTCTACCTGATTGAGCTAATTAGGCTCAGTCCCAGGTCCTTCTGGCCTATATTTACATTTCTGATTTGTGAAGATTTGCAAGGCAAAGACAGTTGCTTTTAGCTCTTCCAAGAACTGGTCTGTCATCTAAATTATATTAAAAGATTGATTTGCCTAACTATATATGTATTTTTTAAAATTTGCTTTTCTATATCAGTGAGAAGATTTCTAACTAAACTGAAATTTAAGAGTTCTATCTTCTAGACATTAGGGTTTAATTTATCACCCCTTCAAAAGCCTGTATAAAGCATTCAACAAGGGCCCTCTTTCTGAGTGCACAAGTTAAACCCAGAGAAAAATCACTAATTTTATTTTTATTAACCCCTGAATATTAGTTCCCTGTGTTTACTTTATTGTATGGCTCAGGTAAGCCTATTGGTTTCCTTTAGTATGTTTGATTAATATTTTCTGAGTGACAGATTTATATGTCTTGTCTTATAATACCACACAGGGGAAATATTCCCTAGTGAAACATGTCTGTCCCACAGTATAATTAAGCAAAAGAGATGTAACCATCTTATATAAAGCCCATTTATATACACCAATTTTTGTAAACTTTTATCTCAATTCTATCAATTTTTATATCTTTAACTTTAGTTTCCATTAGAACTCAATCAACAAATCTTGTTCTTAGGAGTCCTAGAAGCTTTTTTCTTATTTTCCTGTTAATTGACCTAATTAACATTAATTATTTTAATGTTTTTATTAGCATCTTTAAGACCTATTGAGGTAAACCACAATAAGGCTTCCCAAAGTAGTATATGTATATATATATATATATATATATATATATATATATATATACACACATATATATATATACATATCTTTATATTTTCACCTTTAATTAGATGTTGTATAAATACCAATAAAACAGCTGTTTATAATGAGAGCTCTCTAAAAATTTACCAATTTCCCCCAATTTAAAGTTTCTCCAATTTAAAGAATCCACCATCTAGCCACTAATGAGAAATATATATTAATAATTCAAACCAATATGACCCAAGAGGTTTCTCCATAAGAGAGTGGGGAGTATGCCACCTAAATAAGATCCAGAAAGTTTACTCCCAAAAATAGTATGGCAGAGTTTTCAAAACACATACAAACATACAAACACACACACACACACACACACACACACACACACACCACACACATACAAGCCCCACCTTAGTTATTTTCAGGGCAAGATTTCCTTTAATTCCCAATTAAGTAAGTACTTGTAAGTTTTGTACATACATAATCCCAGCTGGGGTATTAGTTGGAGGCTGGCAACCTGTCATTCGTTTTTCTTCTGTTTTGAAAGCTTTATTCTCCATTCAGAGGTTCGTTTGTCAAAATAAAATCACTAATGTAGCCAATTCAAGGGAAAATGACAAGTCATTCTTCCCCCTAATTACCCAGTCCAACCCTACTCAGTGTTCTTTTAACTGAGTGAAGTCTTCCCAGTCTTTCAACTGAGGATGAAACCACACAGTGTCTAAACTGAACAAAATCTTCCCAGTGCCTTTCACTGAGGATAACCCAGATACCTCTTCTTGAAACTAAGTTTCAAGGATAACCTACTCCTCCAGAGAGGAGTTTAACATCACTGAATAAAACTTAGTATCATAAACCAATAACAGGAAATACTAGAACCAGGAGAGACTCACTCAAATTCATCTGAACTCACAGAGGAGACACAGAGGAGACAGAAGGGCCCAGGAGGCCTCTACTGCTTTCAAGGCTCCAGATCCTCAAGTTCAGGTGAAGGAGAAAAATCTGCTCTGGGTCACTTTTTTGGTTGCAAAAACAAAAAAAAACAAAAAAAACCCCTAAAAGTTGAGAGCTGTTTTATTTGGCAGACAAAACTAAGGACTTAAGCCCAAGGTGCAGCCTCTCAGATAACTCTAAGGGACTGCTCCAAAGAAGCAAGGGGGGAACCAGGATATATAGGAGTTTTTTCAACGAAGACCAGGCAGTAGGATCATCAAAGGATTACTGTTAATTAAAGAAAACCAGTTATCTCATTAAAGAATTCAGCACTTTTCTATGTGTGGGAAGATGCAAGAGATAGGGAAGAACTCCGTAAGACTTGTAAGGTTGACTCTGTTGGGCTGGCCCTGATGGGACAGCCCCCATCCTCTCCTCAGGAGGATCCATCTGAGCTGGGCCATGCCAAAAGGGAACATGAGCCAGATAAGAGCCAAAGGGAGAAAATCTTTAAGCCTGGGGATCGCACTAAAACCACTCCATCCTCCATCTATTCCCCTTTGCCACTGATAGCCCCCCTACCGCCTTACCCGGGAGATATGACTCTCACAAGGCCTCCCCCTAGAATTTGCCCTTTGGTGGAGACAACGGGTGAATTCAGACCCCAACTCATTCAGAAGGCTTTTACCCTCTAGAGTTGAAGCAGATAAAACAGGAACTAGGTAAACTTTCTGATGATCCTGATCACTACATTGACAACTTCCAACACTTAACTTTGGCTTTTGGCTTAGCCTGAAAGGATGTCATGATAATCTTGGGGCAAACTGTATCAGATACTGAGAAGGAAAAGGTCCTGAAGGAGGCCCACAACTTTGCGGACAGACTCCATTTATCCAGCTCAAAATATCTTGTGGGGGAAACTCCGTTCCCCATGCGGACCCTCATTGGGATTACAATAACCCTAATGAACAATGGGAAAAGGAAAATTTTATTATCTGTATAAAAGCTGGACTCAGAGCAATCAGAAGGAAACCCATTAATTTTTCAAAGGTTTCTGCCATCAGTCAGGAACCCAATGAAAACCCTACAGCCTTCCTGGAAAGGCTCAAGGAGGCAATAATTAAATATACCAACTTAGACCTGGACTCCCTTGAAGGAGTCCTATCATTTTAAAAGATAGGTTGCTTATCCAGTCCGCACCGGACATCAGGATGAAACTCCAAAATCTTACGCAGGAGCCCAATGTTAATCCAGATGAACTTCTAGCTACAGCCACCACTACCTTTCATAACTGGGACCAGGAGGAGGAGGTCAAGGCTCTGGAGAGGGAAGAGAGGAAAGAAAATAAGCAGCCCTAATTTTTGGCAGCCCTACAGGGGCAACCCCCACCCAGAGAAACTTTGACCCATCCCAACAGAAGCCAAGACCGATGCCGGGTCTGCAGAAGCCTGGTCACTGGGTGAAGGAATGCCCCAACAAGGACAAGCCTCTTAGACGTCCTGTGCAAAATGCCAAAGAAGTGGCCATTGGGGAGCCAACTGCCCGCTGGGCTGAAGGGCAGCCCCTCGGATGGCCCTGGATTGACGGGACCCTCTGCTCCAGATGGTCCCCCCTGTTTAACATAAGTATTACTGGACTGGAGCCAAGGGCAAACCTGGATGTGGCAGGTAGGACCATATCTTTCTTATTAGATAAGGGGGCTGCGTAATCAGTCTTAGTTTCCTTCTCTGGACCCTTTTTCTCCGGCTCCGGTCAGACACACACAGGAGTCTCAGGTAAACTTACTACTAGGCCTTATTCTGTCTCTTTGTGTTGTTACTGGGAAGGATATACCTTCTCTCATTCCTTTCTGGTCATACCTGAATGCCCCATCCTGCTGTTAGGTAGGGACATCATGAACAACCTGGGAATCAGACTGCTACTTGGGGGAACCACCCCAGTAATGCCCCTCCAGTTCTTAGTCTTAGAGACACAGCCCCCTCTGAAGACTGGCACACCAGCCTTAGCTGAGTTGCCAGTAGACCCCCAGGTCTGGGCTGATGGAATGCCAGGGAGAGCTATAACTGCCTCCCCAGTGCTTATCACTTTAAAGAACCCAAACTCCCCAGTCAGAAGCAATATCCAATTTTTCCAGAAGCCCAAAGGGGACTGTAGCCTCTCATATCCAAATTTTTACAACATGGGCTAATTATTCCTTACAGTTGTCCCTGCAACACCCCTATCTTACCTGTTAAGAAGCCAAATGGAGAATACAGACTGGACCAAGACTTAAGAGCTATCAATGAGGCAGTAGTCCCACTCCATCTAGTAGTCCCCAACCCATACAACTTGTTGGGGACCATCCCAGACATAGCCTCTTGGTTTACTGTGTTAGACTTAAAGGATGCCTTCTTTTCCATACCTCCCGACCCCCGGTCCTGCTACCTCTTTGCTTTTGAGTGGCATGAGGAAGGGAATAGAGGACAACAACTCACCTAGGCAATCCTACCCCAACGGTTCTGAGACAGTTCCCACATTTTTGGTCAGGCCCTGGCCAAGGACCTCCAAGATCTACACCTGGAGGAAGGGACTATCATCCAGTATGTGGATGACCTTCTTGTTTGCTCCCCAGACCACGAGAGAGCCTTAACTCATGCTACCCAGACGCTCAATTTTTTGTCCAAATGAGGCTACAAAGTCTCTAAGTCCAAGGTCCAATTGGCACAGCAGTAAGTTAAATATTTGTGAGTAATCCTATCCCCAGAGGAATGAAGGATAGAATACAAGGGATTTTAGATCTGTTGGAGCCACCTACCCAAAATCAGCTCCAAGCCTTTTTAAGCCTCACAGGATATTGCAGATTATGGATTCCTAATTACAGACTAAAAGCACAACCTCTTTATGGGGCCCTGAAAGGGAAATCTAACTCTGAACCTCTGCTCTGGAACCCTAACCAAACCCAAGTTTCCAGCAGCTAAAACATTACTATCTCTGGCCCCAGCCTTGGGAATCCCAAGAACTAATAGACCTTTTCAACTATTCATGGCAGAAAAACAAGGGATGGCTTTAGTAGTCTTAACTCAGGAACTTGGCCCTGCCCAGAGACCTGTAGGATATCTGTCAAAGTGACTGGACCCGGTGGCCACTGGATGGCCCAGCTGTCTTAGGGTAGTTGTTGCCTTGGCCTTATTGGTGGAAGAAGCCTCCAAGCTTACATTGGGGCAACCCTTAACAGTATATACCTCCCATCAGGTTACCTCTCTCTTGGAAGGGAAAGGCCATTTCTGGCTCACGATAGCAGGATCCTCAAACATCAGGCATTACTGTTGGAGAATCCAGACCTGCGTGTCATGGTCTGCTCCTCTTTAAATCCAGCTACCCTGCTCCCTCTACTTGAGGAAGGTCTACCAGTTCACCAATGTGAAGATATAATATCTCATTCCTTGTTGCCCTGACCAGATCTAACCGATATTCCACTACAAAACCCCGAGGAGGTTTGGTTCACTGATCAAAGTAGTTTGTTTCCAAAGGTTGTAGAAGGGCAGGGTATGCAGTGGTCTCCTTGACACAGGTTATTGAGGTCCGGACTCTTCCCCCAGGGACCTCAGCCCAATTGGCAGAAACAATTGCTTTAACCCAAACCTTAACCCTAGCTGAAAATAAGTCCCTTAATGTATATACTGACTCTAAATATGCTTTTTTGGTTCTACATACTCATGCTGATATCTGGAAGGAACGTGGCTACCTGATGGCCAGAAACAACCCGATTAGGTATGGACCTCAAATTCTCTCCCTCTTGGAGGCAGTCCTCAAGCCTTCCCAGGTAGCAGTGATTCATTGCAGAAGTCACGAGAGGGGATGATGAAATAACAAAAGGAAATTGGCTAGCTGATCAGGCTGCCCGACAGGCAGCCCTTCAGCCCTTTGTGATAGAGAGTGCCTAAGCTCCTTCCCTTAGTTCTCTCCCTTCCCCATCTTACCTGCCTGAAGAGATCAAATGGGTCCTAAATCACGGGTACCACCTTGACCCAGAGAGATGGCACTGGACAGAAGGCTTAACTCACCTGCTCCAATTGCTCCAATGGAAAATTATTAAATCTTTGCATGAGGCCTGTCACCTAGGGAGAGATGCCTTATACCAGATTGTTTCTTCTGTTTTCTATGGGAAGGGACTTTACAATGTAGTTAATAAGGTAACCTCATTATGCCCTACTTGTCTGACTAACAATCCTCAGGGAAGTAAGCCACCGCCGTTGGCCTTTCCGGCTCAGAGACATGGAACATATCCAGGGGAAGACTGGCAAATGGACTTAACAATGGTTCCTTACTACAGAGGATAAATACAATTTGGTGTTTGTGGACCCCTTTACCATCTGGGTGGAAGCTTTCCCCACCAGGACAGAAAAAGGTTTAGAAGTAGCCTAAAGGCTTTTAACTGAAATTATCCCTAGGTTTGGCCTCCCATTGTCTCTTCAGAGTGATAACCGTCCTGCCTTTGTTTCCCATATTTCTCAGCAGATATCCAAGGCTCTGGATATTGAGTACCACTTTCATTTTTCCTGGAGATCCCATTCCTCAGGAAAGGTAGAAAGAGCCAACCAACATTTAAAGAATACCTTAAGAAAAATAACCCAAGAGACCACCCTCAGTTGGAAAGAAGCCCTCCTTATTGCTCTTTTAAGGATCAGAACAGTCCCAAAGGCCTTACTTAACCTTAGCTCTTATGAAATGCTGTATGGTAGGCCTTTCTTACGAGGGGACCTACTGATAGACTCTGATACCTATGCCATTACATCTTATGTCACCTCCCTTGGACAATTCCAACAAGCCCTCCAGGACTACGAGGTAAAAAGTCTTCCTTCCTCAGAGTCTGCTCCTTGCCTCTAGTCTCCAGGAACACAAGTACCCATCAAAACTTGGAAGGATGGCTCCCCTGATTCTCAGCTTCAACCGCCCTGGATGGGACCCTATCCAGTCTTGTTCTCTTCTCCTACAGCTGTTAAAGTACCAGGGATCAGCAGTTGGATTCACCATTCCCGGGTAAAACCCTGAACAGCCACTGAGTCCAAGGACATTTCCCTAACTATGTACACCTGTGAGCCTTTGGAGGACCTCCAGCTCCTGTTCAAATGAAAACCGTAAGATAAGTACATTCTAAATCCATGAACCCACCATTCCCACTGCTGGCAGAAGTAATAGGCCTACTGTACTTCCTGACTTTTCTTATTGTGCTCTCTCTCATTGTATTCTGCATACCATCACAAAATGAATTCACATGCTGCCTCTTATTTCCCTAATAAGGCATTTCTTCTTGCAGTTATTGGGCTTTGCTCCTTTCCCTTCATCTTTTCATATTCTCGCCATCCACTGACACCCACTATAAATCAAGTTGCAAAATTAACCAATAAAACTAACTGTTGGATATGCCCCAAGGGAACCCAAAATCTAGAAGAACTCTACTTATTGGCCCTCCCTACCTCCATTGAACAGCTATATAACTTATCGGGTCAATATTATGGGATGGATTACCCTTTATATGGGGGCCAAAGCAAGTAGACCCTGAGTCTTTTGCCTCAGGCCTAACTGTCTGTGTAGGTACAGCCTCCAAGTTTCTAGGAAAGGCACAGCTTTGTTTCCAGAACCTGGAGGGATGGAGACCCATATTGGGGTGGTTAAATGGCTCCTTTTGTAACTGTACCCTCAACTTTAATCAGACTAGCCTGGGGAGGGATCCCTGGTTAGAAGACGATGAATACGATGTATATGAAGGTAACTTCACTTTGTATTGGGGAAACTCAAGGAAAAATGCAGCTATATTATTCTTGATGTTTATAATATATAAGAAATATATTAATGAAGACCATATCCCAATAAACAGCTTAGCCCTGGGAACTGAATATTGGTGTGACCACTGGACACCTACTTAACCTAACCTTCCTACAAAACCCTCCTTCAAAATATAATATAATCCAGTTAATATTCAAGAATTTGTTATGTCAATCCCCCCATCACAGTCATCATCAGTCAGAACCCAGATTCTCCCCTCTGTGTATAGATGATTACTTCCTCTGGGTTTGGACTTCTGAATATAATCCTAGGTCATGGGATCCCAGCCTTTTTCTGGAGGAAAACTCCCAACAGGTCAAGGCCTGGATCCAGGAACCCACGACAGGGGTATCCTTGAGGGGCACTGGATTTTCATTTCTATGTGGTACCGGGGTATATCTAGATCTTCCCATACTTTGGAGGGGCACCTGTGCAATCATTGCTGCTGTCCCGGAAGCAGCCATTATGACTATAAAGGATTTAACTTCCTCAGGAGACATTCCCAACCTTGGGTTATTCTTTGAAGAAGCCTTGAAACCTGTCCAAAACAGACAAAAATGAACCGCTGATTGGGGGTACATGCTCATGATAACCCAATTCTTGATTGACCTGAAGTGATCCACAGTGTTTTTAGAGGAGTTATTTGGTTTGTGGTTATACACCTCTTAGGGAGGAGCATTCTCAACCTTACCATAATGGTCCAGCAATCCTGGAAGGCTACAGTAGCAGCCATTGATTAGCAACAGTCAGCCCTAGATTCTCTGGCTGAGGTGGTTTTACAAAATAGCCTTTGATGTTATGACAGCTGAGGCTGGAGGTGTCTGTGCTCTGCTAAATGAATCGTGCTGCTTCTATATTAATACCTCCAGCCAAGTTGAAGAAAACCTTCAGGTTTTAAAGAAAAACATTAAACTAATAGAAGATCTGAAAGAGAGAGCAGAACAGGGCACTAGCTGGCTTTCTACCCTCCTCTCCTCAATGGAGACCCAGATTTGGACATGGCTGTTACCTTTGTTGGGACCACTAGTCCTGATAACCTTTGTTTTGTTGTTAGGCCCTTGTATCCTACTTGGTCAACACATTTTAGAACGCATACAAGCTATACAATTCTAAATGGTTCTGCAAGGTTTTTACCTGCCCATTCAGCCTGGCCCTGAGACTGAGATTTACATTGGACCCCTTGATGGTCATCACTCCAGACCACCTCCTTGCTGAAAGAGAGCAAGAGGAGGGACCCAATCAAAACTCTGCCCCTTACCAGCAGGAAGCAGCCAGAGCGGTCATCGCCCATGTCCCAAAGAATTGGGTCCCTCTTGACAAGGGAGTGTTAGACAGTTAGTCAGACATTAGCAGCAAGAAGGTGACAGTGGCAAAAAGACAAGGGGGAGTAGGTGAGTTGCACCCCATCCATCTGGGGATCCTCCCCTGACCGCATCCAGAGCAGGCAAAACTATGGTCTTGTGGCTAGGCAAACTTATCCTGATAAAGAGGAGGCACAGTAACACGAAGGAACTTCCCCAGGCTGCACATGCCCAGACCAGACAGGCATATGACCTATAGTAAACCTAAACTCATTATGCCATCATTATAATAAAATCTACATGTGGTTTTGCCCCCCACCCTGGGTGGGCGTTTCTTAACAAATCAAGGGTGAGAGCATGAGCAATAGTGAATTTGTTATGTAGCTCGGGATTGTCAATCAAATAATGATCCCCTGTCACTCACCCTGCCTCCCCGCAAAATGCTCCTTAAAAATGTCCTTAAGCCTGTACAGGAATGCTGCTTTCACTTTGCAGAAACAGCCCACTCTCCTTCTCTGAGAATGTACCTATGCTTATATAAACTTTGCTTTGCGCTTATGCCTGAAGTGGTAGTTTGCAATTCTTTGCTTACTATCGCCTGACCAAGATTGCTGGTCTGGGTCTTCCATTGACCTCCTTGGTTGAAGCTATTTTGTTACAATGCACACTACTCGGTGACAGCTCATACTCAGGCCTTTCCTCAGAAATAGGCAGAGAGTGGAGTTGGCTTTGGCTGTCGCAAAGCTAACTAGCACCTCAGTAGTCCCAACAGAAGGTTCCCAGGATGAATTAATTACCAGGAGCCAGCATGCCCTCAGGACTCAGCACCCAGGTAGGTACCTTTCATAGGAGAGATTTATTTCCTGCTTTCAGAGACAGAGAGGAGGTGGAATATGTCTCTCTTGCATGGGTCCTCGCTTCAGTAACATTAATTCCAAATAATCAATATGTCATTAAGGCACATTTAGAAGTGACCTGCCCTGGGCCCTAACAATACATACACACATACAGACAGACAAGAAAGAGAGACAGAGAGAGAGAAAGAGAGGGGCAAACAGAAACAAAGAGAGGCAGAGAGACAGAGACAGAGAGGTACTAAGAGACAGAGAGAATGAACACAGGAAAGAGGGAATGAGTAGAAGTCACACAATTTTCATAATCAGTCTGTATGTCAAAATCCAGTCACAGTTTCCATCCACCCTGGAGGAGTGGGGATTTTACAAGGATGCGTGACCAGGAGGTAAGAATGCTGGGGAGCCTCCCACAACAGAGGTCAAGATGAGACACTTGGACCTGAATATAAACACAACAGGAAGACCTGGAAGGTTGATGATGTCTGAATTTTGTTTAATTTCAACCCTTCCATGGCTGGGAATGGGAAACATGCAGGAAGGGGAGTGACTTTCCCTCAATCCCAGAGCAGACCCAGGCCTGTTTCAGTTGTACTCTGTACTATGCCAGCCCTTTATGTAATGCTTCCTTTGCTAATTCTGTGCAAGAGCTTCATGTGATACCAGCCCATAGATTTTACAGGCACTATATGTGTTTATAGGTCTATACACCGGATGGCTTACTTAGGAGTAGAAGCCAGAAGGACACCCACTGTACAGATGGAGGATTGGGGAGACCCTGAGAGGCACATGGCTTGTCTGGGTCAAATCACTGGTGAGGAGGAGGAGCTGAGTCTGAACCCAGCTGTGTCCTCAGAACTGGGGCCCTGGCTGCACCCAGGCCTCCCTGGGGCTGTGGGATGGGCTGTGCTGGTGTCACTGTACTTGGCCTTGGCATGGGGTGAGGGTGAGCAGTCAGCAGCCCAGGGGTGTCCTTGGGAAGCTTTGTGTGAGGAGAAAGCCAGGGTAAGGGGACCTCAGGAAGTGACCTCACTTCCTTGGCAATAGAGCCCAACAGAACTTGGAACCTGGGTAACCAAACACCTGCATTCTAGAGAAGACTGCCACCCAGCTCACTTGGTTGGAAATGTTTGAATGGACATGTTCTGCTGTGTCCCAATATCCCAAGGCTGTGGTCTCAAGAAAGTCTGCAATGAGAACCTTTACCAACACTACAGACAATGGGTCAGTTTTCACCGCAGACGCTTTTGGCCATTTGCCCAGAGGGACCCAAAGGTAACACAGGGAGACCCAGGGTGGGCCAGTCCAGGCCAGGTCACTACTCTGATCTCACCCAGATAGCGCTATGTCCCCTCTCTGTATGTGTGGAGACCTGGGGTTCATGTGGAATGGGTTGGTCTCAATCAAGAGCAGGATGATGAGGGGTCAGAAGCCTGGTGGGCCAGACATGTCCACACCCCAGGTCCAAGCTGGCTGAGTGAGATATGGAGAGCTGGGGCAGTGCCCTTCTGCCCAAGGTTTGTCCCAAGTGCTCTAGGTGTATCTCTTTCCTTCCAGGTGGATATCTGAGCAGACACAGGTCTGTGCCTGATCAGGGAGCAGAAAGATAAGTGGGCAGAAGAAGCACTGATAATGGCTGCTCTGGGCTCTGATACCTTGGGCCAGGCCAGCCGCTGGTCACTGTCACTGCAGAGCCTCACACTGGAGACTTGGGGGGGGGAACTGGTTGATGGGGTCACCCAATCCATCTCCCCAAGTGAGGGGCTGGTGTTGCCACACTGCCAACGAAGGCAAGTGCAGGCTCCAGGTGAGTGTGGCCATGAAGTGTTCTCCAGAACCAATGATAAATGGGGAAGTCCTCCTGCCCAGACACCACCCAGGCTAACTCCCCAGGGTCCTGTCCTGGGCTTATGTGCAGCTCAGCACATCCAACCTGCAGCACCTTGTCAACCTTCCCCTGAGTCAGCTGGAGGATCTGGAGTCCACCAAGGCAGAGCACAAAGGTGAGAAGGCTGGGTGTGGGTGCATATGAGTGTGTGGGGAGGAGTGAGTGCTGGGCCACACAGTGAGGAGTCCTCAGAGGCTGGTGTTGGGCCTGGAGCAAAGTCTGGCTTCAGACCACCCATCTGAGAAGACATCCTGTTGTGAGCTCCTGGGCTGGGACTTCTTTGGAAAGCTCTGTGAAGATTTCTATCCTTGGAAACACACATGGAAAGGCAGATATGTGGGTAATATTTTCTTCTCTCACAGCTCCAGTATTTCCACAGGAATTAAAGCTCCACTCCCAACACCTATACATTCAGAGGAATTAGGTGCAGGTGCTGAAGCCAGAGAAAAAAGAAAGGGAGACCCAGAGCATGAAGGGTATACTGCCAGAGACCCAGAGCCAGATGAGGATTTGCCACCCCAGCAGGGAGAACCTGTACCTGCTCCTGCAGGAGACTCAGAGCCATTTCAGAAATCAAACAGCCACACAGGCAGAGCAGACTCTGCAACTACCATCACTGTCAGCTCCCAATCAACCCACTCCCCAACCCAAACTTTCCTTCCCTTCCCCTGTCGTTGTTTCTTTTTGGGTTTTTATTAATTTTATTTTTTCTTTCACTTTACTTACAACATCCTATATTTTATATTTTAAGTTTAAAATAATAAACTTTGAGGTTTTTCTATTTTAAATCGTGCAATTCAGGAACATTAAGTACATTCCCAATACTATGCAACCATCACCACTGTCTAGTTTCATACTATTTCATTCCCCAAAATAAAACCCTGTATCCAAAGCATGCACTCCCTAGTCCTCCCTCCCCCAGCCCCTGGCAACCCCTAATCCTCTTTCTTTCTCTGTTTCTTAACTTATTCTGGATGTTTCCTATAAATGAAATCATGCAAAAGGTGACTTTTTGTGTGTGGCCACATATTTTAAGAGGGGGCTGGTGAATTTTTGTTTTTATTTGAATTAAGTTTTTGTTATTTGAAAGGGAAATCCAGATAAATTGAGAGGTACAAAATGAAGCCCTTTTAGTAGATATGTTCATAATCTCAGGGTAGACACTGCTGTTCTAAATGGGACATCAGATCCAGAAGTCAGAAGGGAAATGCTTAGCTCTTCCTGTGGCAAAAACATAAAAATAACCCAACCAACCAACCAAACCAAAAACAAACAAAACAAAACAAGAAATACAGCTGGAAAGATAAACCGCAAACTGGAAAAGCATTCCTCATAACCCAAGGCCAGGGAAAGTTTTAACGCCCCTGTGGTCCAAAAACCTCTTGAAAATCAATGATCTAAAGAGAAACAGAGCAAACACATGCAATTCCAATGAGAGGCCATGTGTATGGCCAGTCTATGTTAGAGATGCTTGACCACTCAGATGAGGACACATGCAAACAAACACGATGGAGGCAGCATTGGTCACCATCACACTGGCAAAGTTGTTAGTCTGGTGACCACCAGCCCAGGTGACAACATGAGGAAGCAGAGGCCCCAGAAGATGCCCTAGAGGGAAGAGGGAATGGACACTCCTCTCTGGGAGAACAGTATGAAGGACCTATCAAAGTCCCAAAGGTGCATCCCTTTCCTAGCAACGTTGATCCTTAGAGTTGATCCCACTAAAACTCTTGCACAATTTTTCAAAGACGTCTTTTCAGGGGCATTCATCACAGCACTGCTGTTGCCCTCATGGAGATGGGATGGGATCTATCAGTTCTGGTCCACATGGATGAACCAATGCTGTGCAGCTGGGAGAGTGGATGCAAGGTCTCTACCTGATGATAGGGGAGACCTCAGGTTCTCTCATGTGGGATGCGTGTGGACCAACAATCTGCATCCAGGATCCTATCTGTAAGACCACGTATATGTGAAAGCAACATAGATGTAAATGAATCTGCTTGTGTGTGTGAGAGAGAGAGAGATCGAGATAGAAAAAGACAGGAGAGAGACAGAGCCTGAGAGATAGGCACCAAACCATTCATGATGGTCACCTCTAGGAGTGGGATTTGCAAATCTCTTCTCTTCTCCTTTAGGTGATATTTCAATTTTTTATAATGTATATGTGTTACTTTAATAATTCTAAAAAGATTAAAATCATATGTTAAGTGTGTTCCATTCATCACTCATCTATGGAGTATTTGAAGTACATTATTTCATTTTTATTTTTAAAACATTTATTACAAGGACAATATGCATTTATAAGAGTGAAATAATGAATTCTAAAAGACTTAAGAATCAAGTAAAGAACAAAACCTTTTGGTGACTCAGTTACAGACCAGCTAGGTGACAGTACATGGCAGGGTTGGGACCAGTTTCTCTAGGAGGTTATGTAAGTTTTGTATCAGCATCCAATAGAGGGAGGAAGAAGTACAAGACCTCTACACTGAAAACTACAATAGCTTGTTGAGATCAATGAAGAAAGACCTAAATTCATGGAAAATAATTCCATATTCATGGATCAGAAGGCTTAATTTTATTAAGAAGGCATACTTCAAGAGTAGATCTAAAGATTCGAAGAATTCCAACTAAAATCCCAGGTGGTGTTTTGCAGAAATTGACAATCTAAAATTCATATGGAAAATGCAAGGGTCTCAGAATAGATCAAGCAATCTTGAAAAAGAAGAACAAAGTTGGAGGTATGAATGGAACCCCACAGTTGGTATACAGACAATTTAAGCTGAAGATATTTGAGATTCAACAGATGCAGGAAAAAAAAAGCCGTGGACCTCCCCTTATCTGAATAAAAGCAGAAACTTCTGAGAAATGACCACAGCCCTAAATTCCTCTTCAGGGTGACTTCTTATCTCAGAAGAGAGAGATCCACGATTAAAACCTACTGTATGTCCCTTCTGCGAGGTGTTTTGTGACCCTGAAGAAAATGCAAATACCACTCATCCGTGTACAGACAAACATTATCACAAACTTTCTTATATCCCATTGTTTTACAAAGAATCCAATTTTCTGTCCGGAAGAAACTACCTGTTCTTACCAGGGAAGCTAATTCTCCCCTCTCCCTCTCCCTATTAAGTTAGGTTGATAAACCTTTAACTTTCACCATTAAACATGTTAGCTAGTTTTTGGGTTGGCTCCTGTGTGCATAGAGACATTTTCTCTTGTTCCTCTACTCTTTATTTCTTTTGGCTGTCTTTGGGAGTGACTCTGGATCATGGGAGCTGCTCTTTTTTCATCTTCTTTAGTGATATCTTTGTGTCCGTGGCTAAGCTATAAAAAGGCTTATTGGTTTTGAATCACATTTGTAATAGTTCTACCTTTGGAGATCCCCTGGGAGGATAAAATGGGTTCAATACTGACAGGAGAATTTACTGGTTGTCCTGGCCAAAAGTCTGATAAGACAATATTTGCAAGGATTTTTTTTTAAAAAGTTCTCACTCTAAAACAAATATCCTATTGAAATCTCTCTGTTTTGAAAACCCCTGGCTAGATGATGGCTCATCCTTGGAGACTCAGCTCAGAGGTCACCTCCTCCATGAAGCCCTTCTTAGTCCCCACCCCTTCCTGGAGCCCACTCTGGCCTCACCTGGGACCCCCAGGGCTGTGATCACACTCTGATTACCTCTTAAGCCTCTGAGCTCTGTGAAGGTTCTGGGCCCCATGCAGAAAGGAGCTCAGAAAAATATGATGAGAATAAAACACCAAATAGATGAAAGGCTCAAACATGGGCCACGTGTCCATCAAGTTCACCTTCTCCTTCCCTCCAGAACTAGGGTTTCATCATCAACAGGAACCAGAGGGACCTGTTCTCACCCTTGTGATCATTTAGACCATTAACAGTCTAGAATTTTTTTCATTTTAATTTTTTTAAACTTGGAAGCCATGTCACAATGGTGGCCCTCACTAGTGAGAAACTTAGTCACCACTTCAAGAGTGGGATACACCTATCATGTCTGAGCTGAGACTGGACAAGATGGAAATGCAGGATGTGGAGGAGGAGATGGCTCAGTGGCTGGGCCTTAGGCAGCAGGAAGGGGGAGATGGAGAGAGAGGTGGAGGCAGACCTGCCAGGGCCTGTGTCACGGTAGGAAGAGGGGAGTCCAGGGGCTCCCAGTGTTATCTCTTTTCACATCCTGCTGCTCCTGCCTTAATATAGGAGCCTGTTTCCCACACTGCATCACACCTCCAGCACTTCACATGGCTGGGGCCTCCACCAGGAACCTCTCTCCTCTACTCACCAACTAGCAATGCCCTCACCCTTCAAGACCCTGCTCTTCTGGGGGACTTGTCCCTGACCTTGCCTGCCCAGTGCACCCACTCCCACCATGACTCACTCATGGGCTCTGTACTCCATTCTCCTGGTTGTAATTGCGTGAGGATGACCTGTCTCCCTGGGGCATGGTCTGCTCTTCGGGACCAGCTTGAGAAACCAGCAGACCTCAGTTATAAGCTCTCTAAGTCTGCGTGACCTTAGGTGAGTCCCTTATCCCCTTAGAGCCTCCGTTTCTCACTGTAAATGGGTCACCTCACAGCAACACTGAGCTGGTTGAGCTGCCGAAGATGGAGCTGGGCTGGGGGTCTGTTGCTGTTGCCCTCAGTGCTGACTCTGGGACGTGGTCTCAACATGGCCAGGGTTTACGGAAAGCCTGGGTGCAGCGATGCATAAGGGAGTGGGAGAAGGGCGAGGTTAGGGGGCAGCTTTGGAATCAGAAGACATGGTATTCTAGGGGATACTTTCCAGAGCCTCTGGCCCTGGGCCTTTACCACCCCCACCCCTTTCTGGCTGCCTTTGGAAGGCATGCAACAAACTCTTCCTTTGAGGCCTGCACTCTCAGCCCATTTAACCCACCTTGTGGGAGGGGTCAGGGCAGGCTTCACACTGCTGTGGCCCTCATGCCCCTTGTGAAGAAGTGAAGCTCCATGGGGCTAGAGTGAGGACTGCAAACACAGATGTCTCCAGAGACCAGGTAAGGAGAAGCAGGGGGAGAGCCTGGGCCTGGGGGAAGCTTAGGGAGTATTGGAGACTGTGGCTAGCTGGGGACATGAGCTCCATCCAGCGGGAGCGCCCACTCAGCCCCAGAAGAGCTTTGCCCTGAGGGAACATCACCCAGGAGGCCAGAACTTATATCAAAACTAACAAACAAACAAAGCTAGAAACCTGGGTTTTTGTCTGAAATCTTCGTTTTTAAATATTAGAATTAATAATTTAAAGAATCTAGATTTGTACCTGGGCCCTAGCTCAAGGTCTTTAGTTTAAGATCAAGGGTGGGTTGAGTGGCTTCCCTGAGGCAGGGTCCAGACTGGATGCTCTGTCACTGGACAGCCCCCAAACCCAGTCTCTGCCCAGTGCCTCCTTGTGGATGTTCAGGTGACAGCTTCATCCCCAGGAACCAGTCCCAGGTCAGGGTATGAAGAGGACAGGGCTCTTCTGGCACACACAGACACACACACAGGAGAGTGATTCAGCCTTCTATGCACCAGACTAGGCTTGACATGTATGCTGAAGAGCTGGAGTTGGCCTCCCCCAGAGAAGCATCCCTGTGAAGGAGAGTGAGTGTGCCTTCTCTGCGGCTGTAACCTGTACTGAGCACCTGCTGTGTACTTGGTCCTAGAACTGGAGCTCCGGGGACTGTGGGGAGACTGGGCATATGACCACAAGGGATCAAATAAACCAGATGAGAGGGTAGTGATGTCAAGGGCTTCAAGGAGTAGGGACAATACATCTGATGGGGGAGGGGTGTCAGTGATTGGGGTGGCCTTGGAGCATCACCATGATGTGATCTGGTGGGGATAGGGTCCAGGTGTGCTTGGTGGAACAGCATGCACAATGGCTCAGAAAGTGTGGGGAGTAGGAAGGATGTGACCCTGTCCCTGTAGCAGGCCTCCTTCCCCCTTCCTCTGTAATGATGGGGCTGGTGATGAGAGGAGTTCTTAGTGAGCCTTCCTGGGGCCCTGTTAATATTTCTCTGTTACAGATGAGGACACCGAGCACAGAGAGGGAGCAGGAAACCTGCTATAACCCAGGCCCCATAGCTAGTGTCTGTTACGACCAGCTCTATGCTACCAGCAGGGGTGCAGTCCTGGAGTGGATGTTGAAAGCAGTCTGACCTCCAGTGTCTTATCAAGTGTTGAGTCACCCTCAGGAAATACCCCTCAACACCTACTTGCTCACCCCCAGGGACAGGGACCTCATTTCTGTTTTTGGAAGCTGGCTAGTCTTCCCCATGGATTGGCCCTGGGGAGCCCAGGAGAGACTTTGGGCAGCTACAGGTTTCCCTGTCCCTGGCTGAGTAGCTCCTGTCCCCTGACTGTCTCTTGGCAGGGGGCCTGATGTGGATGACAGCCATGCAGCTAGGTGTGCTGTGGAGATGAGAAAACTACAAACATTGATTCAGGCCTTGCAGTGTAAACAGTCTGGGCCTGGGCCTGAGTATTCAGCAGTAAATACAAAACAGCTCCTTGAGCTGCCTGCCTTCTGGGAAAGCAGTGCTCAGAGAAATGGGCCTGTAGTGACCCCACCCTGCTCCCCACAAATAATCACACTGAGATGAGGCTATATCTGTGGGTCCCAGTGTAGGGTAAAGGGAAGCAAGGTACACCCAACACATGCACTGACCATGAGCCTGGATGCTGGAGCTGGACGGCCTGGGCTCTGTGATCCTGGGCAGTCACCTCACCTCTCTGTGCCTCAGTTTCCCATTTGCAAAAAGGGTTGATAATACTGGTACCTACTCCATAGAGTTCCATGGGGATTAAGTTCCTACTTCTAAGGCACGTAGGACAGTGACAGTGGATCGGGCTGCCACTCACCTCAACAACAGTCTGTCCTGATTTTAAAGATGAGAAAACCAAGACTGAGAAGGGTTATGAGACCAGCTCAGGCTCACCCCCTCCTCATGCTGTGCTGATGTCCCCTTTTTCCAGCTCTCCTGTGTTCACCTCATCTTTCTGTTCCCATAACCACCCAGCAAAGTAGGTGCTAAGAATCTCTGAGCAAAGTAATCTATGAAGGAAGACAAACCCTGCTCCCTACCTTGGGCTCTTGGGGCCGTGGGCTAGACTGGGTTATCAGGCTCCCCCAGACCATACAGGAGGCACATTGTATCCACTTAACCCAACATGGAGAAGATGGGGGGCTCAAGGGCCAGAGGGTGCTGGAATAACCCCTGAAGAGAATGCCGGGCAGGCAGGGGGAGGCACAGAGGCATCTGGAAGACAGTTTCCAGGCAACCAAGGTGGGGGAAACCAGGATGCCCAGGACTGGCAGAGGACAGAGTCCAGCTTGTCCAGCACTGTCCCTTGCTGGACACTGAGTGGGCATGAGAATCGAGACAAGGCTGGCCCCCATTGGGTCTCCTCCTCATCCAGCAAAGAGGAGAGGAAAAGATAAGAAGACTAGTACAGGTGACCCCACAGTGCTCCCTGTGTGCCGGGAACTGCTTCAAGGATTCTGTAGGTTCCTCAGAACCTCATGAAGTGGCTGCTGATTTCAGCCCCGTGCAAGCAGGAGAACTGAGGCATGGAGAACACAGTGACTCACCCAAGGACAGAGCCAGGAATCAGCCCAGAGTGTATGTGCTGGGGCCCTCACTGAGAGCAGCCTATGGGCATGATGGACTCGGGAAATGCCCTGTCCTCCCTCTTATGGCAGCATCCTGGCTTGTTAGGCAGCGAAGGCTCCCAGTGCCGATACCCAGGCTTCTCTGAGAGACACTGACATGTGGGATCATGATGGCTCCTGGGAAAGGAGAGGGACTGTGGGCTGGGTGTCTGGTCTGTGTCAGACCCCAGCACTGCCCCTACCAGCTGTGGGACCTGGAAATATTCCCTGACCTCTCTGTGCCTGACTTTCCAACCCTGACTCAGAGAACTGCTGTGCTTGGCACACGGTAGGCCCTTAACCAGAGGAAAAAGGCATTCTCCCCAAAGAAACTCTCCTCTTATGTGCCCAAAAAAAGCACATGTGCCACATGTTGCCAGAGTTGATCCTTGACAAGCAAGGCAAGTGCAGTTCAGCAGCTCCTCCTATCCCTGCCTGAGGCCTTTCCCTCCTCAGAGCAAGTATCAGCATCCCAGGAAGTCTGAACTGAGCATTTGTGACTTGGGGGAATTCCTTGTTCCACACAACTTGGTTTCCAAGTCATTCCAACAAGGAACAAGAGCACCTACTCAGTGTTTCAGCAGCAAGGTCCTCCCTTTACAAATTGCCCCATCACTGGAAGATGGAAGATGTGAATTCCAGAGCACGTGACTATCTGACTGATGACTTCAGGGGAATCATGCCCACCCAACACCGCACTCCTCATACCTGGCCTACAAGAAGAAGGGTTAGTGATCCATGGCCATGTACAGTTTTATCAGAATGTGTGAAAGGCAGAAGACACATGTGTGAAAAGCAGAAGATCCCAAGTGCCTAAATCCCCATCACTCAGAAAGCAAGGATCGGGGCAACAAACAGAAGGGGAGAAAGTAGTTTCATATCATATGTCTGATAAGGGGTTAAAACCCAAAAGATGTAAAGAACACCTATAACTCAACAGCAAAAAAACAACCAATCCAATCCAAAAAAGGGCAAAGGAACTGAATAGACATTTTTTCCAAAGAAAACATACAGATGGCCACCGGACACATGAAAAGATGTTCACACAAGTCAATCCTCACAGGTCATAAGG
The DNA here is from genome assembly GCF_965194825.1 of Balaenoptera physalus. Classification (NCBI taxonomy): domain Eukaryota; kingdom Metazoa; phylum Chordata; class Mammalia; order Artiodactyla; family Balaenopteridae; genus Balaenoptera; species Balaenoptera physalus. The sequence goes on along the minus strand of NC_138891.1, from coordinate 13,640,166 downwards.
AAGAAATGACACATCTACAGGGTCACCTTTGTGCCCTCTTCAGGGGTGAGCATCACATAGAGAAGAGCCCTCCCCATGCCCCTCCTCCCCGCCCCCAGGTCCAGTGCTGGAGTGAGCAGGAGCTCTGAGCCCCTCAGTTTAGCAAACACCCTGGCTGGGTGTGGGGAGGTTGTCCACTCTGAAGTCATAAATTGGATAGTGGATTGGGAGCCCACCCCCTGAACACACCAGCAAGCCTCTCATCCACATCCTTGCCCTCAGACATGGGGGTGCCCTGTGTAAATTACAACACAAAGTGCTGGGGTTGTTTGGGTGCCCTGGGGTGTGCAGGTCCTGATGCCAGGCAGGGGGCAGGTGAGAGACAAGAGGTGTGGGTGTAAATGTTGTGACAGCAGAGCTGTCTAAGGACCGGCTGAGTGTGTGCGGTCTAATACCCAGAAACAGGGAGCTGTCACTAGCAAATCCATTCATTAAGGCCACGTTTACTCTCTCTTGTCAGTTACAATTGTCTGTTTGTACAGAGGCCTCTGGAGTCTATTAGCAACATTGCTTTCCATCACAGAATGGCTCTGCTCAGTTCCTAAGTAAAGGGGCTTCTGTACACCTGCGATTTCCCATCTGCTCCTGCATTCACTCTCTTGCTCAATGCCTCTCAGCAGCTCCCCATTGCCCAGGGCCTGCCCTGCTCCATGTGTAAAAGGTGAGGCCCTGCCTGCCTTCCCTACTTGTGCTGTGTCTCTGCAGCAATGAACCAACAGTGATTCCAAGCACCCAGGTCATGCACCTTTGCACGTGTTGCTCCTCCTTCTCTCCTGTACCTTTGTCTTTGAGCTCTCAGCTCCCTTGTCCATTTTTCCTTTATGGCATGATGGTGTTGGTTGCTCACCCAGCAGCCTTTGCCCAGCCCACCCTGCCTTCTTCCTGTTAATGCTCAATGTGGAGGAATCAAAGTTGGTCCAAGCCTGCCATGGCAACCACTTCCCCTGCTAGTGATTGGTCAGGACTGGCCAGTGAGATACTAGAGGAAGTCTACATGGGCTTCTATGAGAGATTTTCCTTCCTGAAAAGAAAGATATGGGCAAGGAAAATGTGCCCCTTTGCTCCTAGCTTGAGTGCTAACTATGCAGAGGTGATTGCAGGAGTAGAGGCAGCCACGATACATCCATAAGGGAGTGACACCAACATTTTGGTAATGATGGAGTAAAGAGGTGAGTGCCATCTGAGGCACTGATGACATTGCTGGGCCACCAGACCATCTCTGGACCTCCCATCTCTCATATCATTAAATGTTAGATGTCTTTGTAGTTTAAGCCACTCTCAGTGGGGTTTTCTGTCACTTCAGCCAAACACATAACTAACTGATACCATCTGCAAGTCTCAGTTAAAAATTCTCTGTCCTTAACCAGTTCCCCATCAGATTTGGGTCTCTGGCCCTGTCCCCACACCCTTTACCTGTGAAAGCATCTCAGGTGCTATTGTACCCTGAGCTACCTGTCTAGCTCATCCATATTCGGTCTGTGAATACCTTTCGGGCAGGCCTCTGTCTTTTCTTCTCTGTGCACCCTGAGCCTGCACACAGTGGGCCTTCAGAACCTCAGGGACCTTGTCACAACTCCACCATGGCCAGAAGCCTCCAGCCATCAAAACCCCCTCAGTCACTTTGGTCTAAACACTGCTTCTGGATCTTGGGGGTTTTTACAGCCTCTACTGTAGTAGAGTGAGTGAGGTCATGAAGAGTTAGGTTCCTTGTAAAAAGAGCTTCTGAGCTGTCAGATGTCACCTCACACAAGCCTTCCAGTGCTGAGCTGTCGATTCATTGTCAGCTCAATCTCTCTTGTAGCAGCCATGGGAGCCTACAATGTGGAAAAAGAAGTACAGGAGCTGAGTTTCAAGGGAGATGCAGAAAAGACAGTGATGGATGCCTCTTGTTCCAAACTGAGTGAGGTTCCCTGTATGTTCTGAAAAAGGCCTCTGGTGCACAAGTGGGGAGTAGGGCCCCCCAAGGCCCAAAGGAAGGAGATGTCTCCAGGTGTGGTGGTGGAGGGAGGCTCTTGGCCTCCCCTGTAGCAGCTCCAGATGGCAGCCTGTAAACAGAGAGGACTGCCCATGTGGTCACATGAGCATGACTCTGTAATTGCCATGCAAAACAAAGAAAGGGATGCAGGGTGTTGGGGATCCAGGAGGGTGTGAATTGCTTTTGTGAGTCTCAAAATGGCCAAGTAGCAGTTACCAAGGCTCAGGCACCCACGGTAGCCAGCATGGGGCTGGGTGCGTTAGCCCCCATCACATGGACAATCCACACTGTGTGGTTTCCCAGAGTTCAAGCAGCAGGATCTGGGGTTTCTGTCTGGCACCACACTTTCTCGCTATAGCCCAGTTATCTCCTTTCTCTGAGTCTCAGTTTTGTTCTCTAGAATGGGGATGTTGGTTACTACCTTAACAGAACTAATCTGGACAATCTTAAAATTAATAGCTGGCCCCAACAGATACTGCTTGAATCTGTAATAGGGGTGGGGCAGGTGCACAGTCTTTACTGCATTGCCATTGCTGCAAGACCTTTAGCGTGGGACAGTTAGCATGAGCCCCTTAGCATGGTGGTTAAAGGTCACACTCTGCCAACGGTGGGCTAGCTAGTGCTCCTCACGGCAGAGAGTGCAGTGAGAGGAAGATCGTGACCTTCTCCCTGGGGCCCTCCAAGCCCTCTGGTCTCGGGGCTGGCAGGTGAGCTGGGGGGCCCAAGGGACAGGCTGAAGGCTGTGTCCTGTAGAGGTCCAGGGCCCTTGCCACAGCTGGGCCCAGGCCTTGACCTTATGGCAGCAGCAGTCTCCACTGAGGTCTCAACAAATGAAGTATATGGACACTGCCATTAAGGTAACAGCCTCAACTACCTTCAGTCTCTCCATTCAAGTTTCTGATTGGTATTTGCTAGCATTTGTTTCGGTGGAACGTTTATAGGAAAATGGTGACCTAACCGTGACCTGACCTCAAGAACAAAGTATCTGACACCAAGAAGTTTGCAACAGCTAACCATACGCCTCCCTCACCTTTCCTATAAAAGGGCTTTGCTGAAAGCTTCCGGGGAGTTTTTGGGGTTTTTAAGGCATAAGACACCCATCTCCTTGCATGGCCCTGCAATAAACCTTTCTCTGCTCCAAACTCCAATGTTTTGGTAATGTCTGGCCTCATTGTGTGTCATGCACATGGACTTGCATTCGGTAACAAATCCATTCAGATTTCCAGATTAAACTGGAGTCTCGCAGTGTTATCTGGAAGTTCTTCCCTGAAGCTAGCCTAAACCCACACTGTTGCAGTTCCAGGGTGCTCCATTTAGCCAGCTGAACAGAAAACCCATAGTGGCTTAAACAAGCTAACGAACAATGCAGGAGAGAATGACTTATGTAACAGAAGTCCAAAGGCAGACAGCTTCCAGCAGAGCTGTACCTGGTGCTCAGTGATGTCAACAGGAATTGTCTCGCCTGACCTCTCTGCTCTGCCTACTGGTGTCATCCCCAGGAGGCTCTTCCTTTACGAGAGCAAGATGGCCACTAACTGCCACAGGCTGATATCATGTCCCCTCAGCTCCCAAGAGAAATAGAGCTTCTCTTCCCCAGGATTCCAGTACAAGGCCCCACCCTGGGGCCTGATTGGTCACTCGTCCAGCCCTGAGCCAATCATAGGGAGGCCAGGGAGGATTAAACATGCTGATGGACCAGATTGAGGTCATGTAACCATCCTCTCCAGGAAACTTGTGAGCTGTTCACCTTGTTTCTGGAGTAGGAGACAGTGTGATGCCAAGAGAGCAGAGGTCCAGCCATTGCGTCCTCTGTGCTCAGTGTCCTGGGATGTACGTGTTCACATCTTCTTCCTACACCCCATTGTCCTCTATTTACAAAAGGATCCACTATGGAGACTTCCCTGGTGGCTAAGACTCTGCACTCTTAATGGAGGGGGCCAGGGTTTGATCCCTGGTCAAGGAACTAGATCCTACATGCAGCAACTAAAAATAAAAAAGATCTCGCATGCAGCAACGAAGATCCAACTATGACTTGGTGCAGCCAAAAAAAACATTCATGACACACCTCTTCCCTTTCCAAGCCCTATCTCACTCACCCACACCAAAAAGAGCAGATCTCCTCTTTGAAGACAGGATTAGGGGTTCACTCCCAGCCTCTCGGCTTGCTTTTTTTGTGTCCCATTACAATCATTTCTTCAGTCAACAAACTGTAGGTCCACTGAGCACCTACTACATGCTGCTATGGGTTCTCAGGACTGTTAGTTGTTCTGAGTAGTGGGCATCACCCAGGAGTCTCCCAAAGGGAATGAGTTTTGTCTGAGGAAACATCTGGAGGTGAGCTTCCAGTCCGTTTGCCAACTAACTACTGTGTAGACCTGTGGAATTCCTCCCCCTCTCTTGGCTTCTACTTTCTCACCTGCAAAATTAGACACTGGGGAAAATGAGGTCCTAGAGACCCCCTCAGCTCTGATATGCTGTGGTTGGGTCTTAAAACATATTTCTCCAGCTGTGAGTCAGCCTATGGGCTCCATGGACAGTGACCACAACTCTCCAGGACAGGGTTGGGCTGAGTATACAATCACACAGTTGTATGGGGTTGGCCAAAAAGGGCTTTCAGTTTTGTTTTGTTTTTAAACATCTTTATTGGAATATAATTGCTTTACAATGCTGTGTTAGTTTCTGCTTTATAACGAAGTGAATCAGTTATACATATACATATGTTCCCATATCTCTTCCCTCTTGCATCTCCCTCCCTCCCACCCTCCCTATCCCACCCCTCTAGGTGACCACAGAGCACAGAGCTGATCTCCCTGTGCTATGCGGCTGCTTCCCACTAGCTATCTATTTTACATTTGGTAGTGTATATATGTCCATGACACTCTCTCACCCTGTCTCGCCTTACCCTTCCCCCTTCCCATATCCTCAAGTCCATTCTCTAGTAGGTCTGTGTCATTATTCCCATCTTGCCACTAGGTTCCTCATGACCCTTTTTTTCCCCCTTAGATTCCATATATATGTGTTAGCATACTGTATTTGTTTTTCTCTTTCTGACTTACTTCACTCTGTATGACAGACTCTAACTCCATCCACCTCACTACAAATACCTCCACTTCATTTCTTTTTATGGCTGAGTAATATTCCATTGTATATATGTGCCACATCTTCTTTATCCATTCATCTGTTGATGGACACTTAGGTTGCTTCCATGTCCTGGCTATTGTCAATAGAGCTGCAATGAACATTGTGGTACATGACTCTTTTTGAATTATGGTTTTCTCAGGGTATATGCCCAGTAGTGGGATTATTGGGTCGTATGGTAGTTCTATTTTTAGTTTTTTAAGGAACCTCCATACTGTTCTCCATAGTGGCTGTATCAATTTACATTCCCACCAACACTGCAAGAGGGTTCCCTTTTCTCCACACCCTCTCCAGCATTTATTGTTTCTAGATTTTTTGATGATGGCCATTCTGACCGGTGTGAGATGATATCTCTTTGTAGTTTTGATTTTCATTTCTCTAATGATTAATGATGTTGAGCATTCTTTCATGTGTCTGTTGGCAATCTGTATATCTTCTTTGGAGAAATGTCTGTTTAGGTCTTCTGCCCATTTTTGGATTGGGTTGTTTGTTTTTTTGTTATTGAGCTGCATGAGCTGCTTGTAAATCTTGGAGATTAATCCTTTGTCAGTTGCTTCATTTGCAAAGACCCCGAATAGCTAAAGCAATCTTGAGAACGAAAAATGGAGCTGGAGGAATCAGGCTCCCTGACTTCAGACTATATTACAAAGCTACAGTAATCAAGACAGTTTGGCACTGGCACAAAAACAGAAATATAGATCAGTGGGACAGGATAGAAAGCCCAGAGATAAACCCACGCACATATGGTCACCTTATCTTTGATAAAGGAGGCAAGCATATATAGTGGAGAAAAGACAGCCTCTTCAATAAGTGGTGCTGGGAAAATTGGACAGGTACATGTAAAAGTATGAAATTAGAACATTCCCTGACACCATACACAAAAATAAACTCAAAATGTATTAAAGACCTAAGTGTAAGGCCAGACACCATCAAACTCTTAGAGGAAAACATAGGCAGAGCACTCTATGACATAAATCACAGCAAGATCCTTTTTGACCCAGCTCCTAGAGAAATGGAAATAAAAACAAAAATAAACAAATGGGACCTAATGAAACGTAAAAGCTTTTGCACAGCAAAGGAAACCATAAACAAGACCAAAAGACAACCCTCAGAATGGGAGAAAATATTTGCAAAAAAAGGCCTTCAGTTTTTAAGTAAAAATAAAAGACACATTTTTCATTTTCACCAAGAACTTTATGGAATAACCTACTCACCCTTTAGTTCCACTACCTTCTGCCATTTTTCAGGCAACTTCATAATCCCATCTTCCCAAAATTTTTTATCTTTTTGAGCAAAGAACTGTTCCAGATGCCTTCCAGGGAATTGAAGTTTTTTTCCATTAAGAGAATTTTGTAAAGACTGAAATAAATGGAAATCTGAAGGTGCAATGTCTGATGAATATGGCGGGTGAATCAGAACTTACCCGCCAAGCTGTAACAGTTTTTGCCTGGTCATCAAATAAACATGTGGTCTTGCTGTATCCTGATGGAAGATTATGTGTTTTCTTTTGACTAATTCTGGACACTTTTCATTGAGTGCTGCTTTCAGTTGGTCTAATTGGGAGCACTACTTGTTGGAATTAATCATTTGGCTTTCTAGAAGGAGCTCATAATAGAGGAATCCTCTCCAGTCACACTGTATATAAATCACCTTCTTTGGATGAAGACCGGTCTTTGGTGTGGTTGGTGGTGGTTTATTTCACTTGCCTCATGATCTCTTCCATTCCATATTATTGTACAGTAACCACTTTTCATTGCCCATCACAATTTGTTTTAAAAATGGAAAGTTTTTGGGGCTTCCCTGGTGGCACAGTGGTTGAGAATCTGCCTGCCAAGGCAGGGGACACGGGTTCGAGCCCTGGTCTGGGAGGATCCCACATGCCGCAGAGCAACTGGGCCCGTGAGCCACAACTACTGAGCCTGCGCGCCTGGAGCCTGTGCTACGCAACAAGAGAGGCCGTGATAGTGAGAGGCCTGCACACCGCGATGAAGAGTGGCCCCCGCTTGCCGCAGCTGGAGAAAGCCCTCGCACAGAAACGAAGACCCAATGCAGCCAATAAATAAATAAATAAAATCTATTAAAAAAAAAAAAACAGTTCATAATTTACGTCTTCATTTCCTTCTTCCCTGGCATTGGCAATATCCACATAGAGACTGTCCCATCAGCCTGGGTCCAAAGGGAAGATGACATAGAACAGAGCTATGTGAGCCTGCAGCATGAGAGGTAAATAAACCTTAGGGAAAGCCACTGAGATTTTGGGAATCATTTGTTACTCAGCATAACCCAGCCTATCCTAACTGATGCACATAATCCATGAGCTCTTGCTTTTGCCCTGTCTCTTTGCTAAAGCCCCACTGGCCTTTCATGGTTACACAGTTTGCTCCCTCCCACCTTAGAACATTTCTCTGTTATTTTCTTTCCTAGGAAAGTTATTTACACCTCCCTTTTTTCCCCCTTAGTTAATAGTTACTTACCAGTGGGAGCTCAGCTTAAATGTGAGGTACTCAGGAAAGAATTGCCTGATCTGTGTTCAAAATACCTTGAATTCACCTTCCTTGTCATTATCTCTCTTTCACTAAATTATAAGTTTGATGAAGACAGAGCCCAGGTATTTAGCTCATATGTTTGGAGGCCTTGCTCCATCTCTACTACCTGCCAGGGCCCATGCTGAGGGTCTAGATGTAATGAAAGTGAATCAGCCATGAGCCCTGCTCCCACAAACTCACCTCATGGCAGGGGAGATGAACACACAAGCAGCAGCTTCTGAACTCACTGTGATCATTTAAGCAGGAAATGAGTATAAAAGAGGCTGGAGGGAAGGCAAGGGAGACTGACTGGCAGAGGGGATATCGGAGCCTGTTTTGGAGGAGGACTTGGAGTTGGACCCTGAGGGGTCCCTGAACTGGGGTGACAGACACCCACAGAAACCAGACCCAGTACTACTGTTCATTTAACAATGATTTATTGAGCATCTACTCTGTGCCAGTTTCCAAGGGTAGAACAGTGATGGTGACAAGCACAGCCCCTGCCCTCAACACCACAGGGGAAAGAAGTGAGCAGCACATGGAATACTGAGGACTCTCAGGTGGGGGAGGCAGACCTTCCTGGGGGTCACACTCCCCTACCTTTTCCTGCTCTGAAACTACAGTTGCTGGCACATCTGGTCCCTTGCCAACCAGACCTTTCTCCCAGCTTGTTCTCACCTAGGACTATTTCATCCAGAGCAAGGAGTGGGGATTTTCAGGAAAGATCTATGAAATACATATCCTAGGGGAAATTCTTTATGGTTACATGATTTAGCATATGTATATCCTGCTGTTCTACAGGGGTCCTGAAAATGGAACCCTTCACATGCCTTCAATATTCTTCTATGTCCTCTTTTCCTGCCCATCTCTGTTATTCATCAAATTTACAGTCAATAGGTGTGTATTAAGCACCGTGGAACACCATGATGGTTTCTGATTCTATTAAATTCCCCACACCCCCAATGACTTAGGAAGCAGAGAGGGAAAGGACCAATTGTGGTCCAGCATCTGCTGGATGCTAGGCAGTGAGATTACATGCATATCATTATTTTCTGTAAAGGATGAAGAAACTGACACCCAAAGAAATTAAGTCACTTGCTTAATGTTGTATATCTCCAAAGTAGAAGAAAGTAAATCTGAACCAAGTCCTAGGCATAGGACGTTTGTCCTATGCCTTCCCCAGAAGATAATCTCTGTTTTAGCTCGTTTCATGGATTTTCATTAAATTTTAAAATAATTTGGAACAATTAATGCTAGATTATATTTTTTCTATAGATTAGCATCATCTGTGATTTTAAAGTTGGGGATGCCTACATGAGTTTGTAAATGTTTAGAGAAAATAAAATGTAAGGAAATAGAGTGTTTAAGCTTAAAAAGAATTGTTAAAAGTTTATCTCAGAATTACTGGAACGGATAAGAGACTGGTTTTCAGCTTCAGGCCCAGTTTTGTACTGATTACCCATCTAATCTTAAGAAATCCTCTATTTTCATATCTACAAAATGGGCATAACATTTGGTTGCTTAAAGTATATGGCAGTATGTACATACTCAAAAGGGGTTAGAATCAATTTACTAGAGACAAAAAGGAGTTACAGATTTATGACTTACCAGAAGTCACACAACAAGGTGGAACTGGAAACAAGATTAAAAACTAGGAAAACCAAAATATCAACTAATTGCAGGCCTACCTTTCTCCAAGAGGCACTATACTCTGTTCCCTCCATGAACCCCCCAGACGATAAACTCCTCTTTATCTTTAAACCTCTTCCATCTTCTTGCAGAATGAAACCATGGCTTTCTCCAGCCAGACCACATCTGAGAAATCCTCTGTCCTGCAGAAGTGGATGGGAGCCCAACTCAGCCCTCCATGTCCTGCTTCCCTGCTCATCCCAGACTCCAGGGACACCAATTTCGATGCATGGTACATCCCTGGAATTCTCCCCCAACATTGTCTCTTTCCCTGGCTCCTGCTGCGAGATGGATGTCTTCTCTAAGGTCTCTCTCTCTTTCCTTTCTGCACCCAAATGTAGCTCTAATTTCCAGTTGCAGCTCTCTTTCCTTTTCTTTCTTCTATCCCTTTTGCTATCTAAAGTTTTCTACTTGGATAACCCTGACATTTCAAACTCAGTTGCCTATTTGGTACATTCACCTGGCACTTGACCACCTCTGTTAATGGTTCCAGCCACCTTCCAGTCATTGAGACTTGAAACACCACCTTCATCTGTGGCTTACCTTCCACACCATTGCCCTCCACCCACATTCCAATCCATCACCAAGTTCTGTACACTCAGCTTTTCTCGTAACCCTGCTACCCCTTGTCCTCTCCTATTGTGCCTCTAATTTTAGTTTGGAACAAAAGTGATGTTTTCTTTCTCTGATGTACAAAAACACTGGCTTGTACGACATGCTGTTCTACTTTGCATGGTGTTTATGTGCTTACTTATCTTATTGTCAGTAGTAGATTGTAAATTCCTCAAGATCCAGAATTATGTATTTAATTTTAAAAGGTTTGAACAGGTGTCTACCATCTACTGGGTGATAGGGAAATGGTGATGAGAAAGATGAGTCCCAACCCCCTCCTCGGGAGAGCTCACACACTTGAAACAACAGATGTTGAATGGAGACAAAATACTTACTGCCGAATACATAATGAGTTTTCTGTGGTTTGATGGCTGAGTTGCACTCTTCATGGGTTTGAGGGTTTCTTTGACCAGGACACCTTAAAGAAAATAGATCAGCAATGAAGCTGAATGAAATATGGGCTTATATTTTAGTTCATAAGCTTTTTGTTCACTTATACATATTGATTCTCTGTGACAGGATTCTCAAGACTTAAGAAAGGAGAGCAAGAGTTAATTTTGGTGGAGCATCTGCTGTGTGCCAGTAGTGTGGTTTACATATATTATTTACTGAATCCTGACTTCTATCCGCCATTCAGAGGTGAGGAGGCTGAGGCTCAGAGCTGTTAAATGACTTACCTGGGGAAGGAGAGCTGGGTTGACACGTTAGGACTTGACTCTACCAGCATTGTTAAAACTCAAGTTAAGAGGTTGATGAACTTGGAAGGAATTTCAGAAGGCTTTTTTCAGATGGTTTTAGCCAGTGTTCTTCTCCAGGGTAGGCCTGAAATGACAGGGTGGCATGTAACTCTCTGTGTTCATCCCTCTGGCAGTCACTTCTGTGAGAGGCCATGGGAGAAAGCAGCTCTCTGGATGTCTGCACAGGGCATGGACTGCCTTCTGTGGACCATTGCTCCAGGTTACTCTGGGTGTCACCTTGGGAGGCAGCCAGCATCTTCAGCTTTTATCTGAGGGCTCCATCTGTCATCAGTAGAGGAAAGATTTGGCCCTTTGCATCTGTTGCTCCTGAGGTGGTAAAAGGCAGACAGACACACAGCACAGAGTCTCCATCCTGTCAGCAGACACTGACGCTAAGGGTACCACGTGGTGCAGGTGCTGTTCTGAGGACGTGCTGCCTCAGGGGCTTCCTCACCATCCCCTGAGAACTCCTTGTGCCTCTGCTGGTCATCTCTCTACAATGCACATGGTCTCCTGGCTTAGAGACAGCCTGTTTTCTTTTGTAATGAGCAGGAGATGTTAGACTGACTATAATCCCAGACTCTGTGGTCCACTCAGCAGAACATCCTGAGCAGCTACAGTGGGTGAATCAGACAAGGCTCCTGTCCTCAAAAAGCTCATAAAACATTAAGAAAAGACTGTCTATTGGTCTGTGTACCAATAAGCACAATAAAAGAGGGAGGTGATCTGCTCTTTCCGTGGATGCTGGGGCTTCCCTGACTAGGAATAGAGGGAGCTAGAGGCTGCACTTCCCACAGGTCTGCACCTTTCTGCTTCAAGGAAGGTTGCCCTCTGGGAGCCCTTCAGAGCTTAGGCTTGATCTTCAGGCCATGATGGAACTAAATTCTGTGGCCGAGTTTCTGGGAGTCATGGCAGCCACCTTCAATCAGTAAAGTGTCCCTCGTCAGCAGGTGCCTTTGCAGCAGCCTTCAGTGTTGATGATGGAATAGATCAGCTCTTCGTTCTGGGGTCGTTGTCCAGCTTGTCCCTGGAGAAAATAGGGGCAACTATCATAATCATCCACAGGCTCTGGCATGCCAATAGTCATGTTTTTATAGGAGGGGAAACTGAGGCTCAGAGAGGTTCAGCAACTTGTCCAAGATCACACAACTTGTAAGCAGAGGGGCTGAGTTTCTCTGAACCCACCACATCCAGCTATAAAAGCTTAGCTCTTTTTTAAAAATTTATTTTTTGAAGTATAGTTGAATTACAATTTTGTGTTAATTTCTGCTGTACAGCAAAGTGATTCAGTTGTACATATACATATATATATTCCTTTTCATATTCTTTTCCATTATGGTTTGTCATAGGATATTGAATATAGTTCCCTGTGCTATACAGTAGGACCTTGTTGTTTATCTATTCTATATATAATAGTTTGCATCTGCTAATCCCGAACTCCCAATCCATCAGTCCCCCACCCTCCTCCCCCTTGGCCACCACAAGTCTGCAAAACCTTTGCTCTTAATTACTAGGCCACACTGTAGCATAAGCTAGCATCCAAGTTCCCTGGTACATTATTTATTAAACCTGCATACGCTGGACAAAATATCATTATTTGAAGACACAAACATCACTTCCCTCACTCTTGGGCTACAGCAAGAGTTCGCAAACTTGTTCTGTAAAGGGCCAGATGGTACATGCTTTAGGCTTCATGGGCCACGTGTTCTGTCAAAACCATTTTCAATTGGAAGCACAAAAGCAGCCAAAGATACTACCTAAATGCATGACTGTGGCTGAGCTTCAATAGCATTTTATTTACAAAAAATACGCAGCAGGCTGGATTTGGCCTGCTGGCTGTAGCTTGCCAACCTCTGGTCTACAGCAAGAAGCAGTTTCTTTTAATACAAACAGGACCAGTCATATATTCCTAAATTAGCCTTTGGAATTAGCCTAGAGATTTTCTTGTGGGGGTGTTTTAGGGGGAAGGCAGTGGGAGGAGGATATTACTGACCTGTGTCACCCTTGAAACTGATCTCAGAGAGACAGCAGTGAGCGGTGGCTTGAAGCAGGATCTTAGTTGCCTGCCCAGTAACTGGACCTGGGTAGCCTGGATGAAAACCAGGAATCCTAGCCACTAGTCCACCAGGGGCTAAAGGCTAGAAGCGAAATTCCCCTGGCCCTTGCCCCCATTGAAAAAAGGACTTCGCAAGGAGGCAAAAACTGTAAAAACAGGTACAAAGTTTATTATTAGAGACACAGCACAACAAATGGGAGAGTACACAAAGAAACAGTTTGTTTATTTAAGACAAAAGCAAGACAGAGATACACACCTGGAGAGAAAGTGTGTGGATGTCCCCCCTAATGAGGAGTGCAGTAAAGAGGCAGTTAAATCATTTATATTGGGCAGTTCTTCCGGGTCTTTGTTTACCGTTGGCCAATTATCTGGTTTCTTTTCCCGCACGTGACCTGCCTAGGACCCTCCCCAACATGCGTGCGCAACTTTTTTCCAAGATGGATTCCAACACAGAGGCCTATGGGCGGCCATTGGTATCACCTATTCTGGGGTAGTGCCCCCTCCTTTTGACACCCGAGGAGGCTTTCTGCACATGTGCAGTGCCTCCCTTGCCCCAAGGATGGGAAATATGTGACCTCTTGATCCTTTACTCCAACAAGGTTTAACCCCTCTCTGTTCCTGCCTTGACTGTTATCTTAAAGTGTCCTCAGGAGACAAAGCCTGGCTATTTACCCTGTTCCTGTTGTTATTTCTATCTTGAAGTGCAGACAGGAGGCTGGTCATAAATATCTAGCCTGGAGCCCACTTGCCTCCTGCCTCAGGAAATATAAACAGGAAGCTAGTTGTAAATGCCTAGCCTGGAGCCCATCTATCTCCTGCCTCAAAACCAGTGGATGGAACAGAAGTTTTGGCAAAGGTCAAAAAATGTCGTTCAAAGTCCTGAGGTTCCCATGTGACTTTATCACCCAGACAATACAGGTTTTCTCTGCAGGATTGTGTTCAGCCACTTCATCATTCAACAAGCATGTAGTTGACAAATCTCTCTTGCCTCGCCACATCTGAACAACAGGCTGAGCTTGTGTCTTGTCAGGAATTACCAAGGAGACATCTTCCTGGCTTATCAATAGCACTGGGTTTCCCATAGAAAATAGGACAGGTGTGTTCACATGACTGCCAGCCCTTAGAGTTCAAGACCCAGAGAACACCTCAGGGAAGGACTCTGATATACAGAATCTAGTTTAATGTACTTGCCAGATGGGGAAACTGAGACCCAGAGAGGGGAAGTGACTCCCCTGAAATGCAATCTCTAGTAGCCAAAGGAAAAAAGAAGAGGAAATATGAGCAAATTTCTTGGAAAACTCCCATCTTTTATTCAGATACAGACCCCTGCATCTATTATTAGACTCTTGTGGACTCCTGCTTGGCTTTCCCTGACCTTTTCTTCACCATCTCCTGCACCTAGGAATTGCTTCTGAAAATTTAATGTACATGTGAGGTATTTAGAGATTTCATTAAAATGCAGATTCAGATTCAGCTGGTCTGGGGTGGGGCCTGGAATTCTGCATTTTTTGCCAGAGGCTTGGTAATACTGACATTGCTGATCCATGGACTGCATCGTGAGTAGTGAAGGGATGAATTCCTGAGCCCATCAGGACTAAGGGGAAATAAAGAGTATTGTCTCCACAATCTGATGCATTTGCCCACCATACTGCTGATCCCCACTGGTTCAGGAATGAGACCTGGTGCTTGTGTGACCAAGGAGGCCCAACATCCACCCTCTGCATCCTTGGTTGTTTGGTACATAGGATTGAGCTACATCCTGGGCTCTGTTCCTACACACAGTCTGTGTTCTGCCTGCTAATTTTTCCTATGACACCAGGTTCCTTCTGAGATTCATCTCTGGATACTCTCCCATCCCCAAGGGCTGGGTATTGATGCTCATGCCCTCAGCATGGAGTAAGGACTTGCACATGCCCATCAGGTCCACCTCTGTGCCGTTCAACCAGGCTCTGTAACAGCAGGTCTACAGCTCCATCATATCGTTCATGATGCTGCCCTATTTTTTTTGCCCCAGGCTGTTTTGTTTACCTTATATGAAGTTGCTCCCAACCACCTTGACTTCATACCTCATTAGCTGTTCTTCTGAGTACAGCTTCCTTAACTCTTTATATGAGCTTTTGTAGCTAAAATTGACTCCTCTCCTGGTCGGTCACTTGAAGTTTTTCTATAGCTCTGCAGCCTGGAATAAACATCCTCCCAGTCTGATCCAACCCCTAGGGTGCTTTTTCTCTTTGTTTTCTCCTGGGGGTCTGCTGAACTTGTTCTGATCCTGTGTTGAATAGGGTCTGGCAATGGCTGGAGTCCTGATGTGATTGTACTGTTTTCCTCAAACTGTCTAGAGTATATGACTTGGGACATCTCCTGTGGCTTAAAATTTCTCCACTGTTATGATAGCTTGGCATAGTGGACCTCCTCTTGCTCTCTAACTTTATTTTTAATGATGTCTATGTCAATAGCACCTGAAACTGTCATATCCTCTGGGGTCTTGGCCTGCCACTCAGCTGCCCTCAGAGCCTCAGAATTTATTCCCGCCCTGTCTGATCTTGGCTTCTTTCTTCCACCCACCTATCCTGATCACAAGGGCTGGGCTCCTTCATTATGATCAGATGTCCTGTTCTACAAAGAGCCAAATCCAGCTGAGAAGAGGCATCATTGAAAGCAAACATCTTTCAACACCAATGGAAATTTAAGCTGTGTCAAAAACTTGTCAATTGCAATACATAGTACAGGGCATAATTAGCCTGCAAAATACATTGTATTAACTTTAACAGTGGCTACAACTAAGGGTTTCAGGAAAACCTGCCACTTTTGCCATACCTCCCACTTGAAAAATTCATCCTATAGGCCACCAGACACAATCGATTTTCATGGGGCTCAGATACAAAATCCTTGATTCTTTTATCTGGAAAGGATGAAAAGTATCATTTAGCTTTAGCCCAAAGCTTCTGTTTTCCAGATGGGAAAACAAAGGTCCAGGTAGGTAATATTAATGATTATAATAACACATAGTGTTTGACAGTATATTATGTACCAGGTACTATTTGTGGTAAGCCTTTTGAATACAGATATTCATTTTAATCCTTACTACCTAAGAAGTGAGTATCCTCATTTTGCAGAATGGAAACTGGGGCAGGAGTGATTACATGTCTAATTCAAGGTCACATAGCTGATTAATGATGGGACCAGGACTCAGACCCCAGATCACTCAACCAGTCCAATATGCTCCTCTCATTTTTTAGATACTTTCCTCTCTGCAGTCTAGATTTCTCTTTCTGCTTGTGATTTTTATAGAGGACAGGGGGAACAATTCTGATATTTCTTTCAACTTAGTATCCTTTGTGGCCCAGGAGGGTAAAGTGAAATTGTACATACCCTGTATGAAAGAAAAACATGAAGAAAATGTATATTTTTATTTCTGACTATCCTCTTTGTTGATTTTTTATCCTATTTTTCCCACAAGAAGGGAGAAAGGCTGAGTCCAGCCTTTCTTTTCCTGCCATTTCTTTCTAGGGCAACTTTACTTTGTGGTAAGTAGTGGTATTGAATTTCAGAAGAAAAACTCACAGAAGTGAACTTGTCCCTTCCCACAAAGTCCATAGCTTTTGGCTTAACTGTGGATCAAAGGTGACTCCTATGTTGCAGAGTAAGGGTGTGGTAGGGCAAGAAAGTGTCTTATTCTTTTATAAAAGGTTTGAAAATCTTTCTGTTAACTTGTGATGAAGGTAAAAGCTGACTGGGTTATATGGTGTTTCTTTAAAAGCTAAATGAGGGACTTCCCTGGTGGTCCCAATGCAGGGTGCCTGGGTTCGATTCCTGGTTGGGGAACTAGATCCTGCATGTCACAACTAAGAGCCCGCGGGCTGCAACTAAAAAGGATCCTGCATGTCACAAGGAAGATCCAGTACACGGCAACAAAAATCCCGCATGCCACAACAAAGACCCGGTGCGGGCAAATAAATAAATAAATATTAAAAAAAAAAAAACAAAACTAAATGACTGGCCTGAGAGGAGAGCTGGGAAAGGTCATATAGTTCTGGTGCCTTCAATCGCATCCCACTGCCCCTCCTCCCCCATCAGCTTCTAGTTCACTGACTCTTGGGGAAAGTCCACACCTTGCACACAGTAGATTCTTGGTGAACACTTGTTAAATGGACGAGTGAGTTATATGGCAGGACACGTAGAGACCTTTTGCCAATATTTATTACCTGCCAAGAAGAGCTGATTAGGATTCCCCCAGTTTCAAAGGCAGGATTGAGAGAGAGAGTTCGTGAAAGAGGTGACCAAAATGAAGTAGCCCACAGAGGAATTTAAGAGAGAGAGAGGTGAAAAAGAAACCACACCTTGGCCACATTATGGAATAGCTCAGATCAAACTGTAGTAAAGAAGAAAGAAAAATCAAGACTTGAACAAAGTGTGGGCTTTTGTCTCCACTGAAGACTCTTTTATAGGACTAACAAATCTTCCTTAAAACAGATGCTGATGATAAAGTGAAAATATTGGGAATGTTGCATGTGCTTGGGTCAATGAACTCTATCATGGAGGATGGCAAACTGTGCAATCCACGATTGAGATGGAACTAAGAAAGTAACTATTGCCCCCAGACACTCACAATTACCTCAAACTCAGAAGTGTATAGGAGTCATGTGGCTGGTCAGAATTTTGCCTGATTCAGTGAACTGGTTGTGGAAACAGGATTATAGAGTCTTCCTTTGGACCAGCAGGTGGAGCATGGTGAGTGAGAAAACACCATGTAGCCTTGCAAAAAAAATTGTAATTTATCTAGCTACAAAGGTTATTTCACATGCATTGTACAGCAAGGGAGAGATTCTTTCCTGATAAATCAATAATAGCCTGGCTTAAAGTTGGCTTGCTTATTTCTACACCCAAAAATCAGGATTTTTTTTTTTTTGTCTTCCTGTACAATAACATTGATTTTTTTCATTATGATCTATGACAGAAACCCAGCTTCCTGAGTGACTGAAAAATTAGTAAGGGGCAAGGCGTGGAAAAAGCAATTTTGTTTGCAATTTCCTAAAGGATGAATACATGAATAATAGAGGAGTCAGAATTTTCAAGAAGTCTTGACTTATGTTTTAATGTCAAAAGAAATCTAAATAATACATCTGTAAAAAAGCAAAAGAAAATGTATTCATCTGTTTCAAAATAGGCATGACATAAAATCAGATTATAAATTAATGTTTGATGTATTTTTCTTTTACCTCATAAAACAAGGGGTTGTAGACATTACTCCAAATACCAGAAAGGTCCTGGTCATGGTATCTTGTGAATTTTGGCAAGATTTCTATAAAATCCTGAAACACAAATAGAGAGAGAGAGAGAGAAAACATTTCTACGCCAGAGTTTTGAAACTGAGCAGGACCCTGTAGGGCTCCTGGCACAAAAGCCTTTCTGTGTCCCCCATTTCTTGATCACATACAGGAAATAAGCTTCATTCAGCCTGTATGACCTTCCCTGAGTTCCATCAAGCAGTTTCAAACAGTTGCTAATCTGGGAAGTGAGGGGATGTGGAGAAAAGAGAGGAACAGTCAAGAAACAAGGTGATTGGGCAAGGTCCCTGTTCCTCCTCAAGAGATACACATAACAATATCTTTGAGCTGTTTTTAAAAAAATTTTATTTTTATTTTTTTTATTTATTTATTTTTGAGCTGTTTTGCAGATACTGAAACCCCCACCAGGTGAGAGCAGTTAACTGTATGCTGCCCACAAGGTAGGGACCCCTGACCATTGAAGCCAGAAAGTTGATGATGCTGGCTCCCACTTACCTCACCACCAACCAATCAGAAGAATATCCATGAGATGATCATGCCCCCATTGAACCATTACTATAAAGTTCCTCACTACCCCCTCCAGGTAGGGACACATGGTTTTGAGGGTATTAGCCCTCTGTGACCCCCTTTGCCTGGCAAAACAAAAAAGCTATTATTTGCTACTTCACCCAAAACTCTGTCTGCAAGATTCGTGTCGGGGTATAGAGGTCAGATTTGGCATCAGTTTCTCAACTTAAGCATTATTGATATTTGGACAGAATAATTCTTTGTTGTGGGGCTGCCCTGTGCACTGTAGGATACTCAGCAGCATCTCTGGCCTCTGCTCACTAGATGCCACGTCATCCCTCGACCCTCAGTTGTGACAACCCAAAATGTCTTCAGACATTGACAAGTGTTCCCTGTGAGATGAATTTGCCTCAGTTGAGTACAGTCCTTCACATAAAAGTGCATCAGTAATACTGGCTAGGATTCACAAACACTAAATGATTATTTCTCATTTTTACATTACACATGTGGGCATGTTACTGAGTCCGTTCATCTCTGGGTTATCAGTCTGCGACCTCCTTTCTGAAATGCAAACAGCTACAAGAGGTGATTTGCTACAAGAGATTATAGGGAAAGTAAAGAGTAAATACCAGGTGCAGGATGTAAATTACCTAAATTACACAGGATTAGGGGTGACAGGTTAGCTTTGTGAAGGACAAATCTAACTACAGGCACTACAGATTAGTAACAGTTAAAATAAAACTAAGAGTGATTAACTCTTTCAGGCCAGGTTATGTTTCTTCTCTATCTTGTTCACTGTTCCCTTTATTTTCCTTGTTCTCAGGAGAGGGAAAACTTGATTTCTATTTTTTGCTGTGACAGGTATAGCAACTGAGGACAAAAGAAAAATCATAACACTTTTAGGAGTCAGAAGAACTTTGCTAAAGATGCTGCAGCCATATTTTAAGCCTCATTAATTGCAAAGCGACCTGAATAAAAGATTCAAATGTGTTTTGAGCTGAATGGAAATTCTAAAATTGATGAAAAAGAGATAAATGATCTGCAAGTCTTAAATAGTAGAATATGTAACCAGAACTCAAAAGCTTTTTTTTTTTTTTCATGAACTTGCCTAAATAGGACTATGCTGTTAGTAACACTTCTGGTTTTTCCCTGTGAAATGAGAACGATTATCTTGCTTCCTTCTGGATGTCTTTCATTTCTAGCACTAGATGCACATGTGTGTGCAGACACACACACATACATGCATATGCACACACGTGCACACACCCACACACGTACAGAGGTGTAAAGAAATAAATTAGACGTTCCAGAAAGTATCTTAATAGATTAACCATTCAGTGAAGTTCTTGCAAAATTGCAGACTGTTAAAGTAAGCGCACATCCTACAATAAATATACAGAAAGATATAATTAAAACCTATTATGAGGACAAATAAATCATCCTAAAATGAGTCTAAATTTGACAATCTTTTGTAGTTTTGACTATAATCTGCAGGTTGGTGACTCCCAAACTGTAGTTAATTTTGTTGCTCTTACTTATCTTCTGGGGCTAGTCCTATAATTCCAGCCCTTGTTGTATATCACCAGTTGGATGTTTCTCTTCATCCTCAAATTTGACAGGTACAAACCTGAACTCACCTTCTTAATTTTTATCCATTTCCTCTTTGTAATCTTTCTACTTTTGCCAATGATGAAATTTATCATCCTGCTTCATAGACTAATCACTTTTGCTTGTCTGCTTTCACAACACAGTTGACCTTGAACAAGGCAGGGATTAGGGCCGCCAACCCACACACAATGAAAGTCTAACTTCACAGTCTGTGTCCACTGTTTCACATCTGGAGGATTCAACCAACTGGGGATCATGGAGTACTGTAAGCAGATAGGTTAAGGGGTCCCCAGAGAAAGAGAATTAAGAATGGCTTTCTTGACAAAAAGAACTCATTTTGGCCTAAGCCATTTTTTGACCTAAGCCTGGCCACAATGCTTGCTCTTGAACAGGTCTCAGTAATTAATTATCTTAAGGGAAGGAATGCAGAAACTAGGGAGGAGCAATCAAGAAAGAGTAGTGCAGCCTTGGGGTAGGGTCCTGGTTCCTTACACGATATACATAGTAATATACCTTTGAGTTCTGCAGAAACCAAGGCCCCCACTCAGGTAGAGAATGGAATGATGATGTTGACCCTCCTTACTTCAGTCAACTAAAGGTTGAACTCTGTTGACCTTTGCCCCGAGTCTATGCTGAATTCTCCTCTGCTCAAGTGCCCTCACCCTTAGCTTAAAACTTCCCCAGCTTTGCTGTTCATGGAGACACTGCTTTAGGAGAGAACCCTGGTATTCTCCTTACTTGCTGCAAGTTATAATAAATACTTTCTTCTCTTGATCTTTGGCTTGGTTGTTTCTGTTGGCTCAACACCCACCAAGAGGCAAGCCCGGTTTTAGGGTAACAGTACTGTAGCATGAATTTATTTTAAAAATTCACACATAAATGTACCCATGCCTTTCAAAACTGTGTTGTTCAAGAGAACTGCATACCCAAAATAGACCCCTTTACTTCATTGTCCCCTCCCAGTCCAGATCACCACAATCTGGGTTTCAAAGAGCTTCCTATTTGGTCAGTTTGCATCACATTTCATCCTCCACACAGCAGCGACACTAATCCTTTTAATTTTGTTTTTGTAAGTGCTAATATTTTTAAAGCATCAATCAGGTCATGCCTTTCTGTGGTTTATAACCTTCACTGGCTTTCTGTTTACTGGGAATAAAATCCAAACTCAATTAGCCCACAGTGGCCTTTCTGTCCTGCTTTCTTTCTGCTGCCCCCTCACTCATTCCCCTTCAGTAACACTGGGGTCCTTCTTGCTGTCTCCTGAACACACAGGCTGGGGGTTTCTGCAGACTGTCCCCTGGCTGAGACACTCCCCTACTGACCCCACCCCAGCTCTTCTAGCTATCCTGCCCATCCGTATCATGCTATCTTGCTTTATTACCTTCAAAGAACTCATTGCCATTTGAAATTACTGTATGCATTTACTTATTTATCATCTATTTCCTACAAAATATAGACTCAGAGACAGCCAGGATCTTGCCTATCTTGTTCACTGTTGGTTGTTGTGTTGGCAAAGCCTAGAAGAGGGCCTGGCATAGTCGTAGCTACTCAGAAAACTTTTTTGAATAAGTTACTTCTTGTCTGTCATTTCTGATTCTGTCTTACCTTGTCATCCTTCGTCTGATGTCTTATCATCTAATTTCAGCCTTCATTTCCTTACTTCTGAATGGCTTCCACAGTTATTTTAAAGGCTCCAATATCTTTTCCCTCCAAGCCATTGTCAGTCAAATGTCCCAAAGCACGGCATATCTTGTGTGCACAGTACTGAGGTAGGTACACAGGCTTCTTTTGTGTCCCCTGCTTTACATCTACATTTCCCCATATGACTTTCCAATTTTTCCATAAGAGAAATGACATTGCTAGTGAAAGAAGCACAGGACTGTAGTTTTAAATGTCTAGGTTTTAATGAATTACTTAATTTTTCTAGACTTTAGTTTTCTCATCCCACATATTGAAAGAGTCAAGCTGAAAATAAATAGAATAATCCCATAAACATCTGTCCAACATTTTGCAGCTTACAAAGACTTTTCCTTCTTTAAAAAAAAATTATTTTATTTATTTATTATTTTTGGCTGCATTGGGTCTTCGTTGCTGTGCATGGGCTTTCTCTAGTTGCAGCAAGCAGGGGCTACTCTTCGTTGCAGTGCTCCGGCTTCTCGTTTCAGTGGCTTCTCTTGTTGCAGTGCACGGGCTCTAGGTGCATGGGCTTCAGTAGTTGTGGCTCGTGGGCTCTAGAGCACAGGCTCAGTAGTTGTGGTTCACGGGCTTAGTTGCTCTGTGGCATGTGGGATCTTCCCAGACCAGGGCTCGAACCCGTGTCCCCTGCATTGGCAGGTGGATTCTTAACCACTGCGCTACCAGGGAAGCCCAGACTTTTCCTTTTCTTAACTAACTTGGTTTTCACAAATCCCTGTGAAAGGAAGAAAGCTGGCTTCATAGTTCTCTTCTATTTCTGTACAGCACTTAGCACAGCTCTGGAAATAACTTTGGCTGATTGATTGATTTTGTTAAATTTCTTAGTTGATGTTAGAATTGTTTTCATCTTAGTGAGTAGGTAGCTGAAAGCCACAGATAGACAATCTTTCTTATTTCTCTCTTGCTCCCCCTGATGCCAAAAATTCAGCCTCTATGCACCAGTGCCAAATTGAATCTCAGAGACAGAGTTTTGTGTGGAGCAGAAAAGAACAACGTTATTGCTTTGCCAGGCAAAGGGGGACACAACAGGCTCATGCCCCTCAAAACTGTGTGTCCCAACCTGGGGGGATTTGGTGAAGAGTTTTATAGCAATGATTCAAGGGTGGGATTGCTGATAAGGATCAGGGTGTGTGCAGGACCTGCATTCCTTTAATCTGGCCTCAGGTCGTCTCCTGATTTGCTTTTGTGGTTCTCAGGGTTATCAAACTGTGACCATCTCTGGAATGAAAAATGCTTCATCAAGTAGTTAATATCTTCCACTTGTTGGGGGTTTTAGTTCTGTAGACGAGCTCAAAGATATTGTTATGTTTATCCCTTGAGGCTGAACCAGGACCCTGCCCCAAGGCTGCACTATTGTTTCTTGACTGCCCCTCCCTTGTCTCTGCATCCCCTCCCATTCCTGATTAACAATTGTTTGAACCTGAGCTTTGGAACTCAGGAAAGGTCAAGAAATGGGGGACACAGAAAGGCTTTCATGCCCAGGAGCCCCATAGGGTCCTGCTCAGTTTCACCCCTCACCCTCCCTGTTTCTTTCTTTCTCTTCTAGTATCACCTGTAGTCTATTTACTATGTAATTGAATCACTGTCTTTCAGGATTAAGGGTTAAACAGCTACCCTGGTCTATTGATAAATTGGCTAAATTTGGTGCTTCTGTCCGGTCTCTATCTACACAGAAAAGGCTGTGATTAAAGTGAATTTTTTTTTTCTTTTTGGAAGAAAATATTCACAACTCCTAAGAACACTGATCCTCAAGCATTACTGTGCATCACAGGCAGAATTATCTAGGGTGCTTGTTGAAATGCAGATTCTTCAGCATTTCCCCCAGAGATTCCAGCTCATTGGATCCTGGATGTAGCCCTGGAACCTGCATCTTAACAAAGGCCCTGAGTATTTCAGATCCATGTAGTAGAGCACCACGCTTTGAGAAACATTGCATTTTAGTCTGTCTCTAATCCAGAGTCTTGCCAGAGCTTCAGCAGTCAGAGAGGATGTGGTCACTGTGGCTTCTGCTTGGTCTCACTCCCTCATTTGCTTGTCACTCCTGGCTACCACAATCATCACCACCCCTACAGGATGGGAAAAGAGTAGGAAAAGAATAATATCTGCATTGTGGTTTATGAGTTTCCTGAATGACCTGGCTAGCTGAAGAAGCAGGGACTCTGTGTGTAATTTGTTATTCTAACTTACAGCTGACTTTTGAGGAAATAGTCATCTTCCATAGAGGAGTGACTTTCAAACTTTAGCGTGCACAGAATCACTGAGAGGACTCAGTAAAACAAGGATACCCAGGCTTTAACCCCAGAGTTTCTGGTTCAGTGGGGGTACCCAGAGAATTTACATTTTTGACAAGCAGTGCCTGGCCCATAGTAAGTATACACACAAAGTGCTTTGTTTTGATGAATGAATGACTCTTGGGTTGGGTCCAGCTCCCCCAGGTACATGATAACTTTCTTTGCAATCTTCTCATTCCACAAAGGCTTTTGAATTTCCATCCCTACTTATTACCAAGGTGTGATGTGTGTGCTTCTTTTTTCCTCCTTTATTTTATCTTTCCTCTCATGCCCTGCATTTGTGCTTTTGCTTCTAGAACAGTGAGCCAACCCCTGGACTAGATTGGAGTCTAAAACCACCGTCATGTTGTCTTTTTAGGTTTGGAATTCAAGACACATCACACAACTTTGGGATGATTCTGGAAATTCTAAAAGGGACCTTCGCTTGTGGCATTAAACTCCACTCCCTATTTTGTTAGGTGAGCTAATGAAAAATCTCTTGATGTACCAACCTTGCCATGGATTAAATTTTATTTTATTTTCTTCTTTTAGGAACTGAGAAGTAACTCCATTAGTAAAGAGAGTTAAAAAGGGAAAAAGTTTGGGTAGAAATGAATGAGTAAAGTAAATGAATGCCACTTCAGAGGTAAGAAGGGAAGCCAACTAGCTGTGAAAGGACTCAGCCTAGGAATATGCCATGCACTTGTCATGAGGAAGGCCAAAAGGTCTGGCACACTAATGAGAGTTATCCAGGGCCTAGGAGAACACAGAGGCCTGCAGGAGAGGGGAGGGATGAAACTATGTGTTATATTGAGTGGAACTGCATGACATCTCAGAAAAGCTCTGGGCTTGAATCAGTTAGACCTGGGTTCAATACCTCACCAGATGATCCTGGGAAAATGATTTAATTTAAACTTTTGCATGTCTCAATCTCCATCTCTGCAAAATGAGAAAATCATTATTTCACCTGCAGGAGGATCACGAGAATTAAATGTGTAATATATGCAAAGCCATCATCATAGTACTGAATACACAGGATGCACTCAGTACACGAGATTTGTTATTATATGTGTTACTATTATTTTTGTTGCTGTTATGTTATTCATGCCTTAACTTAGCTACCCGCTGTACTTCCTTTCCTGCTGGCCACAGTTGGCAGCATATTAGGGCAAATGAGAACTACCAGTTGAGCAAAGGGAACTATTTCTCCTTCAGAAAATATTTCTATTAATTTCTAATCATGTGTTCTCTACTTCTATTTCCTAGACTGAGAAGAAAAACTAATTCTTCCTTTGGATTTAGGACATGTCTCTGATCAGCTCACCAACCTGAAAATTTGCAAAATGCATTGGCATAAAAGCGGGAGAAGCCCATGTAAGTAAACTGAAGTGACCTCCTACTTGTCCCGGCATCAACCCTTCGTGCACAGTGGTCTGTCCAGCAAATGTTTCTGAAGGACCTGCAGGTCCCTATGGATGGCTTAGCTGCTCTTTGGCCCTGGCGATCAGGGAGCCACAGTGTAGGGGAGAGAGATCAAAGGGCTGTTTGTGAGCTGAGTCAGGAGCCCTGGTTTTTGTTTTCCACGGGAGAGTTTTATCTGATATGTCTTTTATAAGCCAACCCACAAGTTGGAGATGTGCCACCAGACAGTTACAACACCCAGGACACCACAGCGAAGCCCCAGCTCCTTTCCATTACTGTTATGTAATACCAAGACAATGTCACCTGCCTTACTTTGTCATTTGGAGGATGCAAAATACAAAATGCAAAGAGCCTGGTATCTAGTGGATGCTTACAATATGGTAGCTGTAACTATAACTCTTACTTTAATAGAAGTGAAAAAGAGGTTTACAGGCCTTGAGAAGTTCCTGCCTGTGTTCAAAGATACTGTTCAAACATGGACAATAAGATGAAGGCAGATAAAAGGGCAATCAGTAATCTATTCTAACCAAAGTTTAAGAAGGAAAGGACCAGTAAATCAGCAGATTAGTAAGTCAAACAATGGTTGAAATGAGTAAAATCTGTTTAGCTCTTGTTACATCTGAAATATAATTTTTTTCCAGTTTTTATTGGGCCAGAGCCCCAAAGCTGGTAAGAAAACTGATCGAACTTAAAAGAAAAAACCACAGGTAAATACTCCATTCTTTCAGAACAAAAAGAATAAATAGGAAATAATGACATTTTAATTAACTGGTTATGTGAACATTATAAAAAGCACACATGAGATAATTATGTGAGTATGTGTATATAGAAAACACAACACAATAGTTACAAAGTTTTAGGCCTTTACCAAATAGGCTTCTAAGTTTTTTACATATTAACTCAATTAAGTCTCACAATAACTCCATGAAGTACTATTATCCCCATTTTACTGATGATGAAATTGAGACACAGGTAGGTTAAGTTACTCATCCAAAGTCACACAGCTTGGAAGAGGTTGAGCTGGCATTCAAACCCGGGTGGTCTGATTCTTGAGCCTGCACTTTTAACCACTGTGCTGTATGGTACTGTATAGTACACAATATTATAATTCCTTTGGTGTTTATTCCTCATATTCCTTTTTAAGATGTTCAAATATTTGCCTTTCATGTACCTATCTCTATGTCATCATCATCTTTCCAACAACTAAAATTAGAAAACGGAGTCGTTTTGTCTTCTTTCTCTTCCTTAATAACCACAGTCAACTCACAGGGATTTTTTTGCCTTCAAAATTGAAAAAAAACAAAAACAAAACCTCTTCCTTTCCTTTCCAGTTCTACTGCTTTCTTATCCAACTCAGGTCTTCACTGTGCTTTTTCTGACCTGTGGTAGTATCCCCTTTCTGTTCTCCCCTCTTCAAGCTGTACTTACACACAGATGTGTGTCTCCCCCAAGACAAAATACATTAGAATTTACAGGTGGGGGAGGCTTGAGTACAAACAAGATAAGCAGTTAGCCTGAGGTTCTAGTGGACATGTTAGCTCTCTAATAACTTATGTTCTCTTTTGTTTACTCCCTTTAAGTTACCTATCTGCCCCTATTAAATTTATAATCTGAGAAATAATGAAGGATCATCTACAACCTTGAGGACTTTATGTTAAACAAAATAAGCTGGTCACAAAAAGACAAGTACTGTATGAATCCACTTACATGAGGTATGTAGAATAGTCAAATGCATAGAGTCAGGAAGTCAAATGATGGTTGTGAGGGGCCTGGAGGGGCAGGGAAGAAGAGGTTGGGGAATTACTGTTTAATGGATATGGAGTTTCAGTTTTGTAAGATGAAGAGAGTTCTGGAGATGCATGGTTTTAATGATAGCACAACTATGTGAATACACCAAATTCCACTGAACTGTACACTTAATTCCATTGTTAAGATGGAAATTTTTATGTCCTGTGTAATTTACCACAATTAAAAGAAAAGAATAATTAAGGATCACCTAGATTTTATCCAAAAAGTTGGAAAGTTTCTGTTTTAGACTCTTGACAGCACCTTACATTTGTATCATGGTTTACACCTTCATATGTATTTCATGCCATTTGAACCTAAAGACAACTTTGTGAAATAGAAATTATAGTTATAATCATTATCCTCAACTTTAAGTTTGGGGAATTTGAGATCCAGCTGGATTAAGTGATCAGTTCTTGGTCCCATATCTGGTAAATGATGTAGAACTTGAATTAATGAAAGTTCAGTGTTTTCATTTCAACTTTTATTTTAGCATATAACATTAGAAAATTGGTAACAGTATGGGGCTGACAGCCTGAGCAGTAACTTGTCAATTTTTGCTTTCCTTAGGAGGACTGAGGAAGAACCCTGAAGTTCTGCTATCCCTGGAAGTATAAGAACCCTGAAGGTTTGCCATCCCTGGAAGTGTATGATGACCATCACCATTTGAATTTACCAAAACACAGTATGGAAGTTTCCCATCCCAATGTAGAGCTGATGTGCTTAAGATTTGGAGGCCATTTGCATGCATATGACTTGAGCAAAAATTTTGCATGGTTACCCATGAAGAATGAGATCCCCTACTTTGTGACTTAGTATCTCTTTCTTTACAAAACCTGAGTGGAATGAGGAATTTGTCTCTCTGTCTGGTCAGATTGTTTTGGACTGGGTTTTAGAGATCATGTTCTTCTGGATTAAGTTAGAACACTGAGGCCCAAAGAGGGGAGAGCTGTTGCTCCAGGTCACAGAGCACATTAACTAATGTTTCTTTATTAGTTCACCTTTATCTTTTCTTCAGATGGAGCGTGATACAACGTTTGCTTGTGGCTGTCACTTGGGAAAGAGATTGACCCGGACTTTGCAAACCTTATACCTGTGATTCCTAATCTTTTTGGTAATTCAGAAGTATTGGGAGAGAAATATGGAACGAACTGCAGATACTGGCGTATTTGGGGTCTATTTCCCAGGCTAAACATGGCTTCCTTTCCTAAAACTCTCATGCCGCCTATAGAGATATTTTTAAATTGAAAAAAAGTGAGGTGTAACTTCAGAGATCATCAGAACATCTTTCCTATACTCCACAAACTTTGGTGTGCATACGAATCCCCTTGAAAACTTTATAAAACACAGATTTCCCAGAAACTCTGGTTCAGTAGGTTCAGATAAGATTAGCAACCTTGCCCTGACAGATGTTATTAGAGCTGTAAGGCAAAAGGGAAATCAGCCATACTAATCCTGTCTTTATTTAAACTATTGATATTTTTTGAAAATCATAGAATTTTTACACTAATTTTTATTTTTAAAATAGTGTTAAAATATTATTTATCTTGATTTCAAAGATTTCTGCACCCCTTTAAATTATGTGCCCAACATGAGAGCCTCACTGTTCTCACCCTGGTTCCCTGATATGACTCTAAGAATTGGAAGATGAAAGAGAAATTTCTTCTTTTGAAATTAAATGACCTGACTTTCCCTTGGTCTCTCTATAAGGAAACAAAGGTTTGGGTGAGATGAGTCCAGGTTAGGAGGACTATCCTGAGGTGTCGAGAACAGAATGGAACCAAGTAGCATTAGATCGAATAAAGCTAATGCTTCTACTCCTTGGACTGTAGTGACCTGTCTTGGCCAGCTTCCCTCACAAAGCTTCCCCCTTGTAATAAAGTGCTTTTCTCACATTCAGGACAGACTACCCCTAGAGAACAGAGCTGACAGTGACTCACACCTGAAGGAACTCAGAAGAACAGGGACAGAGCCCCATTTTTCTGAAACTGTCACCTAGGAATGAGTCTCCATTGTTCAGGTGCTGGCAGGAAAGTAGGGACACATGTCTACCTTGCGTGTGTGATATTATAGTTTATAGGAAAAAAATATATTTGGGGATCTGAATGACCAAATCTATATTTCCTGTATATATATGGTCTTCATCGACAGTTCCTGGCTTGTGACTCCCCGGACCCTTGGCATTTCCTGAGGGGTAATGTTACCAAACTGGGTTCTTGGATTCTTTAATCAATAGAAATTGACAATAGGCCAGATGAAATTCAGGCAGGGCTTTATTGGGCTCATGCTGCAGCACGAGGGAACAAAAACAAAGTAAGAGGTGCCCTTGCTTGCTCCCCCAGGGGGGTGGGCTGGTCTCTTAAATGGGGTGAAGGTCGGGACAGATCAGTGGATTGGGCTGGAGGGGTGGCTTAGGTGGTCTGCCCATCCCCTTGGTGGTGCTGTGTACAGGGTTTATGCATGGTACCCTGCTTTTTGCTCCTGGCACCTCAGAAGTGGCAATTGGGTTTTGGCCTTTTTGTACCTTATTGTTCATAATTTGCCCCAACTGCACATGCATGCAGTTATTTTTAGTCCCTTATAGTTTCTTTACAGTCAGTTGCTTGAGAAGATGTTTGTCCAGGTGCAAGCAAGCACGGCAGTAAATGGTCTCAAGT
>NC_138891.1:13266560-13609963 GCF_965194825.1 Balaenoptera physalus | reverse complement strand
GAAAAGACCTAGGGAGATGGTGCTCAGCTCTGCTTTATTCCACCCCTGCTGCTGCTGCTGGCCTTCTGCAGATTCTAACCTCTGTCCTTCCTTTAACAGAGGGTCTCAGAAGCCCACCAAGCACAAAATTTGTTGCCCAGAAACCATAAAACATGCCCTCCCTCAGCAGCCTCCCTTCATCCATTCTGCTTGTGTCTCATGCCCTCTTCCCTACATTGGCCCTCTGATAGCATGAGGGCTGTTGGCCTGGCCCTGCACCTGGTCAGTGTGTTGGTTAGGTCCTCTGGGAAGCAAATGCCAAGTCAGAGTTGGAAGCACAAGCTCCTTACTATGGATAATGCCTGTTAAAGGGGAAAGGGAGAGAGTGATTCTGAAACCTGGCCTTTGTACACTGGTAATGATTCAAAGAACAGGGTGTGATCAGCATGTGGACATTCTTCTGA
Organism: Balaenoptera physalus; assembly: GCF_965194825.1. Classification (NCBI taxonomy): domain Eukaryota; kingdom Metazoa; phylum Chordata; class Mammalia; order Artiodactyla; family Balaenopteridae; genus Balaenoptera; species Balaenoptera physalus. Next base: position 13,609,520 of record NC_138891.1, on the reverse strand, counting down.
TCAGTTGGTGGTGAGGTAATTGGGAGTCAGCATCATCAACCTTCTGGTTTCAAACCAGTCTGAGGTCTACATGCTTGTGGGCAACATACAGTTAAATTCTCTCACATGGTGGGGATTTCAGTATCTGCATTTCAGCATCTGCAAAACAGCTCAAAGGACATGGCTCAGAATATTATCTATAGTCCTTGAAGTAGAACAAAAGGTCCTTGGCTTTGTTTAATGGCTAAAGTATTGTTATTTTGTCTTGTTTGACAGTTTTCCTTTCTTCTCTGATTAAATTGACTCTTTGACTAAAGTTTTTCCTACAGACAGAAGGTAGGCAGAAAACATGGGTGGGGATTTATTCTGAGAAGGACTCATAGGGTCCTGCTCAGTTACAATTCCCCCTTTTCTTTGTTATTTCTCAATTTGAGGAGGAATAGACACAGGACAAGAAAGAGAATAGAGTTTTAGATTGAGAGGTTAATCATAAACTTGACAGAGGAACTCAGTTTTAGTTCCATTTCTGTTTCAATTTTCCCCAACTCTTTGAGGGAATGGGGTGTTGACTGCTCTGGCTACTTCCTGCTAAAATGGGACCTAGTTCTGCCTAATTTGAGGAATGGACAGAGAGTTGGAAATAATCTCGAGTTACAAGCTTAGCATCAATATATTATATTATGAAAATATTACCTCTCTCTGATTGTTTTGTCATAGCACCTGGACAAACATTTGAAATTATTAGACATGTTACAATAAGGATAATGATCAAAATACAGTCTTGTAGTGTTTCTCAAAAGAGTCCTCTTATTTTAGATGGCAACTAGAAAAATAAGTTTTGGAGTGTTTCCTTTTTACATATATTCAGTAATCAAGTAGGTTTTTTCTGGGAGGCTATAGCTTAGCTGTCTTATTTGTCACTATTATTTTTAAAGTAAGAGAGGTGTTTCATAGTTACAAGGAGACCTTGAGACCATAACGTTGCAGTTGACAACTGCTAGTAGATATTGTTTTGAAAACAGTTGGTGGTATCCTTAAGTCTGATAAAGTTTAGAAAACTCAAGTTCTCAGTAATATAGAAATATGTCTGAACCCACATCCACAATGGCCACCTAACTCCATTTTGGATATCTGAATCACAGTTACTACATTCTGATTTTTTTAAATATATTTTCCCTTAATTGCTAAAGCAGATGTACAATGTATGTTTAATAGGCCATAAACACAATTCTCTCCTTCACCTGAACTCTATGAGGAACCAGATGCTTGGTACCAGTAGAGGCCTCTAAGCCCATCCACCTCCTCAGAGAATCCAGAGGAATTTGAGTGAGTTTCTCCTGGTTCTCAGATCTCCTGTATTGGCTGATGACCCTGAGTTTTATTTGGTGGCGTGTAACAGCCCCACCCCCAGTTGAAAGATACTGGGGGTGGGGGCTGGTTGAAAGATATCAGGGAAATACCCACCCAGGTGAAATATACTAGGTGGGAGCTGGTTGAAAGATACTGGGGTCTGCTCAGTTGAAAAAGGCTGAGTAGTCTGGTCTGAGTGGTTAGGTAAGAGGTTTATCTGAGGCTTTTCCTCAATTCAGCTGTCTTAATAGGGTTTGTTGGGAAAAAAGTGAGGATATTACATGAGAGCATTTGCTCAAAAGAAAAGGAACAACCCTTCCTGGTCGGTTACAGCTTTCTCAGGCAACTGAGAAATTTATGGAAGTAGTGGAGGCAGAGTCCTCATACAGTGCAATGGTCTCATATGGAAACCCACTCATTAATTAAAAGGCTTGCTCACATAAGAACTGACCATTCAGTGATCTGAGCACCCACGGTGATCTTAGACCACCGAAGAGAGGAACCAAGCTATGTAAAAAGTGCTGAAACAACTCTTGGGTGATGCCTAGAGGAGTTAAGCTCACAAGCAACACACTGGCCCACCACACAAATTCACTAGTAAATTTTATCCCTGACAAATTCAACTTTAAAATGGGAAATAGAGCCTCTCAAACACAGAAACAATGGGCATTGGGAAGCTAGCCTCCAACTAACACCCCAGCCAGGTATATGAACATCCAAAACTTATACTTGCAAGTACCTACTTAATCGGGAATTAAAAGAAAAGTTTGCTCTAAAAGATAGCCAAAAATGGACTCTTTTATTGCGTACGCAGTTGTTGGAGAAAGCTAGCCTGAGAGAGAAAAACTCTTTTCAGAATTCTGACCCTGAAGGAATAAGTCCTACTAGGAAAATTTGATTTTCTCCCTGTGCCTTGAGACCAGGCTCTCAGGAACACTTATCTTATTTAGGTCATCTCCAATTCCTGGGTGTGAGGGGGAGAAAAAACAGGAAAAGAAGCCATTTTAATTTAACTTATTACAAAAGTTATTTATAAATTACTGAGTTTTATATTGTAATACCTGATTCATGACTAAGATTAGAAAACAGAGCTATGAGAGCTCCGTTTGTGTCAGTCTATATGTCTTTACATATTTACATATGGATAGTATTACAAAAATTAATTTGTAAGTGAGCTCTACTTAATTGGCTTAAAGGAAATTAAGCACTTATATAAATTCTCAGAAATACAGAAGGTAACTGGCCAGAATTAATTTCAGGTTCATGTGAACTGGAAATATTCAGTATTAAATTAATACCCGGTGTCAAAGTTTGTTTGTCAATCTAATTAATATAGATATAACTTGGCGTGGGTTCAAGAAGGTGGAGTAGAAGGACGTGCCCTCACTCCCTCTTGCGAGAGCACCGGAATCACAACTAACTGCTGAACAGTCATCTACAGGAAGACACTGGAACTCACCAGAAATCATACCCCACATCCAAAGACAAAGGAGAAGCCACAATGAAATGGTAGGAGGGGCACAATCACAATAAAATCAAATCCCATAAATGCTGAGTGGGTGATTCACAAACTGGAGAACAATTATACCACAGAAATCCACCCACTGGAGTGAAGGTTCTGAGCCCCACATCAGGCTTTCCAACCTCGGGGTCTGGCAATGGGAGGAGGATTTCCTAGAGAATCAGACTTTGAAGCCTAGTGGGATTTGATTGCAGGACTGGGGGAAACAGAGACTCCACTCTTAGAGGGCACACACAAGTAGTGTGTGCATTGGGATCCAGGGGAAGGAGCAGTGATCCCATAGGAGACTGAATCAGACCTACCTACTGGTGTTGGAGGGTCTCCTGCAGAGGCAGGGGATGGCTGTCTCTCACTGTGAGGACAAGGACACTGGCAACAGAAGTTCTGGGAAGCATTCTTTGGCATGAGCCCTCCCAGAGTCTGCCATTAGCCCCACCAAAGAGACCAGGTCGGCTCCAGTGTTGGGTCACCTCAGGCCAAACAACCAACAGGAGGGAACATAGCCCCACCCATCAGCAGTCAAGCAGATTAAAGTTTTACTGAGCAATGCCCACCAGAGCAACAGTCAGCTCTACCATCAGGAAACTTGCACCAAGCTTCTTAGATAGGTTCATCCACCAGAGGGCAGACAGCAGAAGCAAGAAGAACTACAGTCCTGCAGCCTGTGGAACTAAAATCACATTCACAGAAAGATAGACGAGAGGAAAAGGCAGAGGGCTATGTACCAGATGAAGGAACAAGAAAAAACCCCAGAAAAACAACTAAATGAAGTGGAGATAGGCAACCTTCCAGAAAAAGAATTCAGAATAATGATAATGAAGATGATCCAGGACCTCGGAAAAAGAATGGAGGCAAAGATCGAGAAGATGCAAGAAATGATTAACAAAGACCTAGAAGAATTAAAGAACAAAGAAACCGAGATGGACAATACAATAACTGAAATGAAAACTACACTAGAAGGAATCAATAGCAGAATTACTGAGGCAGAAGAACGGATAAGTGACCTGGAAGACAGAATGGTGGAATTCACTGCTGTGGAACAGAATAAAGAAAAAAAAATGAAAAGAAATGAAGACAGACTAAGAGACCACTGGGACAACATTAAACGCAAGAACATTCGCATTATAGAGGTCCCAGATGGAGAAGAGAGAGAGAAAAGACCCGAGAAAATATTTGAAGAGATGATAGTCGAAAACTTCCCTAACATGGGAAAGGAAATAGCCACCCAAGTCTAGGAAGCGCAGAGATTCCCATACAGGATAAACCGATGGAGAAACACACCGAGACACATAGTAATCCAACTGCCAAAAAACAAAGACAAAGAAAAATTATTGAAAGCAGTAAGTGAAAAACGACAAATAACATATAAGGGGACTCCCATAAGGTTAATAGCTGATTTCTCAACAGAAACTCTACAAGCCAGAAGGGAGTGGCAGGACATATTTAAAGTGATGAAAGGGAAGAACCTACACCCAAGATTACTCTACACGGCAAGGATCTCATTCAGACTTGATGGAGAAATCAAAAGCTTTACAGACAAGCAAAAGCTAAGAGAATTCAGGACCACCAAACCAGCTCTACAACAAATGCTAAAGGAACTTCTCTAAGTGGGAAACACAAGAGAAGAAAACGACCTACAAAAAACAAACCCAAAACAATTAAGAAGATGGTAATAGGAACATACATATCGATAATTACCTTAAACGTGAATGGATTAAATGCTCCAACCAAAAGACACAGGCTTGCTGAATGGATACAAAAACAAGACCCTTGTGCTGTCTACAAGAGACCCACTTCAAACCTGGGGACACATACAGACTGAAAGTGAGGGGATGGAAAAAGATATTCCATGCAAATGGAAATCAAAAGAAAACTAGAGTAGCAATACTCATATCAGATAAAATAGACTTTAAAATAAAGAATGTTACAAGAGACAAGGAAGGACACTACATAATGATCAAGGGATCAATCCAGGAGGAAGATATAACAATTATAAATATATATGCACCCAACATAGGAGCACCTCAATACATAAGGCAACTGCTAACAGCTATAAAAGAGGAAATTGACAGTAACACAATAATAGTGGGGGACTTTAACACCTCACTTACACCAATGGACAGATCATCCAAACAGAAAATTAATAAGGAAACACAAGCTTTAAATGACACAATAGACCAGATAGATTTAATTGATATTTATAGGACATTCCATCCAAAAACAGCAGATTACACTTTCTTCTCAAGTGTGCACAGAACATTCTCCAGGATATATCACATCTTGGGTCACAAATCAAGCCTCAGTAAAATTAAGAAAATTGAAATCATATCAAGAAACTTTCCTGACCACGACATTATGAGATTAGAAATGAATTACAGGGAAAATAACATAAAAAACACAGACACATGGAGGCTAAACAATACGTTACTAAAAAACCAAGACATCACTGAAGAAATCAGAGGAAATAAAAAAATACCTAGAGACAAATGACAATGGAAACACAACAATCCAAAACCTATGGGATGCAGCAAAAGCAGTTCTAAGAGGGAAATTAAAGCTATTCAAGCTTACCTTAAGAAACAAGAAAAATCTCAAATAAACAATATAACATTACACCTAAAGGAACTAGAGAAAAAAGAACAAACAAAACCCAAAGTTAGCAGAAGGAAAGAAATCATTAAGATCAGAGCAGAAATAAATGAAATAGAAACAAAGAAAACAATAGCAAAGATCAATAAAACTAAATGCTGGTTCTTTGAGAAGATAAACAAAATTGATAAGCCATTAGCCACACTCAGCAAGAAAAAGAGAGAGGGGACTCAAATCAACAAAATTAGAAATGAAAAACGAGAAGTTACAACAGACAACACAGAAATACAAATCAACTCTTTCCAATAAAATGGACAACATGGAAGAAATGGACAAATTCTTAAAAAGGTTTAACCTTCGAAGACTGAACCAGGAAGAAATAGAATATATGAACAGACCAATCACAAGTAATGAAATTGAAACTGTGATTAAAAATCTTTCAACAAGCAAAAGTCCAGGACCAGATGGCTTCAAAGGTGAAATCTATCAAACATTTAGAGAAGCGCTAACACCCATCCTTCTCAAACTCTTCCAAAAAATTGCAGAGGGAGCAACTCTTCCAAACTCATTCTATGAGGCCACCATCACCCTGATACCAAAACCAGACAAAGATACTACAAAAAGAGAAAATTACAGACCAATATCACTCATGAATATAGATGCAAAAATCCTCAACAAAACACTAGCAAACAGAATCCAACAACACATTAAAAGGATCATACACCATGATCAAGTGGGCTTTATCCCAGGGATGTAAGGATTCTTCAATATACACAAATCAATCAATGTGATACACCATATTAACAAACTGAAGAAGAAAAACCATATGATCATCTCAATAGATGCAGAAAAAGCTTTTGACAAAATTCAACACCCATTTCTGATAAATCTCTCCAGAAAGTGGGCATAGAGAGAACCTACCTCAACATAATAAAGGCCATATATGACAAACCCACAGCAAACATAATTCTCAATGGTGAAAAACTGAAAGCATTTCCTCTAAGATCAGGAACAAGACAAGGATGTCCACTCTCACCACCATTATTCAACATAGTTTTGGAAGTCCTAGCCACGGCAATCAGAGAACAAAAAGAAATAAAAGGAATTCAAATGGTAAAGGAAGAAGGAAAACTATCACTGTTTGCAGATAACATGATACTATACATAGAGAATTCTAAAGATGCCCCCAGAAAACTACTAGAGCTAATCAATGAATTTGGTAAAGTTGCAGGATACAAAGTTAAGAAAAAGACGGAAAGCACAGAAATCTCTTGCATTCCTATACACTAATGATGAAAAATATGAAAGAGAAATTAAGGAAACACTCCCATTTACGATTGCAACAAAAAGAATAAAATACCTAGGAATAATCCTACCTAGGGAGACAAAATCCTGTATGCAGAAAACTATAAGATACTGCTGAAATAAATTAGAGATGATAGAAAAAGATGGAGAGATATACCATGTTCTTGGATTGGAAGTATCAATATTGTGAAAATGACTATACTACCCAGAGCAATCTACAGATTCAATGCAATCCCTATCAAATTACCAATGGCATTTTTTACAGAACTAGAACAAAAAATCTCACAATTTGTATGGAGACACAAAGACCCCGAATAGCTAAAGTGTTCTTGAGGGAAAAAAACGGAGCTGGAGGAATCAGACTCCCTGACTTCAGACTATACTACAAAGCTACAGTAATCAAGACAATATGGTACAGGCACAAAAACAGAAATATAGATCAATGGAACAGAATAGAAAGCCCAGAGATAAACCCACTCACCTACGGTCAACTAATCTATGACAAAGGAGGCAAGGATATACAATGGAGAAAGACAGTCTCTTCGATATGTGGTGCTGGGAAAACTGGACAGCTACATGTAAAACAATGAAATTAGAACACTTCCTAACACCGTACACAAAAATAATCTCAAAATGGATTAAAGACCTAAGTATAAGACAGAACAATATAGAACTCTTAGAGGAAAACATAGGAAGAACATTCTTTGACATAAATCATAGCAAGATCTTTTTTTGATCCACTTCCTAGAGTAATGGAAATAAAAACAAAAATAAACAAATGGGACCTAATGAAACTTAAAAGCCTTTGCACAGCAAAGGAAACTACAAACAAGACGAAAAGACAACCCTCAAAATGGGAGAAAATATTTGCAAATGAATCAACGGACAAAGGATTAATCTCCAAAATATATAAACAGCTCATGCAGCTCAATATTAAAAAAACAAACAACTCAATCCAAAAATGGGTAGAAGACCTAAATAGACATTTTTCCAAAGAACATATACAGATGCCAAGAAGCACATGAAAAGCTGCTCAACATCACTAATTATTAGAGAAATGCAAATCAAAACTACAATGAAGTATCACCTCACACTAGTTAGATTGGGCATCATCAGAAAATCTACAAACGACAAATGCTGGAGAGAGTATGGAGAAAAGGGAACCCTCTTGCACTGTTGGTGAGAATGTAAATTGATACAGCCACTATGGAGAACAGTATGGAGGTTCCTTATAAAACTAAAAATAGAATTACCATATGACCCAACAATCCCATTACTGGACCTATACCCAGAGAATACCATAATTCAAAAAGACACATGCACCCCAATGTTCATTGCAGCACTATTTACAACAGCCAGGTCATGGAAGCAACCTAAATGCCTATCGACAGATGAATGGATAAAGAAGAAGTGGTACATATATACAATGGAATATTAATCAGCCATAAAAAGGAATGAAATTGGGTCATTTGTAGAGACGTGGATGTATCTAGAGACTGTCATACAGAGTGAAGTAAGTCAGAAAGAGAAAAACAAATATCATATATTAACACATATATGTGGAACCTAGAAAAATGGTACAGATGAACCAGTTTTCAGGGCAGAAATTGAGACACAGATGTAGAGAACAAACATATGGACACCAAGGGGGGAAAGTGGTGGTGGGTTGTGGTGGTGCTGTGATGAATTGGGAGATTGGAATTGACATATATACACTAATATGTATAAAATGTTAACAAATGAGAACCTGCTGTATAAAAGAATAAATAAAATAAAGTTAAAAGGAAACATATAGGTATATCTTTAGAGTCATCAACATTAAGTATAATACCTTTATTGTACCTAGGTTTAATAGAAGTCAAATAAGATCTTTATTTAACTTTAAGTGATCTGTTCTGTGTTTGCCTTTGAAATATTTTACTGTATAAGTTACTTTGGCTAAGTGAATAACTGTTGTTTCACAGTGACCTATGATCCTCTTATATCTGTTGCAAATTTGTCAGCAAATAAATGAATAAATAAATACCATGGTATGATGAAATTTTTTATAAGTAAATTAAATGTAAATGAGATGAGAGCTTTGGGTGAACACTTTAGGAATATTGTTTTCAGAATGTCTACTTAAAAATAATCTGTCTATATATTTGGTAACTTGAAATTTTAGAGTTTTGTTAAATGAAGTTTCATGATGAAAGTTTATTGAATATCTAAGTCATTTCCAAATAAAATAAAATACTGAAACATTAATTACTGAACATTGGCTTCCTGTTACAGAGAAAGTAAAGATTTAGAACTATTAATAAATATGTTTGGTGCCACACTGAGATATTTTCTATAAAAATCCCATTTTTAAAGAAATTATTACTGGTATTTATGTTCACCAATCTGCAGAATGCTAATGTAAAAGTTCATAATTGCTTACTTCTTAGTTTTCACTAGAAATTAAGGTTTTTAAGAATTGAGGATTCTAATTTAAATATGTAATTAAAGCTACTTGAAATAATAAGGGAAATATTTTGGTATACAGTAGGAAAGTAAGTTGTATGTTTTCAGTAAAGAAGGTATGAGGAATGGAATTGCATGTTATTAAAGGAAAAGAAAGTAAGTTGTCTTAGAGCTGGTTGTTTCTGGATGGAAAAAAAATAAGGGACAAACTCACATGGATACAGAAAGTGATGGAAACCTTGCGGGAAGTGGACCCTGAGAAAAGAGTTTGTGCATGGTCAAGACTGACTAAGTTTAGAATAAATTTAATTGAGCAAATAAAATTTAAAACTAAGCTGGTGCAAAAATTGAATTGGACTTTTCTCTCTGTTAAATAGGACACGTTTTCTTAAAATGTTGAACTGCCTTTGTTAACAGATTTTAAGTTTATTTTCATTTTAAGTGATCTGTTCTGTATTTGACTCTGAAATTTTTTATTGTCACTTTGACTAAGTGAATAACTATTGTTTCACAGTGACCTGTGACCCTATCTGACTGTTTTAAATGTTTTTTGATATTTTGTTGACAAAACTTCCCAAATCAAATTAAATTGTAATGATATTTCTTTGAACTCTAGCTAACTTTGGGATGCTTCAAAGGGCCCCTGATACACCCCAAAGAGAGATATTAGACTAACTAGGTTCATTTGGTATGTTAAATTACATGAGAAGTATTGTCAAATGAGTAATAAATCTTCTTAGGTTATATTGTATGGTAAATGTTATTAATTAGATATTCTAGAAATTCTATGGAATTCCTAAAATTCTGATATGTCCTGGAAAAATGTTATCAATCATAATTCTAGTTATTGTCTTAAAGTGCTGTATGTCACAGCAGTAATGAAGTTTCAATTGTTTTGTAATCAGGTTTTTTAAACCATGCCTTCTTAAGTTTTTTGTCATAATAGACAGTTATGGTTTTACTCTGATGCCTTTGCAACAATACTTCCTCTTCAAGAAGATTTATAGAAAGCACTTTTGGATATATATAAGTTTCTGACTTTCAGATCATAATGCTGAACTGGGTAAGAAATTAAAGAATTCTAATGGGAAATCTGATGGCTTCATAAACTGTTACCAAAATGGATTAGTTACAGAGGACTGAGTGAACTGGTGAATATGATTATAATTTTCTGGTTTCTATCTGGAATATCACTGTCTTTTTTTTTTTTTCACACACACTGTATTTTATTTTTACAAGAGATAAATAGACTGACACCAAGCATTGTACATGGATGACCACAACAAAAGCAACAATGATTGCAATTACCAAACATGAAACACACTCATACTATGTCATAATATTGACATTCAGTCCAGTAATCCTCCACTGTAAGAGCTCCTTTACTTTGCAGTGAAAATTGATTTGTATGGAATATTACTGTCTTTTAATCTGTGTTTTCCAGGTATAAAGAAACTCTTCTTCTCAAGCTAATTATGACTTACAGTAATTTGGTAAATTATACATTTGTAAACAGAATTGAAACATTTATCTTTTTTCTTTATCTGATCCCTCCAGAGATTGGAAACTCTTAGGTTCCCAGAAAGTTTATCAGATAAATTAGGAAGGTCAACTCTTAACAGGTAGAGGAATCTCAAGGTACTTGGAGGACCTTGAAAAGGGAGGAATTCACCTAAATCTGTTAGGCGAAATCTGTGACAAGCCATTGGTGTGACTTTCCTAGCCCTGACAGGTCTTTTAAAAGTTCAGCCTGAGACTCATAAAAGTTTTAGCAAAACCAAAAAGAAAATCGTATATTATCAATTACACTTATATAAATCATCAGGCCAAGTTTATTGAGACCAGACTTATTTTGCAAACAAATTAGTATTAATTTGGCTATATTTGGTAGACATGAGGGTAATTTTAGAGAGAAAAAGATTATGTTTCAATGAATATTAAATTTCAGTTTTGTTAACTGAGTTCTGTATTTACTAAGACTCACTTCCCACATAGTTCCTTGTTGTTATGTTATATTAATGTAAAGTTTAATTGAATTATTAAAAGAACACTAAGTTTGTTTCTTAAGCTTATCTCAATAAGCTGTCTTTGGATGGAGATCAGCTGCCCCATGACCTGCAAACAGGGGATTATGCATACTGTAAAAGACATAATTTAAAGGACTATCTCCAACCTAGGTGAAAGGACCCTTGTCAGGTGCTCTTAACTAGCTCATGCACAGTGAAACTGAAGGGAATTGACTCTTGGATTAATCTCCACTTTCAAAGGGCCCCTGCACCAGACTGGTCTATAGGGAGTACTGCTGACCTCAAACTCACCTTAAAACAACATTCAAACAAAGGAGAAACTACACTTATACCAGGACAAGAAGAGGACATCAGAAGCAGACAGCTGGACCGAGATCCTTGACCTGACCCGTACAGTCATTTATAATGTTTTCTTGACTTCCAGGACCTTTGAATATGAACCAAATGTTTTTCTATCATAGGCACAATGCTATGCTAGTTTTAAAAATCAATCCAACTTTTGGGTTTGTGGCTACCTACCTGTGTCTAGTACTTCTAGGTTACCTTGGTGGATTTCTCCACTCCAAGGCTCTAATTGATTGGCCCTTAGGAAATTTATTCTAGAAGAAAGATATTATAGTCCTGTTCAGGCCACTATTGATATTACTAGGTGGGGTCCCCTCACCTAACCAATTAATAATACATGTTCTGACCCTGGCCATAAATATAAATTTTCCTCTAAATTTACTCAAGCTCAATCTGAGCTACAGCAAAATTTCAGCCAAGGAATAAAACGTCCCACAATTATGGGATGGATTTATGTTATTAACATCAAGCTATGATCATTTAAATTTTAAGACACCCTTTATGTTGGAAACAAATTATACTAACATAACCAGCCTAGTAACACTAGGAAATTGGGCTGGGAGACTTATGGATAGTGCCAATATATAATTTCCCTTAAAGGTAAGGACTGGTACAGAACAGACTAAGTCAGATGTCCTGGGATACACTGGGCTGCACCTAATGGAAGTTCTTAGCTTAAATTCTTACTTATGACTTTACTAATACAGCTAGCTATGTTATTTGTATTTTGCTTATTTTACAAGATTGTTGTTTCTTGCATTACCAAATGTGTTACTCAGCCTCTGACAAAAATACATAGTTCTATATGAGATCAATGATTGTAATAGTATAACTCTAGCTATGGGAAGATGCAATGAGAGAATTTTTTCCTGGACCATAACAGACTAGTAACACAGGTGGTCCAGAGGCTTTTGGCTACTCTTAATAAGGCCTAGTCCAATAATAGCACATTGAGTGGCCTATCAATAAAATCTTCGCCAGACCTGGGAATGAGCATTCCTAACACCATGAGAATAAATGGTCATGAAATGCCTCCCAAACAATGGTCAAATTTATGACCATGCGGGGACCCTGCCAACTACAAAATTGGCACTTACCATCTACTCTACAAGGATTAAACCATGAGCCACAGCAGCTGCTGACCTTCAACACCCCCTGAAAGGAGTTCAGGGTGGAGATCAGGAATGAGGCACTCTGTGCTCTGGGAAAAACTGGCAGAACAGATCTTCAGATAGTTAGATATTTTCAGAAGATTTTATGAGCCCAGCTCTTGCCTCTCCTCATATCTAGAAAAGCACTAAAATCATTAACTGTGACATTTGCTCCTCATGACTAGCAGCAAGCCTCTGCCAAAAAGTGTGCTTGACTGCACTTACCCGCCTTACCTAAAATCATATATAACACTGACCTCTCCTCCTACCTCTTTGGAGCAGTTTCTCAGAATTATCTGAAATGCTGTCTGGTGGGCTACAGTCCTCATTTTGCCCCAAATAAAACTCAACTCACAACTCTCACGTTGTGCATTTTTTTTTTCAGTCCACAAAACGAATAACTGACTAACATGTGGTGGGTAAGAAGTGCTCAGAAAAGAGAGGAGTTAGCTCCCTGTGTGTGCAACAATCTTCCGTTATTCTCTAAAAATCCATGGTCATTTTTTTTTTTTAATTTATTTATTTTATTTATGGCTGTGTTGGGTCTTCGTTTCTCTGCGAGGGCTTTCTCTAGTTGGTGGCAAGCGGGGGCCACTCTTCATCGCGGTGTGCGGGCCTCTCATTATCGCGGCCTCTCGTTGCGGAGCACAGGCTCCAGACGCGCAGGCTCAGTAATTGTGGCTCACGGGCCCAGTTGCTCTGTGGCATGTGGGATCTTCCCAGACCAGGGCTCGAACCCGTGTCCCCTGCATTGGCAGGCAGATTCTCAACCACTGCGCCACCAGGGAAGACCTCCATGGTCATTCTTAAGCAAACCTCCCCCAGAACTTGGAGTTGCCTTCTTCCAGTGGCCACAAGGTTTTGTATGACCCCAGCTATGTGCTTCTTATATTCACTTGGACTATTGTTTGCTCCCCATTCCCTCTATTCTCAATACCAACTACTTTTCTGCTGTGTGTCTTTTGAACAGGAACAGAACTGGTGATTTGGGGTAGAGGACATTTCTTGTGTTCCCAAAAGGACCTTTATAAGGTCAATCTGTGCTGGCTCCAATGGTACAGTTAAAGAACACTGTCCTTTGTAGAATATGTTCTTTGCTTGTCCCACTACTTGACTTACTTGAGTTACATATCCAGTTCCTACTGAGAGGGATGGACAAATTTACTTCCTAGTAAAATGTTTCACTTTTTGACAACATTGTATAGACTTCTTCTGAGTGTTTTCCCATTGTCACAGACTTGGGAGTGAATTTAAAGGTCCATTAATCTAATCACTTTCCCACTCTCCAACTCTCCAGAGAGCCATGAGGTGTAGGAATTAAAGGCATAGGTGTAGATTTGACTCCACAAGAAATCTCTGTGTCTCCTCAAGCTCCTTGAGCTTGTTAAAACAGTTTCTTCCCCTACAAAATGGGGATAATAATAATAGTTCTTAACTAATAGAATTTGGGGGGACCTGACAATAAATAATATAAATAGTATGTAATATTATCTTAGCAACAGATCTTTTGACATTCAGTTAACAAATATTTATTGAGCATCTGCTATGTGCCCAGATAAGTTTTTTTTTTTCCAGATAAGTTTTTTAAAATTTATTTTATTGAAGTATATAGCTGATTTACAATGTTGTGTTAATTTCTGCTGTACAGCAAAATGATTCAGTTATACATATATATACATTCTTTTTCATATTCTGTTCTATTATGGTTTATCGCAGGATAGTGTATATAGTTATCGTGCTATACAATAGGACCTTGTTGTTTATCTTTTCTATATATAATAGTTTGCATCTGCTAATTGCAAACTCCCAATCCATCCCTCCCCCACTCCCATCCCCCTTGGCAACCACAAGTCTGTTCTCGATGTCTGTGAGTCTGTTTCTGTTTCATAGATAAGTTCATTTGTGTCATATTTTAGATTCCACATATAAACGATATCATATGGTATTTGTTTTTCTCTTTCTGACTTACTTCACTTAGTAGGATAATCTCTAGGTCCATCCATGTTGCTGCAAATCAGATAAGTTTTAAATGCTAGGGATACAGCAGTGAATTATAATAACAACATAACAAGGAGAGAAAGACCTGGTCTTCCTCGAGCTTACATGGGAGTGGAAGAAGCAGATAGTACTCAGATAAACATAAACTTATGACATGACTTCAGATAGTAATAAGTTCTATGAAAAAAATTAAGCAGGATAAAGGGAAAGAAACAGGAGATGCTATCAGATGAAGACATGAGGGAGGTCTCTCTGAAGAGGTGACACTAAGCAGAGACTGAATAAAGTAAGGGAGTGAACATGTGGCTTCTGAGAGCAGAAGCTGAGCTTCTGAGTGTGGCTTGTGAGTAGTTGTGGAGGGGAGATGATCAAGAGAAGAGAGGGAAATATTTGATTCTTCCATTTTATGTTTCCTGCTGAACTTTATTTCTTTGAGTACAGCTGTGGTTTTAGATTGGATGTCAGGTGGACTTCTTTCACATGACTTGATGAGCTGACTGGTTTGTGTGACCAAAGAACGGGAAATTTGATCTCAACTCTCCTGGTGTTAGTGTAGCTGTCACTCACTCCAGAGGGCTCTGCCAAGCTTGGGAGCTCAGAACCTGTGTAATAAATCAGCTGAGCTATGTGGTTGATGAGAAAGATCTCCATTTTACATGGCAAGTAGTTGCCAAGACTGAGCCACATCTTAGAGGTGATAAAAATGTGCTGCGTAAAAACAACTTCCAAACAGTATGTAATGATGTATCATAGGCAGACATTTTTTATTCCTTTTTATCATGGGTCTTTGTGATTTTAAAAGTTAATATTGATTAAGTTCCTTTCATGTTTTAGGTACTTTGTTTATGTGTCTCATTGAATCCTGACAGTAATCCCAAGAGAGAGGATTTATGTCCTCATTTTACAAACGAGGAAAGAAGGCTCAGAGAGGTTAAATAGTTTGTCCAAGATCACAAGGATAGTAAGCAGCAGAACCAGAACTTGAAACCCAGGTCATTGTTATTCCAAAGCCTATGAATTTCCACTCACAAATTGGCAGGGAGTTTCAGTCATATTAACCAGGAGGACATTTTCCTCTGAAATTTAAATAAAGTTCTCCCAGAAGAGGTTCCTCAAATCTTCATATTGTGTTGTGGATTGAAGCAGAGGGAATTAAGAATGATAGGCATTGTAACACACCAACTTTTAAAATTTATTATCATTATTGAAAAATCATTTGCATGTTTATTGCCAGAAAGACTTTATTCAGAATAAAGACTCAACTAAAAATAAACATACAATTCTGCCTTTAGAAAGGTATTCAGTTAAGTCATTTGGAAGGCAGGCCAACAGTAAATTACACTTTGAACTAAGGATATGGTTTCTCCTTCTCCCCCCTCCCCTCTCCTTCCCTCCTCTCCCCCCTCCCTTCCCTCCCTTCCTTCCTCAAATATTTATTGAACATTTACATTTTGACAGGTCTTGTTTTAGGCATGGGGGATACAAAGCCACAGCCCCTACTCCCAGTGCTTTTCTTTCTAGAAAAAATTTGTAAAAATTATAATGTGTAATTTGTAAAAATCAATTGAGGGGAAGAGTTGGCAGCTGGTGATTAGTTTTGTGCCAGTTGAAAGGAAAGCATTTAGAATGGTGAAATTTCCCCTCAGGTAGTAAAATTCATTATTTAATTGCCATAATTCCAGATTGTATTAATTCATCCTTACTACATTCATATTGTATCAAATGAATATACAGTATTGAGATAGGCTGGGACCTGGGACCCTTTAGTGTGGTGCTTCCACCTGGACAAATGTTTCCTTGAGCAACAGATACAAAGAAGCTATAAGGGACTAAAAATAACTGTGTGCATGCACAGGTTGGGGCAAAGTATGAACAATAAGATACCAAAAGGCAAAAACCCAACTGCTACTTCTCAGGTGCCAGAGCAAAAACAGGATACCACGCATGATCCCTGCACAGCACCACCAAGAGTTGGGCAGATCACCTAAGCCACCTCAGGCCCAACCCACTGATATGACCACCTTCACCCCATTTAAGGAACCAGCTCGCTCTCCACCCTTGGGGAGCGAGCAAGGGCACCTGTTACTTGTTCTTGCTCGCTCATGCTGCAGCACAAGTCTTAATAAAGCCTTGCTTGAATTTCTGTTTGCCTCTTATCAACTTCTAATGATTAAAGAGTCCAAGAACCCAGATAGGTAAAAGTTTCATGTGTGTTTCTGATTGAAGACACCTTATTTAATATACAGTGTTGATTAACATTGAATTCGTGGCCAATAACATTATAATTGTTTCCTGAAGGAAACTTATCTAACACAGCATTTTCTCTTTAAGGCACATCACTGCCTCTGCACTTAGGAGCCCTAGATAGCACTTCAGCACTTGGGGCCATTTTAAAGAGTGGAGACGCCAACAAAAAGCATTTAAAAATGTAAAAGATGTGCCACTAAATAAACTGTGAAAAGGACAGTTTATAGTATGAGAGCTGAAACAAGAAGGTAGAGGATGGCTTTGGTCAACATCAGCAGGTAATCCGCATGCCCAGCAGGTTGTATTTCCACCACTCTGCACACATCCACCAATAACTGCTAAAGCACCATGAGTATTGATGTGGGGTTACAAATATATTTTAGCAAGTAAACATATTAACAAATGTAGACTCTTCAAACAGTGAGGTTTGAGTGTACCTAACAATTGGTAAGGTAGGAGCACTAACAAATCAGAAGAGATTCAAATCACATCATTTAAGGCCCTGGGAGCTCTGGATGTGCCAGGAAGGAATACTTGGATTGTTGGGTGCTGGATCATGGAGTGTAGGGAGAGCCCAAAGGAAGAGCTGGGAGGCCAGGGATGGCATGGGGACAACAGCCACTTACCAACATTTTACAGAAGAATTCCAGTATCTTACTAATGTTTGGATGTTCTGGACCTTCCTGATACCAGGGTAATACCAGGCTGAGAAATCCCAAATTTTCCCCATTACTCACTATTTTGTAAGTCAGTTTGGCCCACCTACACTGGAAATTTTATTACCCTTGCTTCAGACCAAAAAACTTAATTGTACTGACATTTGAAGAAGGGGGAAATCTCCTGCCAAACAATTTTAATAACAATCTGTTGGCTACTGGAAAAATGATTATGTTTAAAGTGGCACCACCCTCAATCTTTGTGGCCAGGAGCTGAGCCTGCTTTGCAAGAAATCTTAGTACTGTTCAAGTTTGCAAAATGCCAGTTCATAATAGTATCACACAAGTGCATAGGGCAGTGGAAAGGAGCAGCCCCTCAGGGTGCTTCAGAGGTTTGATGTCAGAGATGAAAGGATTCATAGCCTGGCCCTGGCTCCAAGCCCTCCAAGGTACAATCTGTCTTGACAGTGCTTCACAAATGTTATTTTCATGCAGATCACCTGGGAATCTTGCTAAACTGCAAATCCAGATTCAGTAGGTCTGAAGTGGAGCCCAACACTCTACATGTCGAATAAGTTCCCAAGGGACGCTGATGCTGCTGGTCCATGAATCATACTGAATATCAAGGGTCTGTGCTGGAGCAGTGATTCTCAGTCACACCTGAGCATGCATCAGAATCACATAAAAAGTCTGTTAAGACTTGTATTGCTGCCCCACCCTCACCCTCAGAGTTTCAGACTCAGCAGCCTGGGGTGAGGGCCTAAAATTTTGCCTTTTTAACAAGTTCCAAAATGACAATAATGCTGCTAATCTGGAGATCACAATTCAAGAATTACTGGTCTAGACTAAACAAGTCAGACTCTTGAATCTTGTTTCCTCCAGCTTTTTTATAGACATAATATTACTAGCCTTTCATCATGCTGGCAAAGAGCTTAAGATTCCCATGAAAGATATCACTCTAATGATAAAGTTCCTGGGGTCAGGGCCCATATTGTTACCAATCTGGATTCTTGGACTCTTTAATCAATAGAAATTGATGAGGCCAAATTCAGGCAAGACTTTATTGGGGCTCATGCTGCAGCACGAGGGAGCAAGAACAAGTAACATGTACCCTTGCTTGCTCCCCAAGGGTGGGGAGCAAGCTGGTTCCTTAAATGGGGTGAAGGTGGGCATATCAGTGGGTTGGGCCTGAGGTGGCTTAGGTGATCTGCCCAACTCTTGGTGGTACTGTGCAGGGATCATGCGTGGTATCCTGTTTTTGCTCTGGCACCTGAGAAGTAGCAGCTGGGTTTTTGCCCTTTTTGTATCATACTTTGCCTTAACTGTGCATGCACACAGTTATTTTTAGTCCCTTATAGCTTCTTTGTATCTGTTGCTCAAGAAGACATTTGTCCAGCTGCAAGCACTGCAGCAAAGTGTCCCAGGTCCCAGGTCTCAGCCTGTCTCAAAACAAGGTTATGTATTGACCAGGTGATGAAAATGTTGTGATCATAGGCTCCCAGGAACCTAACCCTATGTTTCTCCTAGAAGCAGTGGTTCAGGATTCAGTAATTCAGTGTTTGTGGTAAATGTATACAGCATAACTGCTGTGAGCATGAGAATCAACTGGATTTAGAATATCACTTCAGGAGTGTGGCTTATGTTTAATCTAACTCTTGACTCTTACTAGCTTTTCTGAACATGTAAAGAATGCCATCACTTTACCTTCTCTCTGGATTGTGAGTTTCAAAGCATTATACTAGCTGGGTGGGAATGGAGGATGGAATAGTAAGTGCTGCAGAGGGAAATTTTCCGAAAGGCGGTGTGTATTTCTGCATCTTTGCATATGATCCCTGCACACAGCACCAACAAGGGGTGGGCAGACAACCTAAGCCCTCCCTCTGGCCTGATCCAAGGCAGCATTTACAGTTTCCTGCATATGGTTAATTGATTGTGAGTCTTAAGGGGAAACCCCATGAGCCAGTGATGGAACTGTCAGGAGGGATAGAGAGACAGACTTTGGGCCAATGGTCCTTGCAAAACTCATAGTTCCTTTAGCAACAGCATGGATGTGAGAAGCCATGGTCTCTGCCCTTGAGAGCACAAACCCATGAGCAAGACAGACAGGTAAACAATTCCCACCGTGTAATCATGGCAGACAAGGGGGGATAGAATGTTGGGGGTGGGGAGGACTGGTGAGTGGACCCCATGATCAGGGGTTTGGACCTTGCACTGTAGGCCATAGTGTAACAGGGAAGAGCCAATTTTGACTCCATGTTGGATCTGTTTCTTTGACTTTAACCTTTGCTTTTCATTGCTTTTGTTATTATAATCATACATAATGGCCTGCCTCAGGGAAACCTGCCCCTCTGCCTGAATGTTAAACTAAGTGCCTTTGTTCAGCTCACTGGGAGACTATCTAACCCTGCCCACCTGTGAGTGGCTGTAGACAAGAAGAAATTAACACATCCCCTCCCCAATGCTGGCCAAGCCAGGCAAAACTAACGGCCTTTTTACTTTATTTCCTCAACTCCTCCCCCTCTCTGTTCTATAAAAGAAACTGGCATCCAGCCCCCATAAGATGCTTCTTTTGAGACACTAGTCTGCCATCTTCTCGGTGTGCCAGCTTTCCGAATAAAGTCGCTATTTCTTGCCTCAAAACGTCATATCCCGATTTACTGGCCTATTGTGCGGTGAGCAGAGTGACCTTGGACTCAGTAACAATAGGAGAGCAGTATGAGATCTGAGCTTAGGAAAGGTTACTCTGGCAGCCATGGGAAAGGTAGCTGGGAGGAGGGAGGTTTTGTGCTACCATTAGTGCTGGTGGTTTACACCCAGTTCACTCTGCCCCTCCAGAGAAATCTCCATGTCCTGGGAAATCCACAGGGGTTTCTGCCTGTGGTCTGTATCTCTAATTTTAACCTTTTCAGGCTTGAATGGGCATGCAAAGCACATTGAAATGCAAATTCTGATTCAGTGGTTCTGAGTGGAGTCCAAGTTTCTGCAGTTCTAAAGAGTTCCCCAGTGATTCCAATTCCAACAATCCATAGACACACTTTGGGGAGAAAACTCCAACCTGCTTCAACACTGGAACAACCTGGGTTTAAAAAAAACACACAAAGAACCATGTCTGGCACCACCCATGAGATTCTGGTTTAATAGATGTAGGGTGTAGCCTGAGCAATGAGAATTTAAAAAGTGTCCCAGGTGAAGGACCAGGTTTGTTTGGTTGGTTTATTTTTTAAATTTTACTAGAGGATTCAGGAATCTGGAACCACCAACCACGCGGAATTGGCAATGAGTGGATTCAGTGTCCTGGGAGGGAAGGAGTGATTGCTTCACCTGGGCTTGTGCTGGCTGCTGTAGGCTGGAGTGGGCTGTAATGGGACGCTACTTCCCTGCTCATTGTGCTTCCCGAAACCGTGGTCCCTGGGAGGGTGGGGAGATCCCACGGATCCATAATCATTGCCTGGTAGTGGTGGTTTCACTGGTCAGCTAAATTGTTTCGTAAGAGCAAGGGGGGAAACCGTTTTCCTAGCTTCTTGGCTCTTCCCCTTAACTCTTCTCTCCCCATCTTCATGGCTTGTGATAGATACCGACTTTAAACCTCCTCCTCGAGAGCCACACCAGCTACCTACTCCCACGCTCTGTACTGCAACAAGCCTTGTTATTCCACGCAGGTTATTTATTTCCCATGCTTTAAAGTGCTAGCAAGGAGTCCCAGTACAATGTTGCATAGAAGTGGTAAAAATGATTGATCACCCTTGAGTTTTTCCTGACTTTGTAAGAAATTATCTCAATGTGTTACCACATTTCCTCTTATTTCTGGAGGGGAGGAGGAAATCTCTTTATTAGGTTAAAGAAATTTCCTTCTATTCTTGATAGAGTTAGGAATTTTTCTTTTCTTAAAATTATGTATATTATTGATGTTCATCAAAAGTTCTTTTTTATCTATTGAGAGGTGACACACTTTTCTCATTAAGTTTATTAAGGTGGAGAATTACATTAAAGGATTTTCTAATGTTAAACTACTCTTGCATTCCTGGGAAAAATCAATTTTGTATATATTATCTTTATTACACATCATTGGATTTGCTTTGATAGAATTTTGTTTACCATTTTTGCAAAAATAACATTTTTATATAGTAATGAGTGAGATTGTCCTGTGACTTTTCTTATTTGTACTTTGTCAGTTTGGACATTCAGATTTTGCTGAATTCATTAAATAATTCTCTATTCCCTAAAAGAGTTTCTATATGACTGGAATTATTTGTTTCTTGAGTGTTTGATAAGCTTGATGGTTAAGCCATTGGAGCCTGGGTTTTTGGTTTTTGGTTTTTGTAGATTTTTAACTAATGACAAATTCTCTAACAATTATACTGTTTACTGATTTTGGCTGTGTAAATTCTCCCACTGTGGCTGTTATCAAGTTATCAACAGTTAACAATCACCTCACAAAATTCCTTAATACTTAATAATTGGCTCCTGGATTTAAGTGTGAGATGACTCCAGGACACTCATTTATAGATAAAGACACTATTATCTTTTGGGATTTTTGTTGGAATTGCATTATATTTTTTCTAGAAATTTGTCCATTTCATCTATTTTCAAGTATATTAGCTTAAAATTGCTCATAATATTCTCTGGGTATCTTTTAAATCTCTACATTATATTTAACTATGTATTTTTTATTCTTAATAATATGTTGGGGGCCTTTTTTCTTGATCAATCATGCTAATGTTTGTCAACTTTTGTTTTTGTCCTCTTTATATTTGTTTTATGTTGTATTAATGTCTAACTTATCTTTATTTTTCCTTTCGTCTACTTTCTTTGGATTTATTCTGTTACTTTTTTCTTAACATCTTGTTGGATGCTCTGTCAGCCAGGGTCCTGACAGGGAATAGATGGCATACTCAAAGAAAGAGTTAATTGAAGAAAGTTCAATGGAGAGATTACATAGATTTGACAATGGTAAGGAAACCAACTAGAGATGAAGCAGCCAGAATTCACAGCAGTAGGAAGCCAGTATTACTCCTCAGCCTGAGGGGAAGATGGAGTGCTTTCAGACCCCCTGATGAGACCTGTAGCCTTGGGAGAGGGTTTGCCCAAGAAGAGCTATGGCCTTAGGCAGAGCAATGTAGCTTCTGCCAAAACCATAGTTCAGTAAGGAGGGAGAAGAGAATAAATAACCTGATCTCTCTCGTCCCTAAGGATGAGCCTCTTGGGGGCACAGAATAAGGAAGAGAAGGGCAACCAATGGATCTGTAACAGGGAAGAGCAAATTTTGACTCCATGTTTGATCTTTTTCTTTGATTTTAGCCTTTTCTTTTCATTGCTTTTGTTATTATAATCATACATAATGGCCTGCCTCAGGAAACCCTACACTCCTGTGAATGGCTACAAGAAAGAAGAAACTAACACATCCCCTCCCCAAGGCTGACCATTCCAGGAGATGTTTTGCAAGACTGATGGCCCTTTTTAACTTTACTTCCTCCCTACCTCTCCTTCTCTATTCTGCTTTTTTATTTACTTCACTCTCTGATTCTATAAAAGAAACTGGCATCCAGACCCCAATAAGATGGGTTTTTGGGGACCCTAGTGCGACTTCTTCTCAGTCTGCTGGTTTTCCAAATAAAGTCATTATTCCTTGCCTCAATACCTCATCTCCTGATTTATTGGTCTGTTGTGTGGCGAGCAGAGTGGGCTTGGACTCGATAACACTTTCATGGATTTTGGTATGCTTGAGGGCCCTGGAACCAATCCCCCACAGATACCAAAGGATAACTGTATCCCTATTAGTCCTCATTAGATCAAGTGTCTTCTTTATTCAAATCTTCTATGTCTTTACTGATTTTTGTCTCCTTGATCTATCAATTACTGAGAGCAGTGTATTAAAATCTGTCATTATGATGGTAGATTTTTTTCTATTTCTCTTTTCTTTCTGTCAATTTTAATACATCTGAAAAACATTATATTAGAAAGATAGAATTTAGACTCATTATTTCTTCCTGGAGAATCCCACTCTTTGTAATATGTACTGACCATCTTCATCATCTGTTCCTTTTTGTCTAAAAGTCTGTTTTGTATGTGTTGCTCCCTCTGGTGGGAACAGCTTTCACATCCTCCTTTCACCTTTCCTGCTCATCTTTCAAGTCTCAAGCTTCTCTCAAGAAAACTTTCTCCACACCCCAGACTAGGTCAGGCTTCTGTTTATGTGAAGGATTTAGCATCTTCTTTGTCTCTGTTCAGTTATTTGCATGGTCTGTAATTCTACATTTGACTATTTGATTTTACACCTGTGTCCCTCAGTAGACTGTAAGGTCTATGATGGCAGGGATGGTGTCTGCCTTTGTTCACCATGTGTTTCCAGCACCTACAAATTTTGGAAATCAGTAAGTTCTCACTAAGAATGTGATGAATAAGTATGTGGAGTGAAAGCTGGTTGTAAAAGTGGTGTAATCGTTTGTTAAGGCTGCTGTAACAAAGTACCACAAACTGGGTGGCTTAAACAACAGACATTTATTCCCTCACAGTTCTGGAGGCTATAAGTCCAAGGTTATGGTGTCAGCAGTGTTGGTTCCTTTGAGGGCTGTGAGGGAAGGTTCTGTTCCAGGCCTCACTCCTTGGCTTGTAGATGGTCATTTTCTCTGTATGTCTCTTCACATGGTCTTTTCTCCATGTATATATCTATGTCCCAATTTCCCCTTTTTATAAGAACATTGGTCATAGGCTCCCCTAATGACTTCATTTCAACTTGATTACCTCTGAAAGACCCTATCTCCAAATAAAGCCACATTCTGAGGTGTTTGGGATTAGGATTCCAACACGTGAACTTGGTGTGGGGTGGGGACGCAGTTCAACCCATAACACATGCTTATAGGCTACTTCCTTTCCTGGACAATGGAGTTTGAGGCTGAGAGGTATAGCAAGTTCATGATGTATGTAGGTATATATATATAGGGAATATGTTTTAAAGGAACAGAGTAGGGAGAGACCCAGTGAGCAAGAGGTAGGTCCAGAATACAAACTCTTCCACCTAAAAGAGGTGTGCTTCTTTTTATATCTGGATATTTACTTTTTGCTTTTGTGGGATAACACTTGGAACACATGGGATTTAAAAATAAGGACTTCCCTGGTGGTCCAATGGTTAAGACTTTGCCTTACAATGCAGGGGGTGCAGGTTCAAACCCTGGTCAGGGAGCTAGGAGTCCACATGCCTCGCACCCAAAAAAACCAAAACATAAAACAGAAGCAATATTGTAACAATATTGCAATATTGTAATAATAAAGACTTTAAAAATGGTCCACATCAAAAAAATCTTTAAAAAATAAAATAAAATAAAAATGAAATATAGATCTAGGGAAGTTTTCCCCAATTTCTTACATAATGTGTGAATAAAAGATTTCATGGTAAAACACGTTTGGGAAACGCTGTAGACACTCTTCACCCTCTTAGAGTTACAAGCCACAGGGACGTGTTAAGGACCCTGAGAAATCTTGGGGTGATGTGACCAATCATTTTTTTGAATTCAGTATTTCTTGAAATTATTTTAACCAAGGAATCCCTTAATTTTTGCATAATAATTTACTAATGTACTGTATCATTTGATCAGATAGGTTTGGTAAATGCTGGCTTGGGTTGCTTCTGTGTGTGGGAGAGAGAGATGCTCTCCCTGGTGACTTCCTTTCTGTCTTTCTTCTCCTTATAATAGGGCTCCCTCTTCCGATTTACATTTCATCAGTGCTTAAACCTGTCACATTTAGGTTTTGTATGAATGGCAAATGCCCTGGCTGTGGTTCATAGTTTCGGCTGCTGTCATGAGAGTTGGTGTTTGTATTTATTGGTATAAGTTTGTTTACAAGGAACATTACAGGAAATTTGTAAAGAAAGCCTCCTTCACTCCACTTTTCTTAGAAACTGTGAGCCCAACACACAAGATCTTTTCTGGGTCTTTATGTATCTCAGCGATGATGTGCATGGTAGTCATGCATCTGTTGCAGGCTTTTCTTTGTTAAGATCCCAATTTTAAGAGCATCAGCAGTATAAAGTTTCACTCCTGAATGGGTGGTTGATTTTAAAATGACAGATGAGAGGATAAAATTTGATTGCTATTAATTCCCTTAAGGCTAATGTCACAGGTTTTGTGAGAAATGAGAGCAGACATTCTATAGCATCTGCTCCTTCCTACTTTCCTCCCACTTAAGCGTAATGAGATGAATTGCTTGGGGAAACCCCCAGTCAGGCAGCTATAGTCTTCTTGGAGATGGAAGATCAACATTTTGGTGAGTACAATTAGGGAGCAAGGGAATCATTGCATATTGACATCAACTCATCACCATCTGTGACACACCAGAAATACTCACTCCCCTTAAGCAATACCTGGACATGACTGCTTGAGATGATCCATGGGATAAAAAGAAGGCTGAGGAAAAAATGTGAATTCCCTGGCCTTCAGCTTGGGAGCTCAGTTTTCCTTTGTTTTAGGTCCAGAATTACGGTTCTGACCAGTATATCCCTCTGAGGAGATGAGGCCTAGTCTATAGGACCCTGGGAAAGCCAGGATTCAAGGGGCCAGCTGAGAGGTTTAGGGAATCTCTGGGGTGAATTTGGTCCAGGAAAGAGATGTGAACTTGTGTGGACACACTTAAACGGTTCTCTTAGGAAGGATTCTCTGGAGACCACTTGGTTTCTGCAATTCTAGGGTCCTTCAGCTTAGAAATGAAGTGATAAGTGTAGGAACAACTGCCATAGATTGACTGCCTACTATGTGTCAAGCACCCAGCTAAGTGCTTTACACTCACTGTCTTTTAAGCTGTTAAATCACCTTATGATGTGGGTTCTGTAATTATCTTTATTTTGTAGATGTTGAAACTGAGGATCAGAAAGGTAAAGCTGCCTGCTCAAAGTCACACATAGCTTGGACTCACACCCAGATCTGTCTGACACCAGAACCCCTGCTCTGAACCACTATGCATGCTGCCTAACTGCGTGTGCATACGGTGTTTTGTGAGTGGAAATACTTTTTTCCTTTCATCTCCTAATTGCTGCTGTGATGGTGTGGGGCAGGGTACAAGGTTCTATGACTCTCCTGCTGCAGAGGAGGAAACAGACACAGAGAGGCTGAGTGACTTGCTCAAGGTCCCAAGAGCAAGTGACAGGATCAAGGCTGGGACCCATGTGTCTCCAAGTCTGGATTGTCTCCCACTGCTTCTCTCAGAAAACTGCTCTTTTCCAGCCTCTGCTGCTTCTCTAGGCTGAAGGTGTGGTCAGGGGGAGCATGAAATTGAGTCGGAACCCAATTAATTAGGAAGAGTACATGGTAAGTCCCTTAGAATGGAAAACTTCCCATAAACAAAACCTAGAGTTTTAGACTGAAATACAATTGTATTGCTGACCTGCTCCTTAGTGCTCCTCCTTGTGTTAACAAACTTGATGCAATAAAACTGTAACAAAACTGAAAGTTGCCTAATAGAATCAGTCAGTTTTTACTTTATGGTCAGAGAGTGAACGCATATGTAGAAGTGAGAGAAACAAGGGAGATGGGGGGTGGGCGGCAGCGTGCAGTGAGGAAGAGAAAGCAACCAGCTGTGAGCATCTGAAATGGAGCAGTAGTCTGAATGACTGCATTAAAAAAAAAAACTCTTTGTGAATTAAACTTTAGAGGGTTAAAAAAAAAAATAAAAATTCTGATAGATTTCAGTCAAGGTGCTCATCTCGCCTTTACCTTTTATTGATACATACTAAAACATTTATAGATGAAATTATATGTCTGAGATTTCATTCTGAATCATCCAGAAGGTGGGGTAAATGGATGAGGTAGGTAAACAAGATTGGCCACTTGTTGATAATTGTTGATATTGGGTGATGGGTACATGGGAGTTCATTATATCATCTCTACTTTTGTGTGTGTTTAACAAATTCCATGGTAAAAAGTTTTAAATTTTTAAGAAACTCTTTCACCATAGCCAGCTAGTGCCATCTATGGGTGATCCATGGAAACTGTCCTATAGGGGAGGAAAACCGGAAAGGCTAAAATCTACAGTGACTTAAGAAATGAAACACTTGTCCACTCAGTTACCTCAAAGAACTAAGCAGTGGGCAGCTGATGGGCCTGCTTCTAATTTTGGAGTCAGAGGGTTGGGAAGAGAATGAAATATAAACTTTCCATGCCTAAATCACAGGTACAGAACTTAACACAAAATCTGGTCGGCTGTTTGTACTCACTGAACGTTCATGGATAAATGAATGTGTGATTCATTTACTGACAACAAAGCAATTTTTTCAGAAATGGAATGGATCATATTGAAAAATTCATGGGAATAGGGGTCCAGAGTGTTGATTCAGACACACCAGTTAATTTGAAAATTATGATTGCTTCATCTGCACAAAAAAAAATAGCATACTTGCACATTTTCTTTTCTTGTCTTTCTTTCTTCCCTCCCTTCCTCCTTCCCTCCCTCCCTTCCTTCCTTCCCTCCTTCCTTCTTTCCTTTTTTAACAGACCTTAGCAAATCAACAGATTGGAGGGTCACACAAATTCTATTATAAATAATTTTGACATTAGAAAATAATTTTTCTGAAATCATCTCCACTCTTCTTTTTCTTAATCTTTCTTAGGTTATTCAAGATCTGTAACAGCAATATTTTTCCAGAGTTCAGTGGCTCAGGGTCAGTGTGTATACTTTCCTCTCATTGAACTGATTCTCTTCTGCCCAAATATCCGACTTGCAGGTTAAGCATCATTTCTAATCAGGAAAGGAATGGGAAGACAACCATTTAGATATCTATTTTCTCCTGTCTCTTTACTTTTCTCATTCAGTCCTCAGAAACACACTGTCATGTTGGTATTTGTATTAGTTTGCCAGACCAATACCACAGACTGGGTGGCTTAACCAACAGACATTTATTTCCTCACAGGCCTGGAGGCTGGAAGTCCAAGATCAACTTGTCTGCAGTTTTAGTTTCTTCTGAGGCCTCTCTCCTTGGGGTGCAGATGGCTGCCTCCTTGCTGTGTCCTCACAAAAGTAGTAAGATCAACTATAACTACAATAAGTAGTTAAGGGATATACAAAATTAAAAGTTTAAAAATATGATGTCAAAAAAGTGAAACAGGGAGTGAGGTGGTGTAGTAAAAATGTAGTGTTTTTAGAATGCATTCAAATTGAACTGACCATAAACTTAAAATAGAATGCTATATGCATAGGTTGTTATAAATGAACCTCATGGTAACCACAAATAAAAAACATATAATAGACACAAAAAAAATAAAGAGAAAGGAACCTAAAAAATAACACTAAAGCAAATCATCAAACCACATGGGGAGAAATCAAGAGATGAAGAAAGGAACAGGGAAGAACTACAAAAGCATCCAGAAAATAATTAACAATATGGCAATAAATACATATCTATCTTGTAGTTCATATCCTACAAGATGTACCCAATACTTGAAGACTAGGAATATGCTGACATTTAAAAACAATGATTTTGCTTATTTAGTGTGTGCTTTTTGTGGAAAATTTATTTGCTTAAAGTTCTTATAGAATTGGTGAATAACACTACCTGTGATTTTACATATGGACATAATCACTGCTACTTTTTAATCACTTTCTGTACCATTCTATTTCTCTTTTTTCAATGTGTATAGACATACACATACTTACAAACATGTACTATGTGTATGACATGTGCATACACACACATGCATGCACACACACTGTAGCTAGTGGCTGTGTCATTGAACTCAAGTTCATGTGCCCAAAGCACAGTGAGGCCAAACAAACCAAAACATTGCAGTTTGGATCAGAGAAAGGTCTATTGAAGGACCAAGCAAAGCAAACAGGAGGCTCATGCTCAAAATACTTGAAGTCCCTGATGATTTTCAGGGAAGATTCTTTTTTTGGAATTTTTGAATTTTATTTTATTTATTTTTTTATACAGCATGTTCTTATTAGCCAAAGTAATCTTGAGAAACAAAAATGGAGCTGGAGGAATCAGACTCCCTGACTTCAGACTATAGTACAAAGCTACAGTAATCAAGACAGTATAGTACTGGTGCAAAAACAGAAATATAGATCAATGGAACAGGATAGAAAGTCCAGAGGTAAACTCATGCATATATGGTCACCTTAATTTTGATAAAGGAGGCAAGAATATACAATGGAAAAAAGACAGTCTCTTCAATAAGTGGTGCTGGGAAAACTGGACATGTACATGTAAAAGAATGAAATTAGAACACTCCCTAACACCATACACAAACATAAACTCAAAATGGATTAGAGACCTAAATTTAAGACTGGACATTATAAAACTCTTAGGGGAAAACATAGGAAGAACACTTGACATAATTCACAGCAAGATTTTTTTTGATCCACCTCCTAAAGTAATAGAAATAAAAACAAAAATAAACAAATGGGACCTAATGAAACTTCAAAGCTTTTGCACAGCAAAGGAAACCATTAACAAGATGAAAAGACAACCATCAGAATGGGGGAAAATATTCGCAAATGAATCAACGGACAAAGGATTAATCTCCAAAATATATAAACAGCTCATGCAGCTCAATATTAAAAAAACAAACAACCCAATCCAAAAATGGGCAGAAGACCTAAATAGACATTTCTCCAAAGAAGACATACAGATGGCCAAGAGACACATGAAAAGCTGCTCAACATCACTAATTATTAGAGAAATGCAAGTCAAAACTACAATGAGGTATCACCTCACACCAGTTAGAATGGGCATCATCAGAAAATCTACAAACAACAAATGCTGGAGAGGGTGTGGAGAAAAGGGAACCCTCTTGCACTGTTGGTGAGAATGTAAATTGATACAGCCACTATGGAGAACAGTATGGAGGTTCCTTAAAAAACTAAAAATAGAACTACCATACGACCCAGCAATCCCACTACTGGGCATATACCCTGAGAAAAGCATAATTCAAAAAGACACATGCACCTCAATGTTCATTGCAGCACTATTTATAATAGCCAGGTCATGGAAGCAACCTACATGCCCATTGACAGATGACTGGATAAAGAAGGTGTGGTACATATATACAATGGATTATTACTCAGCCATAAAAAGGAATGAAACTGGGTTATTTGTAGAGATGTGGATGGATCTAGAGACTGTCATACAGAGTGAAGTAAGTCTGAAAGAGAAAAACAAATATTGTATATTAACGCATATATGTGGAACCTAGAAAAATGGTACAGATGAACCGGTTTGCAGGGCAGAAATTGAGACACAGATGTAGAGAACAAACGTATGGACACCAAGGGGGGAAAGCGGTGGGGGGTGGGGGGGTGTGATGAATTGGGAGATTGGGACTCACATGTGTACACTAATCAGGGAAGAATTTTTAAAGGCAACTTTTACAGTGAGGGCTACAGGGTGTGTGACTTTCTTCTGATTAGTTGGTAGTGAGGTAACAGGGTGGTGTTCTAGGTATCTGGAATCCAGGACAATATAGACATAGAATATATCCATCATTATAGAAAGTCCTGCTAGACAGTGTTGCTCTAGACTCCACCAGCTGTCTGACCAAATTAAAACAGAAATTAACTTCATACTATTCATACATATTATATATATAAAATAATATTTCTGAAATGAACTGTGGCGTAATGAATCAGCATTTTGTGAGGAAGCATTAAATGAGATATGTCTCTACCTATAAAAGTTTGAGACTAGTTGAGTTCCACATAAACATTACTGAGTGCCCACTATGTGTCAGAACTGTGTTAAGCACTAGAGATAGCAAAGTCATGAATCAGATTCCTGCCTAGAAGGAGTTCATCGTCTAAAAGGGGAAGCATATAGGTAAACAAATATTATATTGCAGTATGATATGTGTTACCATTGAAGTGTGTTTGAAGTATAGAGTCAGCACAAAGGAAGGTTTAATAAATTATCTCTACCTTGAAGGTGGGAGAAAATTGGTATTTGAAGTACGTGAGAGAACAGGCAATATGTTAATCTAATTGGAGAAATAAAGATCTAGGATGATTTTCAGTTCATCCCAGGCCATTGTAAAAAGGAATAAACAAACTGGTTTCTGGTCTAAAGGGCAAATGGTGAGCTGCGTCCCTAAGTATCAATAATTCAAGCTTTGCTATTGCTTAATTGGAAGACGAGTTAGGTTGGTGGGATTAGTAACACCAGCTGAGTTAATGTCACAGACTCTGTGTATTAACTGGGAAGCAATTGTTTAGAGAAGATGTAAGTTTGGTAACAAGAAAATAGTAACATGACTACTGAATCAAGACATGAAAGAGAATGAGATGTTGAATGAATTGGGGATAATGGCACACTAAGCTAGGGAAGTGGGGAAGAGGCAAGACAGGGTAAACTGTATTGGGAAAAAACAAAAGGGTCTTCTCTGACCCAGTGTTGAATCCAATCTAGATAACGTTGTGCTTTTCACCATAATTACACCAGCAGAGGAAGTGGAGCCCCAGAGGTCAGGTAGTTTTGTCACACACCCTCCGCCCCCCAACTGCCTTCCAGGTACATTGGTGCCTATTACATACTTGCAGGATAAATATAATCTGTACCTATTGTGGTGGATCTCAAAATTCAGCAAGCAGAAGAATCTTCTAAGAAGCTTATTAGAAATAAAGATTCCCTGGGCAAGTCCCTTCCCCACCCCTGTAGGTTTGGCATGAGGTAAAGAGTTTGCATTTTTACTGAAAGTCCCAATTATTATTATTATTTTTTGTCTCTGTTATTTCTGATGCAGGTGATCCCATTGACCACAGTTTAAGAAATATGTACTATTTTATCAGAACAGTGAAATAGAGGAGGAAGAGTTCAGCTCACAAAGTTTTTCCCTTTCAAAAGAAGAAAAAGGATATGCAAAGATAATATTAGTTTTGATTTTCTATATCCAGAGAAAATTACATCTAAAGCAACTGGCAAAAGGTTCCAGAAATTAGTCATTACATGTGGAAATGGGCTGACCTCATGAAGAGTACTGGCTGAGAGGAAAATAACTGCTTGCACTTTAAGATTTTTTTTGATTGCAACACACATTTATTAGCAATAATTTGTTTAGTTCTATAATTGGGCACAAGTATAGGGCTTGTCTATCCACAGCTTTGGGCAAAACGCCAAGCAGAGACTGAGTGGAAATCAAGGCCTCTGTGCCAGCCAGTATGCTGCTCTCCATGGCTCTCAAAGATCCCTTTTAGGTTCCCCTGAGCAATGTTCCCACTTGGGATAAGGAGGCAGCTCACTGTCACTGTAGCTCACCATTATTGGTCTGCCCTAGACTTCCTTTCTGATCAAAATGAAGGGCTCTGCATCAAGTGATTTTCATGGAAAACCGGCTCCTCTGGACAAGGGAAAGGCATGACATGGCTGGTGTGGTTTGATGTTCTGTATCCCTGGGGATTAAAAGATCAGAGAGTGTATCTGTGTTCCTTGGAACAGAACAGGAACAAAGGTTGGGAGAGTGTGGTGAGGTGTTTTGAACCTCTGTGGCTTCTTTTTGTTTGATCCAGGACTTCCCTTATAACTTCATTTAATTTAGTTATTACGTTCTTAAATGAAAAGTGTTTGTTCCTTTTGGGAGGAAGGGCAAGGGGGACCTGGGTAGACAGGACATCTTGGAGAGAGTTCTAAGGGGACGAAGTTGCTGGACCAGAATGGAGAATAGGCTGGCCTTGCAGAAGCCTGCTGGGTGGATGTGGATAAGCTGATGGAGAAAAAGGTATAGCCTCAGGAGAGGTTAGAAAATGGAAATGCCTTTTTTCAGTGCTGAAAAATCTCACCGAGTCTTACTGTTATTGCCCTTATGCAGAGTTCCATCTTCCTCATTTGTCTGGGGTGGATATGAGTGATGCTTTTTCCTTCTGGACAGGAATGTAACTACTTAGCCCAGGGAACAGAAGATATCACTACCAAGTGGGTCTCCCCACCACCATGCTCAGGAAAAGAGCATGAAAGGCTTCCTACATCTGAATGTGAATTTTTGGATGCCAATCATTTAGAGGAAGGCTAGGGAAAATATCCATTCTGTGACACAGACTAGGATTGGGTGTAAGCTGAGGCAGAGGGACAGACTAGGGAATTTAAGGGCTGATTAGAAGGAAGCACAATGAATGATGGAGAGTGGAAGGGGCAGTAGTGAAGCAAGAAGTGACAAGTGTCTAGCTCGGGATATCTGTTCTCAAAGAATGACCTTTGAGACACTTCCTCCTCCAACCTCCAGAGCTCCAAATAAACTATCTGACTCATGATGTGAAAACCCACATCATTCAACTGTACCATTAACAGAGGCCACTGGCTCTGCAGGACCACTGCTGATGCAGTTTATATTCTCTGGGTTTCCAATTTGAGGAAACTGTAACTATAGAGCAGAATAAAAAGTCTCAACAGGTGCTGTTTAAATCCCCATGGGAACTCTCTCATTGTCTAAAGCAGTGGTTCTCAAAGTGTGGTCTCTGGACCAGCAGTGTTAGCATCACCTGGGAAATGGTTAAAAATGCAGATTCTCAAGTCCCACTCTCACCTACTCTATCAGACACTCTGGATCTTACCTTTGGGCCTTACAGGTCTTCAACAACTAGCCAACTGAAAACACATCTCCCCCAAAGTTCTGTAATCCCCATGTCCCTTAGCTTTAACCAGGTTACTGCTTTGGAATTGTTAGGAATTTTAAAAATTGGGGGGCACGTTTCATCCTTCTCACTTGGAGCACACAAAGGAATATCTAATAAATTGAAAAAACTCAATGCTTCTCTCTCCTCACCCATTGCGAGTACTCTTAGCACATAAAATAAAAAGACAACTTTATTAGTAAAGGAAATCCATAGCAAATTGGAAAGCTGCAGATGCCACATTAAGATCAAGATCTTGCAAAATGCTTATTCTTATGGGATATACAGATATGTTGTAAAATTCATGGAAAGGGAAGAAGAAAGCAGGGTGGAGAGGAGTGGGCTGCAGAGGCATCAGTGACCCCTGCTGCTCAGCCTGTGCACCTTCCTGCAGGTGTCCTCATTACTTATCCTTGAAAAGGGTGTTTCTCACCCTGAAAGCAATGCTCCCCCAGCAGGCCTGCTCTGACTACCTGTGGCATCTTCACCTTCTGCTGCCTCAAGTACCAGCCATATTTTCTCCCTGTGCCTCCATTTCCTCCTTCTTTCTTTTGTGAGATTGCCAGTACCTTCCTGTCTATTCTGGGCCAAGGTAGAACACATCTTGGCCCTTCCTACTTCTACTGGCCACCTGATGACATGTCCCCCTCCCATTACCTTAATTGTGGCCTTGATGGGAGAGAGCTATGTTTATTCAACACGTACATACTCCCTTTTAGCTAAAGAATGACTCAATTCTAATATTGCTTTACAGGTTGCTAGATTTACCAAATAGAAATGCAGATAAGTATGTCCTATGCCCTGCTGTATAGCATAGGGAACTCTACTCGGTACTCTGTGGTGACCTGGATGGGAGGTCAATGCAAATGGGAGGGGATATGTGTATACATATGGCTGGTTCGCTTCGCTGTGCAGCAGGGGCTAGTACAACATTGTAAAGCAACTATACCACAATTTAAAAAAACAAGTATGTCCTATGCAATACTTGGGATGCAGTTATACTAAAAAAATATTTGTTGTTTATCTGAAATTCAAATATAACTAGGTGTCTTGTATTTTACATGGCAAGCTCACTTCCAGGGAACTTCCAATTTCAGTTCCCATTTCAGCAGCCTAACCCAGGACAGGCAATTTCTCTTAGAAAGGAACATATTTAGTCATAAAGATAAGGACAAGCTTATCTGTATACCAGCCACGTGTTGCTACATACTGATTACATATTGAAATGATAATATTTTCATATATCAGATTAAAATGTATTATGAAAATTAATTTCACTTGTTTCTTTTTACTTTTTAAATGTGGCTACTAGAAATTAAAAATTTTACTTGCATTTGCAGCCTGCATTACATTTCCAATGGACAACTCTGGCCTAGAGTGGAAGCCAAGTCAGGGAGACCTGATGACCATCAGGCCAGGAGCCAGGTGCCAGCCTGCACAGAAGGAGTTAGATTCTCCTCATTAGAAGCTTGTGTGGCTGAAATGGTTGGGGGTGTACAGAATCCTTGAGTGTAGTGTGTGTTCACAAAGTTTTCATTGTTTTTCTTTTCTATTCTGACCAAACCTTGGTGGTTTTTGAGTGATTACAGAACAAATAGGATTGAGACTGATGTTTCCTAGCAAGTATATTTGCAGTTGAATTATGACATTAGACTGAGACACAGTGGGAGGAGGCAGGATGGGGCTGATGCAAGACGGTTAGTTGGGAAAGGTTCTGGTTCCTGGAAGCTGTGCTGAGTTGTTCTTGTTTACTCCTTCTTTTTCTTTCTTTGCTTTTATGGTTGCACATTGTTGGTGGCAGGACAGCTCTGACTATATTTGCTAGAAGCAGATGTCCACATTAATTTAGAATTTTAGAGATTGAAAACCATAGAGGGTGGCACTATGAAATATGGAAGAGGCAAATGAAAGTTTTGTCAGCCAAGTTCAATCTCTGTGAGTCTCCTGACTTCTGAAAACTATTTACAGAACTGGGTTCTTGGAAGTGGGACATCTTTTTATAACGGACAATATTTTAGGGTTTCAAAGTTTAGATCTAGGACTTAAATTCTCCTTGATCTCCCACTCTCTTCCTCCCCCAGCTGCCTAAGCTTCTTTTGAAGTTCTTGGGAACATTAGTGAAAGCAAAGAAACAAAAACTCAAGACCTTGTGGAGGCCAAGGGCTCAGTCTATGGTCAAATAACCTGGCCTTTACAAAGTTTCATTTAAAATCTCTATGCCAACCATATCAACCTGAAGAATCAGCTCTCGGCTGCAGGATCCACTATCTCGCCATTTCCACTTTTCCTCCCTGGTCTCATTACTCTCTGCCTGGGTTGCCACATTGCCCCCCATAGATGCCTTCTAGGATACGATGTCCAAGATGTCAGGCCAGTGGGAAGGAGTTGCTGCCACATGCCTTATCAACTGGCAATCTAGTGAATCTAGTGGTTATTTCATTAATCCACAGCCTTCCCCCAACCTGAGGTCTTCTTTTTGGCATTGTTGTTATTAATTTGAGGACTACTGTAGTACACATGTGACACATGGCTTTTCAGTAAGAAGAGCTGATTCAGTAATAGACTTGCAGAATGAGACACAGGGCTGTGTGCCAGATTCCATTTTGGGAGAAGGAGAACATCTCACTTTCCTTGAAGCCTTGAGATCTCAGACCCAAAAGAGACTGAGACTGAGTGTGTAGAAGGGGTGGTGGGTGCTGACCAGGAAATTTGAAAGTGTGAGAAAGTATTGCTACTAGCTGCACTCTTTCCCTCATGGGGAATCCTGGCTTGTCTAGAGGAGTCTGAGGCAATTGTATCTGGCTTGGAGTTCTGTCAAATGAAGCTGGAGATTTGCCAGAAACTCACCATCTACTGGTCACTGGTCCTTGTCCTGGATGAAATGGAAACTGGAGATGTAATGTAACTTTCTAGGTATAGGTGCCAGGACAAATAAAAACAAAACAAAAAATTCAGAAGTCTCAGGCTCAGCCCATCACACCATATTGTCAAGTGTCAACTATTAGACTCTGTCTCCCTTTGCCTTATTTACTGCCTACTCATAATCATGTTACTCACCACTGTGTTTGTTCTATCTTGGGTTTCATCCATAAGACAATGCAGTTTAACATGTAAAATCAGAGCCAGTAAGGGGAGGGACAGGGTCTGGATCTTAGCTTCATATGTTGTGATGGTGGTTGGAGATAGGCAGCAAGACAGGAAAGGAACAGGACCCAAGGGCACTGCAAACTCCAGTCCTGGTTGAAGCATGAAGTGGTGGAATGCCCCAGCAGCTACAACAGTGATGGCGAATATAGGTAGGTGGTTCCAGTTATGTACTGCAGCAAAATAAACCATCCCAAAGTTAATGGTGTAAAACAAAAGTTTTTATTATGCTCACGAATTCTGTGTGAGATGGCTTGTCTCTGGTCCACATTGTCTGGGGCCTCAGCTGAGAGGATTTAAAGGCTGAAGATGACTTGACAGCTAGGGCTAGAATGTCCTAAATACTTGTTCACTCACCTGTCTTGTTGGACTTTAGCTTGGGCTGCTGGCCTGAATACCTACACATGACCTTTCAATATGGCAGCTTGGGCTTCCTCCTTGCATGGTGGCTGGGATCCAAGAGCAAGAATCCCAAGAGAAGTAAGTGGAAGCTACATATGCCTTTCTGACCTAACCTTGGGTGTAACACAGCATTACTTCTGTCATACTCTCCTAGTTGTAGAAGTCCAAGCCCCTGATTAGAATCAAGTGAAGGGGACATAGACACCACTTTTCAATGGAAGAAGTGATAAAGAAATTTGGGGTCATGTTTTGAAACAAAATCTATCCTCTGACCACAGTTGTTTACATTCCTCCTATATGCAAAAAAACATTTAATCCTTGCCAGCCCCTACAAAAGTCTCACTCCATTATGAAATCAGGTTCAGCCTCAATGTCTAGGTGCAAATGAGGCTCCCTGGGTTCCTCAAATCCGGGTCCTTGGGTACCATTTTTCTCAATCTGAAGACATGTGAACAGAAGAGATTATCTGTCCCACTGTGGTGGGACAGGCATGAAGTAACTGCAACAGACACTCCCATTCAGAAAGATGGAAAACAGGATGCACACAGCAGCCACTGAGCCTTCGCAATTCTGCAATCCAGCAAGGCACATGTGACTAATTTCTTATTAGGGCTCAGTGCTACTATCTGGGAATATTAATTCCATGGCTCTTGACTCTGCTCTCCAGGATCTTAGTTTTATCCTCAGAGTTACTCTTCCGTGTCCACAAGAAATAGACTCACAGGTAATGCAAGGAGTTTGGGGAAGGGAGGCGGCCAACACCTGGGCTACCTGTCCATAGGGAGCAGAGCTTTGACCCCTGGGTTTGGTTTTGGAGCAGGGATCTGGCCGTTCCTGGGCATAGAGACTGGTGATACAGTGAGACATACAGCCCTGGTCCTTGTTGAGGGGACTAGACAGAAATTAGTGTCCAATATCCCTCACACAAAGTGAGGTAGAGTGGAGGATCCAGATAGATGAGGGAATTTTATTATATACAAAGAGTGAAGCTATTTCACTCCCTGTGAAGGTCAAACCAGCAAAAACTTCATGCTTGTTTTTTTCCCCAAGCTTAATTCACTTCCTAGAAATCTATCAGAGCCATTTGAGAGCTGTATTCTTCACAGCAATATTAAAATAATGCACTAACGTGCTGTTTCCAGGTGGCACAGTAAAGGAATTTAACCTGAATTAGTTTTCCTTCAGAGCTACTAGGACATTTTAATTCTCTCCTTACAGTTTATATGTCACATACTTCCAAATAGGATTGAGGCAATATACGTTTAAAAAAAACAAGACTATCAACATAAAAATAAAGGATCAAAAACTGTGTAAATAGTATGCTAAAAATGAGAGTTACTTTAGTAACAGTAATTGGTATTAAATTTGCTCTGAGCTTCATTCCACAAAAAGGTTTCATGCAGCTTTGTGTGTTCGACATATCTTTGACAGTGTACAAAAGTCTAAGTATTTGCTTCTGGAAATATTTACTTCCAGCTTCTTTAAAGATGAAGCTTCTCTTAGTGTATTTAGAACATTGTTTAGAAGTTTATTTTGAATGGAATGTTTGAAATTGGAGGGGTCTTGAGAGGTCATTAATTCCAGTTCTTTTTTTCTGCAGATGAAGGTTGGAGGATTTAAAGAGAATCAGAGGTTTACTCAAAGGTCAGACAGATTGAGCAGAGCTAGGGTTGACTGC
This sequence comes from Balaenoptera physalus, assembly GCF_965194825.1. NCBI lineage: Eukaryota > Metazoa > Chordata > Mammalia > Artiodactyla > Balaenopteridae > Balaenoptera > Balaenoptera physalus. Next base: position 13,570,101 of record NC_138891.1, on the reverse strand, counting down.
TAGCCCCATATTCTGCTTATACCATAGAGGAGAGATTCTCAGGTCCTAAGTTTTCAGAGTTATTGCTAAATAAAGCTCAGTGAGAAATAAAAAGCTATAAATATTTGAAGTAAGGAATTATGATTTGATATACACTGGTCTTATTTCAGGGTCTTATAAAGGGACTCTAAAGAGACATGAACCAGCATGGCTGGACAGTGGTGAGAACGAGGGGACTGAAGAAGCAGAATAGAGAGAGAGAGAAGGGTGAGATTGTAGACAGAGACCCCAGTGAAGCCAGAAGTCGTTCTTCCAGTCGCTGCCTTACAGGGAGGCTCCAGAGAAAATGAGATTCTCTACACCCCCAACCATTTCAGCCACACAAGCTTCTAATGAGGAGAATCTAACTCCTTCTGTGCAGGCTGGCACCTGGCACCTGGCCTGATGGTCATCAGGTTTCCCTGACTTGGCTTCCACTCTAGGCCAGAGTTGTGAAGGGCTTTACAAAGCAGGATTTGAGCAGATCAAAGAATTTCAGCCTCCACATGTTGTTTGCTGGCTTGCCTCCTCCAGTAACTAGTTAAGATTCAAGCAGAAAAGTAGGACCATGTAAGCGGTATAAAGGATTTATTACAGGGATGAGACGTCATGCAATTGTGGGAGCTGGTTGAGCAGTGTATGTGAGTTTGCTACCCTGTGTCTGTGCTGGGCCTGAGGTCACTGAGGTCAGCAGTCCAGAAGGGAAGATGAAGGTGAAGCAGGGGCAAGAAAGAACAAAGTAGAACCACAAAGACAAACTGGAACCCACAGCAGTCTCTCAATGCCTCCAAACCTCCAACCTCAACGATGTGGGTGACCTGCTGGCACACTTCACTCCAATGCTGCTCATGAACCTGGGCCAGGATTCAGAGAGCTAAGGAGGAGGTCCAGTGGGAAGACAGAGCTGTGAGCCTGAGGCTGCCCAAAGCCAAGGTGGGCCATGAGATTGGTGAATGTGAATGGACTGCAGCTGCACCTTCCCTGAAACACATCACTTCCACACTCATGTCTCCTGCACACTTTCCTGTGGGTGCAGCCCTAACCCAGGACCATGAAGGGAAGGGAATTCTGGGAAATGTTAGTTCCATTTTAGCTAAAGAGACTTCATACCCACTACCACATCTATGAATTAAATTGTCCTCTTTATCCTCCCAATAACCACATATTCAGTGTGCTAGCCAATGGGTTGGCGGGTTAACTGTTTTTTTGGAGATTTTTAGGAAAGCTTAGAAAGGAGGTGTGTATGTCAGCAAGGACAATATTTCATGAAGCAAATTAGCAGAGGCATTCATGGAAGGGCACACTGATGAGGGTGTTACACAGTAACTTTTAAGGAACAAACTTTTCCATAAATGAGGCACATCTTTACCTGAAATTATAACTTCTAAACCAGAACAGTGCAGTCAGAATAGTTAGAATGTACTTTGTAAAAGAGCTTTTGTTTCATTTAGAGAATAAATTGAACCCTGGGAGAACCTTGATTGATTTGAGAGACAGAAAGAGGAAAGAGAAGAGAGACAGAGAGAAAGAGAGAGTGAGTTTGAGAGTAAAAAAGAGCAGTCATCATGACCTCAGGGCAACATAGAGCAGATGGTTTTCCCTTGAAGTTTCTTTGTTATGGAATGCAAGTTCATGTGCCCAATGCACAATGAGGCCAAACAAACCGACACATTGGAGTTTGGAGCAGAGAAATGTTTATTGCAGGGCCATGCAAGGAGAACAGGTGGCTTGTGTCCCCAAAACCCCAAACTCCCTGAAGGGCTTCAGCAAAACATTTTTTTTTAATTGAAGTATAATTTGTTTACAATGTGTTAATTACTGCTGTAAAACAAAGTGATTCAGTTATACATTTTTAAAAAATATTCTCTCCCATTATGGTTTATCATAGGATATTGAATATAGTTCCCTGTGCTATACCATAGGACCTTGTTGTTTATCCATTCTAAATATAAAAGCTTACATCTGCTAACACCAACCTCTTACTCCATGCCTCCCGCAATGCCCTCCCTCTTGGCAACCACCATCTATGTCCGTGATTCTGTTTCTGTTTCATAGATATGTTCATTTGTGTCCTATTTCAGATTCCACATATAAGTGATATCATATGGTATTTGTCTTTCTCTTTCTGACTTACTTCACTTAGTGTGATAATCTCTAGTTGCATTCATGTTGCTGCAAATGGCATTATTTCATTCCTTTTTATGGCTGAGTAGTATCCCATTGTATATTTGTACCACATCTTCTTTATCCATTCATCTGTCAATGGACATTTAGGTTGTTTCCATGTCTTGGCTATTGTGAATACTATTGCTGTGAACATAGGGATGCATGTATCTTTTTTTTATTGGAGTATAATTGCTTTACAATGTTGTGTTAGTTTCTGCTGTACAATGAAGTGAATCAGCTATGTGTATACCTATATCCCCACCCTCTTAGACCTCCCTCCCACCCTATCCCCCATCCCACCCATCTAGGTCATCACAGAGCACTGAGCTGAGCTTCCTGTGCTTTATAGCATGTTCCCACTAGTCATCTATTTTATGCAAGTAGTATATATATGTCAATCCTAATCTCCCAATTTGTCCCACACTCTCCATCCCCCTCTGTGTCCACATGTCCATTCTCTATAGCTATGTCTCTATTCCTGCCCTGTTAATAAGTTCATCTGTACCATTTTTCTAGATTCCGCATATATGTGTTAATATATGATGTTTTTCTGGCTTACTTCACTGTGTATGACAGACACTAGGTCCATCCACATCTCTACAAATGACCAAATTTCGTTCCTTTTTATGGCTGAGTTACATTCCATTGTATATATGTACCTCATCTCCTTTGTGCATTGATCTGTCATTGGACATTTAGGTTGTTTCCATGTCCTGGCTATTGTAAATAGTGCTGCAATGAACATAGTGTCCTTTTGAATTATGGTTTTCTCTGGATATATGCCCAGTAGTGGGATTGCTGGGTCATATGGTAGTTCTATTTTTAGTTTTTTAAGGAACCTCCATACTGTTCTCCATAGTGGCTGTATCAATTTACATTCGCACCAACAGTGTAAGAGGGTTCCCTTTTCTCCACATCCTCTCCAGCATTTACTGTTTGTAAATTTTTTGATGATGGCTATTCCTACTTGTGTGAGGTGATACCTCATTGTAGTTTTGATTTGCATTTCTCTAATAATTAGTGATGTTGAGCATCCTTTCATGTGCCCCTTGGCCACCTGTATGTCCTCCTTGGAGAAATGTCTATTTAGGTCTTCCACCCATTTTTTGATTGGCTTGTTTGCTTTTTTGATATTGAGCTCCATGAGCTGTTTATATATTTTGGAGATTAATCCTTTGTCCGTTGATTCGTTTGCAAATATTTTCTCCCATTCTGAGGGTTGTCTTTTACGTTTGTTTATGGTTTCCTTTGCTATGCAAAAGCTTGTAAGTTTAATTAGGTCCCATTTGTTTATTTTTATTTTTATTTTCATTACTCTAAGAGGTGGGTCAAAAAAGATTTTGCTGTGGTTTATGTCAAAGAGTGTTTTTCCTATGTTTTCCTCTAAGAGTTTTATAGTGTCCAGTCTTACATTTAGGTATTTAATCCATTTTGAGTTTATTTTGTGTATGGTGTTAGGTAGTGTTATAATTTCATTTCAGCTGGATATATGCCCAGCAGTGGGATTGCTGGATCATATGGTAATTCTATTTTTATTTTTTTGAGGAACCTCCATACTGTTTTGCATAGTGGCTGCACCAACTTACATTCCCACCAACAGAGTAGGAGGATTCCCTTTTCTCCACACCCTCTCCAACATTTGTTAGTTGTAGACAGCAAAGCATTTTTAAAGGCAAGGTGAGGGAGGGATGTGGTTGGTTGTTGGAAACTTTTTGGTGTAGGAATCCTTTGTTCTTGCAGCTGTCCACATAGGTCAGGTCACCATGTTCCTGTAAATCTCCAATAAGACAAATGTTATTCTCTATTCTGCAACTTTTTACCTCTATATGAGTAGAAAAGTGTTACACCCTTAAATGTCAGAGCCTTGAGAATGGGCTATCCTGTATATTTCAGGCTATAGGCAACATTCTTAACTTGAAGCAAAAGTAATAGAATACCAAGGTTAAAGTAAAAGAAACAGATCTAATATCAAGTCAAATTTGTTCTTCCTTATTACATCTTCAGATATAAACTACAAGGCAATTATTAAACATACCTTTTGGCCAATCTTTCCTTGACAATTCATTTGGATGCCCTTTGATTGGGACGTTCTTTCTCCCTCCCCTTTAATAAAATTAACATGCACACCCCCCAACTTTCTTATCTGTCTGAAGGCTTAACAAAACTTGCAAGGCTTTCTTGGACCACATGCCAACAGAAGAGAAAACCCGGACACAGGACAGATGTATTTGCAGGCTTGTACACAGGTCTCAATCCAGAGGCTGCGTCTCCAAGAGCAGAAAAATAGAGGATAATACTAGCTTTACTTTGCTTTGTTGTTAAGTGAGTACAACAAAAATGGGCTAAAATCAATGACACAGTGACCATCTAGGGAATGAAGAGCGTCACGTGGTGCTATGCCTTGTTGGGAGCAATGAGAGGCATTGGATTTGCTATAAATTGTGAGGAAGAGTTTGTCTCGGTCTGTGAATCAGTCAAAGTCTGTTCGCTAACAGACTTTAGGAGCTTACCATCCAGTGAGACAAGAGCTTACGTGTTCCTGCCGTTTCTGCAGTGCACATGTGTTTGGTTTTTTGAGGTGGGGTGCTTTATTAATCAAGTTCTTTCTAATATTAGAGCATAGTTTTTTTTAACATCTTTATTAGGAGTATAATTGCTTTACAATGGTGTGTCAGTTTCTGCTTTATAACAAAGTGAATCAGTTATACATATACATATGTTCCCATATCTCTTCCCTCTTGAGTCTCCCTCCCTCCCACCCTCCCTATCCCACCCACCTAGGTAGTCACAAAGCACCGAGCTGATCACCCTGTGCTATGTGGTTGCTTCCCACTAGCTATCTATTTTACGTTTGGTAGTGTATATATGTCCATGCCACTCTCTCACTTTGTCACAGCTTACCCTTCCCCCTCCCCATATCTTCAAGTCCATTCTCTAATACGTCTGTGTCTTTATTCCCGTCTTGCCACTAGGTTCTTCATGACCTTTTTTTTTTCTTCTTCCTTAGATTCCTTATATATGCGTTAGCATATTGTATTTGTTTTTCTCTTTCTGACTTACTTCACTCTGTATGACAGACTCTAACTCCATCCACCTCACTACAAATAACTCAATTTCGTTTCTTTATATGGCTAAGTAATATTCCATTGTATATATGTGCCACATCTTCTTTATCCATTCATCCGATGATGGACACTTAGGTTGCTTCCATGTCCTGGCTATTGTAAATAGAGCTGCAATGAACATTTTGGTACATGACTCTTTTTGAATTATGGTTTTCTCAGGGTATATGCCCAGTAGTGGGATTGCTGGTCGTAGGGTAGTTCAATTTGTAGTTTTTTAAGGAACCTCCATACTGTTCTCCATAGTGGGTGTATCAATTTACATTCCCACCAACAGTGCAAGAGTGTTCCATTTTCTCCACACCCTCTCCAGCATTTATTGTTTCTAGATTTTTTGATGATGGCCATTCTGACCGGTGTGAGATGATATCTCATTGTAGTTTTGATTTGCATTTCTCTACTGATTAATGATGTTGAGCATTCTTTCATGTGTCTGTTGGAAATCTGTATATCTTCTTTGGAGAAATGTCTGTTTAGGTCTTCTGCCCATTTTTAGATTGGGTTGTTTGTTTTTTTGTTAGTGAGCTGCATGTGCTGCTTGTAATTTTGGAGATTACTCCTTTGTCAGTTGCTTCATTTGCAAATATTTTTCTCCCATTCTGAGAGTTGTCTTTTGGTCTTGTTTATGGTTTCCTTTGCTGTGCAAAAGATTTTAAGTTTCACTAGGTCCCATTTGTTTATTTTTGTCTTTATTTCCATTTCTCTAGGAGCTGGGTCAAAAAGGATCTTGCTGTGATTTATGTCATAGAGTGTTCTGCCTATGTTTTCCTCTAAGAGTTTGATAGTGTCTGGCCATACACTTAGGTCTTTAATCCATTTTGAGTTTATTTTTGTGTATGGTGTTAGGGAGTGTTCTAATTTCATACTTTTACATGTACCTGCCCAGTTTTCCTACCACCACTTATTGAAGAGGCTGTCTTTCCTCCACTGTACATGTTTGCCTCCTTTATCAAAGATAAGGTGACCATATGTGTACAGGTTATCGCTGGGCTTTCATGCTGTTCCACTGATGTATATTTCTGTTTTTGTGCCAGTACCATACTGTCTTGATTACTGTAGCTTCGTAGTATAGTCTGAAGTCAGGGAGCCTGATTCCTCCAGCTCCATTTTTCGTTCTCAAGATTGCTTTGGCTATTCGGGGTCTTTTGTGTTTCCATACAAATTGTGAAATTTTTTGTTCTAGTTCTGTGAAAAATGCCAGTGCTAGTTTGATAGGGATTGCATTGAATCTGTAGATTGCTTTGAATAGTAGAGCCATTTTCACAGTGTTGATCCTTCCAATCCAAGAACATGGAATATCTCTCTATGTGTATCATGTTTAATTTCTTTCATCAGTGTCTTATAATTTTCTGCATACAGGTGTTTTGTCTCCTTAGGTAGGTTTATTCCTAGATATTTTATTCTTTTTGTTGCAATGGTAAATGGGAGTGTTTTCTTAATTTCACTTTCAGATTTTTCATCATTAGTGTATAGGAATGCAGAGATTTCTGTGCATTAATTTTGTATCCTGCTACTTTACCAAATTCATTGATTAGCTCTAGTAGTTTTCTGGTAGAGTCTTTAGGATTCTCTATGTATAGTATCATGTCACCTGCAAACAGTGACAGCTTTACTTCTTCTTTTCTGATTTGGATTCCTTTTATTTCTTTTTCTTCTCTGGTTGCTGTGGCTAAAACTTCCAAAACTATGTTGAATAATAGTGGTGAGAGTGGGCAACCTTGTCTTGTTCCTGATCTTAGTGGAAATGGTTTCAGTTTTTCACCACTGAGGACGATGTTGACTGTGGGTTTGTCATATATGGCCTTTATTATGTTGAGGAAAGTTCCCTCTATGCCTACTTTCTGCAGGGCTTTTATCATAAATGGGTGTTGAATTTTGTCGAAAGCTTTCTCTGCATCTATTAAGATGATCATATGGTTTTTCTCCTTCAATTTTTTAATATGGTGTATCATGTTGATTGATTTGCGTATATTGAAGAATCCTTGCATTCCTGGAATAAACTCCACTTGATCATGGTGTATGATCCTTTTAATGTGCTGTTGTATTCTGTTTGCTAGTATTTTGTTGAGGATTTTTGCATCTATGTTCATCAGTGATATTGGCCTGTAGTATTCCTTCTCTGTGACATCTTTGTCGGGTTTTGGTATCAGGGTGATGGTGGCCTCATAGAATGAGTTGGGGAGTGTTCCTCCCTCTGCAATATTTTGGAAGAGTTTGAGAAGGATAGGTGTTAGCTCTTCTCTAAATGTTTGATAGAATTCTCCAGTCAAACTATCTGGTCCTGGCTTTTTGTTTGTTGGAAGATTTTTAATCACAGTTTCAATTTCAGTGCTTGTGATTGGTCTGTTCATATTTTCTGTTTCTTCCTGGTTCAGGCTCAGTACGTTGTGCATTTCTAAGAATTTGTCCATTTCTTCCAGGTTGTCCATTTTATTGGCATAGAGTTGCTTGTAGTAATCTCTCATGATCCTTTGTATTTCTGCAGTGTCAGTGGTTACTTCTCCTTTTTCATTTCTAATTCTATTGATTTGAGTCTTCTCCCTTTTTATCTTGATGAGTCTGGTTATTGGTTTATCAATTTTGTTTATCTTCTCAAAGAACCAACTTTTATTTTTATTGATCTTTGGTATCATTCCCTTCATTTCTTTTTCATTTATTTCTGATCTGATCTTTATGATTTCTTTCCTTCCGCTAACTTTGGGGTTTTTTTGTTCTTCTTTCTCTAATTGTTTTAGGTTTAAGTTTAGGTTGTTTATTTGAGATGTTTCCTGTGTCTTAAGGTAGGATTTTATTGCTATAAACTTCCTTGTTAGAACTGCTTTTGCTTCATCCCATAGGTTTTGGGTCATCGTATCTCCATTGTCATTTGTTTCTAGGTATTTTTTGATTTCCCCTTTGATTTCTTCAGTGATCACTTGGCTATTTAGTCGTGTATTGTTTAGCCTCCATGTGTTTGTATTTTTTACAGATCTTTTCCTGTAATTGATATCTAGTCTCATAGCATTGTGGTCGGAAAAGATACTTGATATGATGTCAATTTTCTTAAATTTACCAAGGCTTGATTTGTGACCCAAGATATGATCTATCCTGGAGAATGTTCCATGAGCACTTGAGAAAAATGTGAACTCTTGTTTTCGGGTGGAATGTTCTATAAATATCAATTAAGCCCCTCTTGTTTAATATATCATTTAAAGGTTGTGTGTCCTTATTTATTTTCATTTTGGATGATCTGTCCATTGGTGAAAGTAGGGTGTTAAAGTACCCTGCTATGATTGTGTTATTGTCGATTTCCCCTTTTATGGCTGTTAGTATTTGCCTTATGTATTGAGGTGTTCCTATGTTGGGTGCATAAATATTTACAATTGTTATATCTTCTTCTTGGATAGCTCCCTTGATCATTATATAGTGTCCTTCTTTTTCTCTTGTAATAGTCTTTATTTTAAAGTCTATTTTTTCTGATATAAGAATTGCTACTCCAGCTTTCTTTTGATTTCCATTTGCATGGAATATCTTTTTCCATCCCCTCACTTTCAGTCTGTATGTGTCTCTAGGTCTGAAGTGTGTCTCTTGTAGACAGCATTTATATGGGTCTTGTTTTTTATCCATTCAGCTAGTCTGTGTCTTTTGGTGGGAGCATTTAATCCATTTACATTTATGGTAATTATCGATATGTATGTTCCTATTCCCATTTTCTTAAATGTTTTGAGTTTGTTATTGTAGGTGTTTTCCTTCTCCTGTGTATCTTGCCTAGATAAGTTCCTTTAGCATTTGTTGTAAAACTGGTTTGGTGGTGCTGAACTCTCTTAGCTTTTGCTTGTCTGTAAAGGTTTTAATTTCTCCATCGAATCTGAATGAGATCCTTGCTGGGTAGAGTAATCTTCGTTGTAGGTTTTTCTCCTTCATCACTTTAAATATGTTCTGCCACTCCCTTCTGGCTTGCAGAGTTTCTGCTGAAAGATCAGCTGTTAACCTTATGGGGATTCCCTTGTGTGTTATTTGTTGTTTTTCCCTTGCTGCTTTTAATATGTTTTCTTTATATTTAATTTTTGATAGTTTGATTGATACATGTCTTGGCGTGTTTGTCCTTGGATTTATCCTGTATGAGACTCTCTGTGTTTCCAGTACTTGATTAACTATTTCCTTTCCCTTATTAGGGAAGTTTTCAACTATAATCTCTTCAAATATTTTCTCAGTCCCTTTCTTTTTCTCTTCTTCTTCTGGGACCCCTATAATTCGAATGTTGGTGCATTTAATGTTGTCCCAGAGGTCTCTGATACTGTCCTCAGTTCTTTTCATTCTTTTTTCTTTATTCTGCTCTGCAGTAGTTGTTTCCACTATTTTATCTTCCAGGTCACTTATCCTTTCTTCTGCCTCAGTTATTCTGCTATTGATCCCATCTAGAGTATTTTTAGTTTCATTTATTGTGTTGTTCATCGTTGCTTGTTTCCTCTTTATTTCTTCTAGGTCCTTGTAAATGTTTCTTGCATTTTGTCTATTCTATGTCCAAGATTTTGGATCATCTTTACTATCATTATTCTGAATTCTTTTTCAGGTAGACTGCCTATTTCCTCTTCATTTGTTAGGTCTGGTGTGTTTTTAACTTGCTCCTTCATCTGCTGTGTGTTTTTTTGTCTTCTCATTTTGCTTATCTTACTGTGTTTGGGGTCTCCTTTTTGCAAGCTGCAGGTTCATAGTTCCCGTTGTTTCTAATGTCTGTCCCCAGTGGCTAAGGTTGGTTCAGTGGGTTATGTAGGCTTCCTGGTGGAGGGGACTAGTGCCTGTGTTCTGGTGGATGAGGCTGGATCTTGTCTTACTGGTGGGCAGGTCCATTCCTGGTGGTGTGTTTTGGGGTGTCTATTGCCTTATTATGATTTTAGGCAGCCTCTCTGCTAATGGATGGGGCTGTGTTCCTGTCTTGCTAGTTGTTTGGCATAAGGTGTCCAGTACTGTAGCTTGCTGGTCGTTGAGTGAAGTTGGATCTTGGTGTTGAGATGGAGATCTCTGGGAGGTTTTCGCCATTTGGTATTACATGGAGCTGGGAGGTCTCTTGTGGACCAGTGTCCTGAAGTTGGCTCTCCCACCTCAGAGGCACAGACCTGATGCCTGGCTGGAACACCAAGAGCCTTTCATCCACACGGCTCAGAATAAAAGGGAGAAAAATATAGAAAGAAAGAAAGAAAGAGGATAAAATAAAATAAAGATAAAATAAAATAAAATAAAGTTACTAAAATAAAATATAATTATTAAGAAAAGAAATTTTTTTAAGTATAAAACAAACAAACAAACAAAAAATAACAGACGGACAGAACCCTAGGACAAATGGTGAAAGCAAAGCTATACAGACAAAATCTCACACAGAAGCATACACATATACACTCACAAAAAGAGGAAAAGGGGAAAATATATATATATCGTTGCTCCCAAAGTCCACCTCCTCAATTTGGGATGATTCATTGTCTATTCAGGTATTCCACAGATGCAGGGTACATCAAGTTGATTGTGGAGATTTAATCCGCTGCTCCTGAGGCTGCTGGGAAAAATTTCCCTTTCTCTTCTTTGTTCGCACAGCTCCCGGGGTTCCACTTTGGATTTGGACCCGCCTCTGCGTATAGGTCGCCTGAGGGCGTCTGTTCTTCTCTCAGACAGGATGGGGTTAAAGGAGCAGCTCATTCGGGGGGAGGGAGGGATACGGAATGCGGGGTGAGCCTGCAGCGGCAGAGGCCAGCCTGACGTTGCACCAGCCTGAGGTGCGCTGTGTGTTCTCCCGGGGAAGTTGTCCCTGGATCATGGGACCCTGGCAGTGGCGGGTTGCACAGGCTCCCAGGAGGCGGGGTGTGGATAGTGACCTGTGCTTACACACAGGCTTTTAGGTGGTGGCAGCAGCAGCTTTAGCTCTCATGCCCGTCTTGGGTCTGCGCTGATAGCCACGGCTCGCGCCCATCTCTGGAGCTCCTTTAAGCGGCGCTCTTAATCCCCTCTCCTTGTGCACCAGGAAACAAAGAGAGAAGAAAAAGTCTCTTGCCTCTTTGGCAGGTCCAGACTTTTTCCCGAACTCCCTCCCCGTTAGCTGTGCTGCACTAACCCCTTCAGGTTGTGTTCACGCCGCCAACCCCAGTCCTCTCCCTGTGATCCGACCGAAGCCCGAGCCTCAGCTCCCAGCCCCCGCCCGCCCTGGCGGGTGTGCAGACAAGCGTCTTGGTCTGGTGAGTGATGGTTGGCACTGATCCTCTGTGTGGGAATCTCTCTGCTTTGCCCTCTGCACCCCTGTTGCTGCACTCTCCTCCGTGGCTCCGAAGCTTCCCTCCTCCACCATACACAGTCTTCGCCCATGAAGGGGCTTCCTAGTGTGTGGAGACCTTTCCTCCTTCACAGCTCCCTCCCACTGGTGCAGGTCCTGTCCCTATTCTTTTGTCTCTGTTTTTTCTTTTTTCTTTTTCCCTACTCAGGTACGTGGGGAGTTTCTTGCCTTTTGGGAGGTCTGAGGTCTTCTGCCAGCCTTCAGTGGGTGTTCTATAGGAGCAGTTCCACGTGTAGATGTATTTCTGATGTTTATGTGGGGAGGAAGGTGATCTCTGCATCTTACTCCTTCACCATCTTCTCCTCAACCCTATCATGCTAATCATTTTTAAGTGTACAGTTCATTAGTGTTAAGTATAATCACATTGTTGTGCAACGGATGTCTGGAACTTTTTTTCTTGCAACGTAAATCTTTGGAACTCAAGCCAGATTATTTGGCTCCTGTAACTTATAGTTTAAAAACATATGAACTTTTACTTTTGTTTATGTTTTGACAATGAGAGCAAATTCACATGTGTGTGAAGGGAGAAGGGAGTTAGGAATACAACATCAGGTCAGCTTAACCATCGTTACTGGACCCCAATCTTCTGGCATGTGCTGTTCTGAGCCTAGTGAAGTATATGAAATCTCAACAGTATGGACAGGAGCCTCAAGGCCAGTACAGGCCCAACAATTCTTCCCAGAGCATGTCCTGTGTATTAGGGGTCTCCTGAGAAAAAGAACCAATAATATGTATATATGTATATAAAAATACCGATGATAAGTAATTGACTCACATGATTATGGAGGCTGAAAAGTCCCAAGATCTGTAGTCAGCAAACTGGAGATCCAGATGAGCTGATGTTACAGTTTTATTCTAAAGGCAGGAAAAGACTGATGTCTCAGCTCAAAGTAGTCAGGCAGGAGGAGGTCCCTCTTGTTCTTTTTTATTTATTATTATTGAAGTATAGTTGATGTACAATGTTACATTATTTTCTGGTGTACAACATAGTGATTCAAAATTTTTATACATTGTATTCCATTTAAAGTTATTATAAAATATTGGCTATATTCCTTGTGCTGTACAATATATCTTTGTAGCTTATTTAGTAGTAGTAGTTTGTGCCTCTTTATCCCCTTCCCCTCTCTTGCCCCTCCCCCTTCCCTCTCCCCACTGGTAACCACTAGTTTGTTCTCTGTATCTGAGTCTGTTTCTGCTTTGTTATAGTCCTTCATTTGTTTTATTTTTTAGATTCCAATTATAAGTGATAACATATAGCTTTTGTCTTTGTCTGACTTATTTTACTTAGCATAATACCTTCCAGGTCTATCCATCTTGTTACAAATGGCATAATTTCCTTCTTTTTTATGGCTGAGTAGTATTCCATTGTGCACAAACACACGTGTGTGTGTGTATCATGTCTTCTTTATCCATTCATCTGTTGATTGACAGGTTGTTTCCATGTCTTGGCTATTGTGAATAGTGCTGGTATGAACATAGGGGTGCATGTATCTTTTTGAATTATAGTTTTGTCTGGATATATGCCCAGGAGTGGGATTGCAGGATCATATGGTAGTTCTATTTTTAGTGTTTTGAGGAACCTCCATACTCTTCCACAAATTTACATCACCACCAACAGTGCATAAGGGTTCCCTTTTCTCCACATCATTTCCAACACTTGTTATTTGCAGTCTTTTTTATTTACTTGATCTTTCTATTCAGTTCTTCAGTGGATTGGAAGAGGCCCACCTAAAAAGAGAGGATCCATCTGCTTTACTCCTTTACCAATTCACATGTTGATCTCGTCCAGAAACACCCGCATAGACACATCCTGAATAACGACACCAATGTCTGGGCACCTTGTGGCTCATTCAGATGGACACATAAAATTAATCATCACACTGCGGATAACACTGAGTGTTTCCAAGATGACTTTGGGGACTGTGGACAAATTTAACAGCTGTGTGACCTTAGACAAGTTGTTTAACCTCTCTGTGCCTCAGTTTCCTCATCATAAACTAAAGATGATAATTGTCCCTCTCTCATTGAGTTGTCTTAAGGATTAAATGAATCAGTATTTGTAAAACACTTAGAAGGTTGCATGGCAAGTTGTAAGTGTAACATGTGCTAAATGCAATTTTAACAAATATCCAAAGCTCTGTATTTGTTTTGATGTGCAGTACAAAGAAATATAATTGGCATGATTTCAGGGATATTTTTGCTTAGGATGAGGCTAAATAAAAAACATTAGGTTGATTTAAAGTCAAATATTAAGTAAATACTAGTATAGGATGTACGTGAAATGGTTAAAAAAAAATGAGAAAGTGGAAAGTGAATGATTAGGTTTTGGAAATACTATGAATGAGAAAAAATAAGGTCATATCTACGGTGACCAAGCAACCACAGCCTGGTTTTCTGAGGGATTTTCTGAGACACAGGGCATTCAGTGCTCAAACCAGGAGAATCCCCAGCAAACCAGGACATTTGGTCTATCTATATAACTACAGTTTGGTATTTATCCCACAAACATTTATTGAGCACCTGCATCGTTCCAGGCACTGGTGGCTTCCAAAGAGCCTCTAAGGATTTGGCAGTGGAATGGACCCTTGGTTCTGCTCTTGCTACTGTTATGTCTGACTTTAAGCAGAGCTCTTCATTTTCACTCCATCTGTTTCTTAGTCTGCAAAGGAAGTGGTTGGAATAAATGATCTCTAATCCCTTCCAACACTGGGGTTCTTCAATATGAAGCACACAGGACGTCTGTTATTGCTAAAATCTCTACTCCCACTAATGTCCAGGGTGAGAAAAGAACAATGAGCAAAGAATGCATGTGATTCTTTTCTTAGCTCTCAATTCCAGCCTGAGGTAGGGGAGAAAATGAATGTAATTGAGACTCTCCCCTCTCCTGGGGTCCCAACCAACCACCACCATGACACACTAGGATCCTTTGAAAAGATCTCAATAATGCATGTTGTCAGGAAATTGGCAGAAGAGAGCCTTCCTTACAGGTTTCAGCAAGTAAGTTTCCATGAGAAGCACCTGAAGAGTTCATCAGGGGGAGAAGAGATGTTTATGATGCTCAGGGTTACAGGGTGCTACAACTGTGGTTGTGTTTGGAAGTGAAAAGGAACCTTTGGTGGTAAGAATAGGATAGGTGATTTAATCAGTTAAGAGGCTCTTGTTTGGAGCCTTATTTCTCTTCATCAAATGACCTTTTGGAGTTGGCAGTATTCCAAGTTTCAGGCAAGTTATGTTACATAAGAGTGTATCTCCTTGACCATCTGTCTTTGTGTAAAATCATCTTACAGTTATGTCTTGGAAAAGCTATCTCACACAAATCATTATTTATACATATTTTTTCCAGAATCAGTTTAATGTAACAAATGTCTATTAGTGCCAGTTATGAGCTCAGTTCTGTGAAGTCAGAAGAGCAATGAGGATCTCAGTTGCTGGGAGCCGTGGCTAAGGAAGCATGACAGGAATCCAATCATCACATTATACTGATGGTGCTATTTGTGGAAAACCTGAGGATTTTAATCTGGAACCAAGTTTCACTTTGTATGAGATATGGCAGACAGCAGAGGCTTTGGGTATGGAAAGTCTAAGTTTCTAGGCTCAGAGAACTTAATTCTCAGGAGTCAGGTCTTTTTTCATAATGAAATTCTAAGACTTGTGATGCCCAGATTTCTTCCAGGCAGCATTCTCTCTAATTATAGCTCCTCTGAGTTACTGCAGGTGTTTAGAACCATAATGTTGAGAGAGAGAGAGATTATGAAAACAAGTCCACGTCAGTGGGGGTATAGCTCAGGGGTAGAGCATTTGACTGCAGATCAAGAGGTCCCTGGTTCAAATCCAGGTGCCCCCTGCATATTCTTCATGCTTTAGAAAAATACGTATTGATTTTGACTTTTATCTTCTGTGGCTCATGGCTCTTTGAATAATCACTAATTTCCCTTTTGTATATGCCAGGTGGCAGACTATGTTCTTTATGTTAATTACCTCCTTCATTTCTCATCAAAATTTTACAAGACACATCTCCATTTTGCATGAGGAGTCTGAGACTTGGAGATACTACAAAGCTCAGGTCCAGGATTTGAACTCAGAGCATGGTTCTCAATGACTTCATTATACTACTGATTCTGTTCTCCTTCTGTTAAAATCTTTGTCACAAAATTCCACTTAGTAATGCTCCCAAGGTGTTAGAACTGTCCATAGAGTTTTAGAACATTTGGCTGCAGGGCAAACTCAGTAACTTAGTGATGGAGTCCACACTTTACAGTGTCCTGGGGGCAGTCAGGGAATAGAGTCCTTGTTCACAGAACACTGCTGTGGATAAACATGAACTGGCCTAAAGTTTAGGGAACTGCACTCCTTTCCTG
Source organism: Balaenoptera physalus (assembly GCF_965194825.1). Classification (NCBI taxonomy): domain Eukaryota; kingdom Metazoa; phylum Chordata; class Mammalia; order Artiodactyla; family Balaenopteridae; genus Balaenoptera; species Balaenoptera physalus. The sequence continues at coordinate 13,554,139 of NC_138891.1, read as the reverse complement.
CTCTAAAGCTTGAGGACTTTCTATTACCTTTCCACCCCCAGTTCATTTCCTGCAGCGAGCACCCCACCTTGGGTGCCTGCATTCCGGACCCAGGCTGGGGCCAGAGGTCAGGCCTTAGTCTAGGTTTAACTCCTGCCTACAACTCAGGTACTGCTGCATTTTTAAATTAGCTTGAATGACATACACTGAGCACCTATTATGTGCCAGAATTGTGCAAAGTGTGAACCCAGAAGTGAATAAGACACAGCCCCTGGACTCAGTGTGCTCTCAGCCAGGAAGCAGGCCTGTAAAGTAAGAAGTCAGACAGCTGTGGGCTGGACCGAGCTGGGCCAGCTTCAGGAATGCAGAGGAGACAGCTATTACCTCTGTCCAGAGGAGGGAGGTTACAGGAGGCTTCCAAGAGGAGCTGATGGCAAGTCAGGGTCTCACAGAAGAACAGTATCACACCAGAGGGAGGGTGGAGGAGAGGCAGGGGTGCGGTGAGTGAGGGTTGGGTCCCAGGTAGAGAGAAATGCATGGGCAGAGGCTGGAGCCAGATGGATGCAGTTGGAGGCAGCTGGAGCACAAAATGTGCTATGGGGAGTGTCAGCAGAGGAGGCTGAAGCTGAGGAGGCAGACAGGGATCAAAATGTAAGAACTCTTGTTGTGCTGAGAGGCTTGCAGTTTATCATGGAGGTATTTAAGAGGAGTGGCCTAGATGCGCCTGATTTTAAAACGACTGCTGTGGGAGCAGTAGGGGATGGATGTGAGGGGTGGAGGCTGGGAAACAATTTAGGAGGTGGTGGCACTGCGGTGCAGGGGTGGGGGTGGGCGTAAGTGATGTCAAAGCTAAAATCAGCAGTACCCAGTGATTAACTTGTACTGGGGAGGAGAGGTTGGAAGAAACCCAGAGTCATGTTACATGCTTTGGCCAAATGACTGAGTACACAGTGGTGTCACCAACCAAGACAGGGAGGAGGCTCATCAGATGGTTATATAGGCAGGCCTGGCACCCAGCTCTGAGCCCACACAGAAATCCTGGCCCCACCACCTCCCAGCTGCATGGCCACTCTGTGCCTCAGTTTCCTTACTTGCAAAATCAATATGCTAACAATAATACCTGTTCTGTTGGAATTTTTGGTGATGATTCAGCAGGAAGTTATGGCTAGAACTTTTAGTACTGAGCCTGGCACATAGCAAGTGTTTAGTGAATATGGAGTATTATTATTACAACAAAGCAAAATAAGAGGAGATGCAGGTTTGAGCAGGAAGACAGCAAGTGTAGTTTGGGGCACACTGGGTTTGCAATCTGAGGTTTCTGTAGAACCTCAGAGTGGAGCGGCTGGGAAGGGTCGTCTACGGCCCTCAGAGAGCTGTGAGCTGGACCTCTGGGGGCTGTGGGTTCCTTAGCTTCACAGCAGCTGCCAGGCTTCATCAGGGAGAACTTACTGCAGTGACAGAGATTTCCTTGACCTTTTTTCTCCATCTTGGAGATACACAAGATTGAAACTTTTCAGACTGGAACTCAAGGAACTAGGAATCTGTGGTGTTCAAAGGTGAATTTTGGACTTCTTAACTGTTTTTTTTTTTTCCAGCTGTAAAATGAGGCAGTTCACCTGGATGAGATCCCCTTGAAAATCTGATGAAATCATGTACAATATACAATTCATGCACACATACAATATTTGCCTGTAATTCAGAGTTGAACATGAACTTCTGTAGTCCAGTTGTGGATACCCAGTTAAGACCCCCTCCATATCCAATACTTGATGGCAGCCTATGATATTTACAACATTCACTGATGTGCTTGATTTATGGGCAGTTGGTGGGTATTTTAAACACTGGAGAGCTAGACTGAGAATATAGCACTGAGCTTTAAGTTCTGAGAAGAGAATGAACATACATGCTCTGGGAAAAGTAGGAGGTGATGTGGCTAGAAGGGAATCAGGGATGAAATTAAATCTAGGAGGAATCTCAGCCACACAGATATTTATGAAGTATGATGAAACTTATAAAAGTGGAATAAGTGCTTATAGGGGGCATAATAGCATCAGGGGGTATAGCTCAGTGGTAGAGCATTTGACTGCAGATCAAGAGGTCCCTGGTTCAAATCTAGGTGCCCCCTGTTTTTTTTCTTTTGTTCTTCCTAGCAGTTTCATTAAAAGACTGGATCTAGGGTGAGGTAAGCAAGGTGCCTAGGGCTCAAAATTTAAGGAGGCACTCACTCTCAGGTTCATGGAGGTGCCTTGGCTTATTAATTCCCTCACAGTAGAACTGTGTGCTCATGTAAACCTACCCTGCCTGCACCAGACACACACAAACACAGCCACACACCCAGAGACACCCAAAGACACCCCCACACCAGATGTCCCCCAACCACACACACACATAGATCCACACACAGTCACACACAGACACACCAATAGACAAAAATACACACACTCATGCACTTTCTCGCATGTACCTTTATTTCTCCAGTCCTGTATATTCAAGTCTTATCAACCAGAAATTTCCAGCTTCCTTTCTACAAACTTTTTATCTTTTAGTAATTTTAGAGTTACAGAAGAGTTTTAACGATAGTACAGAGAGGTCCCCTATAACTTTCACTCAGCTTCCCCTAATGTTGACAAACTTACATAACTGTGACATATTTCTCAAAACTATGAAACATCAGTGCAGCACTATTAACCAAACCAAAGACATCATTCAGATTTCACCAGTTTTTCCACCAGTGTTTTTTTTCTGTTCCAGGATTCAATACAGTGTACCATGTTGCATTTAGTCATAATGTCTTCTTAGTGTACATCAACTTCTGACAGTTGCTCAGCCTTTCCTTGTGGGTTTTTAAAAATTGAAATGCAGTTGAGTTACAATGTTGTGTTAATTTCTGATGTATATCAAAGTGATTCAGTTATACATATATGTATAATTCTTTTTCATATTCTTTTCTATTATGGTTTATCTCAGGATATTAAATATAGTTCCCTGTGCTCTACAGTAGGACCTTGTTGTTTATCCATTCTCTCTCTATATATATCTATTCTATATATCTATTCTATATAATAGTTTACATCTGCTAACCCCAAACTCCCAGTGCATCATTCTCCTAACCCCTTCCCCCCTTGGCAACCACACGTCTGTTCTCTATGTCTGTAAGTCTGTTTCTGTTTTGTAGATAAGTTAATTTGTGTCATATTTTAGATCCCACATATAAGTGATATCATATGATATTTGTCTTTGGCTTACTTCACTTATGTCTAGTTCCATCCATGTTGCTGCATTATTTTGTTCTTTTTATTCCATTATATATATGTACTACATCTTCTTTATCCATTCATCTGTCAATGGATATTTAGGTTGTTTCCATGTCGTGGCTATTGTGAATAGTGCTGCTGTGAACAGAGTGGTGCATGTACCTTTTTGAATTAGAGTTTTGTCTGGATATATTCCCAGGAGTGGGATTGCTGGATCATAGGTAATTCTTTTTTTTTATTGCACATATATTTTAATGCTCAATTTTAAAATTAAAAACATAAGAGATAAACTTTTGAAAGCCTGTTTTTGGTAACTTTTAACAGATTGTACTATCAATTAAATTCCCATAAAATTATATCTGAATTACAAATTTGTTCGTAATTTGGTTTTTGATCACTTCAGACACATTAAAGAATAGCCAAAACATCCAAATGCAATTTTTTTTTTTTACAAAATTCACTGTTACCTGCCTACTTAACATACTCTGAAACTCATCATCATGAATTTAATTCACTTTCTTGTTCTCTTGACAGCTACTTAGATTTAGAGTTACCCCTGCTTTTTATATTCCCTAATGGTTTCCTAATGTTAGTTTGGTAACTTCCCAGGGTTTCAGTAGGCTTACAAGAATGTGGGGCTCTAATTAATGGGTCTGGATTTCTACCTGACTAATTTTTAAAAATGTTTGAAGTACAATATGCATACATAAGCACAAACAAAACCTACCCATCTAATCAGTCCCCAGAGCAAGAATGATAACATTACTAGTGAGCAGAGGGAGTTGATGAAGCAGATATGTTTTACTCAGTTCTTGTTTAAAGCTATAGCCATCGTAATGACCCTTGGTCAACTCTGAGAACTAAACTACTGGAATGTTCACATAGTGAACATTAGGCTGGGTAAAGATATTAGTCTATATGCCCAAAGTAGTGAGTCAAGATGAGCAAGCATGTTAAAGTAAACATCAAGTTTCATGATGTGTACCCAGGGCCTGGTTTGGGGTTCACACCCATGGCTAGGAAGTGACCAATTCCATTTAGGAACTTTGGACCCCAAGACTCAAGCCAAGTTTCCTGAGCATGGTCATCTCACACATATTCTTGTACTTCCCACCTGGAGAAGAAGATGCATCCCCTGCATAGGGAGGACAAGAAAGCCTGCTTTTTACCTCTCTAACATTTGCCTGTATATATCTTTTTTCTGTTATTTCTGCCCTGTATCCTTCACAGTAATAAATCTTAGCCATGACTAAAACTACATTGGGTCATGTTAGTCCTTCCAGTGAATCCCCAATCTAGCAGGTAGATCATGGCATGGCTGAGACCATTCTGAGGTGACTAGCACCTCAGAAGATCCCTTCTTCCTCCTTTAAAATCAGTATGTCTCCCAAGAATAATTACCATCTTGACTTCTAACAGCATAGAGTAGTTCTGCTCGTTTTTGAACAATATATACTTGGAATCATACAGTCTGACAGTCTGTGCTCTTTTGTACCTAGATTCTTTCACTCAAAATTTTTTGTGCGAGTCATATATGTTATGTGTGTAGTTGTAGTTTAATCATTTTCATAGCTGAATTGAGTATTTTCATTGACTATATTACAATTTATGTTTCCATGCTTCTGTAGATGAACATCAGTGTTGTTCTAAGTTTTGGATGATTATCATTGTTGTTGCTGTGTATATTTTGTTTCATGTCTTTTGGTGAACATGTGTACACTCTTCACAATAATTCTGTTTTTAGCTTTTTGAGGAACATCTGTACTGTTTTCCATAGTGGCTGCACCAGCTTACATTCTCACCAACAATGTAAGAGTGTTCCCTTTTCTCTCCTTGTGGGTTTTTTTTTTTTTTTTGTAACTTAACACTTTTTAAAACTTTGGGTCAGATATTTTGTAGAACACTCCTCATTTTGGGTTTGTCTGGTGTTTTCTCATGATTAGCTTGGGGTTATGTACTTTGTGGAAGAAGCTCATAAATGTGCTGTGTCCTTTTTAGTCACATCTTATTAGGGGCAGAAGAAAAACACCGTAGCAATTTACTGCCACATTGGTAAAATGTTTAGGTGTCCAGTGTCTGAGGCACATCAGGATATGCCTTCTACAGTGAGAGACACAACACAGAACAAGGCGCATCACTCAGTGAGCCTCTTTGGGTTTTGGTGGCAATGTGTTTCTCTGGTATGTTTACTAGATAACAATAACCCATAAGATTGTCAGTTTTTTTGTGTGTGGACCCCAAGGCAAGAAAAGGGTCTGCACTTAGGCTGTGGTGAACAGTAAAGATTGGTATCCTTTTCCTGCAAGATCTGATGCAGGTAAGGTAGCCTCTGTCCCTCTTGTAGCTATGTCATCTAGCAAAATGTGGCCCTAGGGTCACCGTTCCAGTTCATAGCTGCCTTAGCCCAGGAGTGACATACATCACTTCTGCTTACAGTTTGCAGGACAGAACTAGTCATGTGGCCCCAACTTCATGCACTGGAGGTTAGGAAAGGTTAGGAAAGCATTTGGGTACTTGGTGAGTATGAATTTTCTTTGCCATAACCCATCTTACCCATTCCAATATGGACACTTAGTTGGTGGCAATTCTTTCTGATTCTTCTTGTCAAGTGACTGGCAAGGTCTTTGCACACAGTAGGGGCTCAGAAAGGATTTGGTGAATAATAGCTACTGGCTAATTCAGTGAATGAATAAATAAATGAAGCAAGGTATACAAAGAAAGTATATTTCTAAATTATTTGGAAACTAATTTTATTATAAGGCAAGAGTTATACCTCTCACATTAAAAAACTACTTATTGCTGCTTAAAAGAGTCAACCTTTTATTGAAGAAGAAAATGTTGTCTGTGCCCATCATGTAAAATACAGAATAATAATTGTTTTTACCAGTTTGTTTTACTCTGAGAAATGTTTCATACTCTGCCTCCCTTTCTAAAAGTGTCCACATGACCTTCAGCCATTGTAAAATCAAAGCACCTTTATTATATACAATTTTAAACATATATCAAAGAATATAGGAAGGAATAAAAATTGGTTGGTTCTTCACCACTGTCTTTAAAACTGTTGTCTTTTTAATATGTGATTGTGTTTGTACATGTGTGTTTTTTTTGTGTGAATGTATGTAAATATTTATTAAACAAAAATGCATCAGGCATATCTTAGGCAGCATCTCAGATCCTCTTGGCCTTGACCATTTCTGAGGCCCTTGACCACCTTTTCTGCCCTGGCTGCCACGGGGGTAACTGAGTATGAAAGTACCTGTCAGCTCCACCCAGGCATGCCCTGCAGCCTTCCCTCCTGTCCACGCTGGATGCTCTGGCCTCCCATTCTTGGCTTCCTTCATGCTTTTGAAGTGTGAGAGGTCATGGGCCCAGTTGGTGCCCCCACATACAGAACTTGGAAGTGTTAAGGAGCTCATGCACCATGGGGAAACCTTTCACCAATGAGATGCAGAAGCTGAGGCTAAAATCTTCTCCTCGTTTCTTAGGACAGATTGTCTGGGGATGCAGTTCTTCACACATCCTCTCAAGAGACAGTTTTATGAGATCAAGCAACTAGTGCATTTGTTACCACATGGAGGCCATATTGGAAATTCACCTTTGAACTTATTGAACCTTCTTTCTCTTCCTCCCTCCCTTTTCCCTCACTCCTGCTCCCTGGGATGGCACTTTCTGAAAAACTAATAGCACACAAGCTTTTCTCAAGCTCAAGGTTCTGGGGTACACGGGTACAGCAGACACTTTGGATGCTTTGCCAATTTTCCCTTCAGCCCTTCCCACACATTTCACCCTGGCCTGATTCCAACTGCCAGCATCTGCATCTCTTCTCCTGAGGGTTTTTTTTTTTTTTAACCAAGAGCCTACTTTGCATATGTTCATGGTAAGGTGGAGGTGCCAGAGAATTAATGGCCCTTGGGAACAGCCCTCAAACAATGACTGACAGAAGCTGTTGTTTAAATACCCCTGATTTCTTACACCTTCCACGGGATCACTCTGAGCCATGATGCCGTTTGCCTGGGCTCCAGAGTTCCCAGTGGAATTGAGTTGGGTTGTCCAAGGAGGTAACTTGCATGACGGTACAGTCTTTACTGGCTTTCCCTTTCCTGTCCCACTCCTCCTCTCCTCACCAGTGTGCCTTGTGGTCATCTCTCAAATAAGTTACTTGAACTTGAATTCTTGACTCAAGAGTCTGCTGCTGTGGGAACCCAAACCAAAATATCAACCTAAGATACATTTTGTAATTAATTAATTAATTAGGCTGCATCAGGTCTTAGTTGCAGCACGTGGGATCTTTGTTGTGGTATGTGGAATCTTCCTCTTAGTTGTGGTATGCAGGCTTTTCTAGTTGCTGTGTGCAGGCTTCTCTCAAGTTGTGGCACACGGGCTCCAGAGCATGTGGGTTCAGTAGTTGCAGCACGGTACACAGGCTTAGTTGTCGTGCAGCATGTGGGATCTTAGTTCCCCAACCAGGGCTCAAACCTGTGTCCCCTGCACTGGAAGGCGGATTCTTAACCACTGGACCACCAGGGAAGTCCCTAAGACATATTTTGTTAAGTTGATATAACTGATTTTTTCCATTTAATAATATATCCTGTACATGATGTTAGATATTCTAAAACTTTTCTAAAATATATGAGTTTTAAGTGCCACATGGTGTTTAACACATGGATTACACAAATAATATGTTGGGCATTTCAGTTGTTTCCAAGTTTCCTATACAACTATAATTAACCAGCACTAAATGGAGCTGGAGAGGCTTTGTCTCTAGGGCACAGTTACAAATACACAAGCCACAGAAAGGTCATTTGTGCATGTGATGGGAAAGAAATAATCAATGTAGAGATTTCCCCTGACTTCTATTTGATGTTTTTTGAAGGTTGCCATATAACAGGGGTTCTTTAGAGAAAAATCAAAAGAATCTCATTTGTATTCTATAATACTTTAAAAGGAAATGAGTTGCATCCAAGCTTTCATCAAACAAGGTACCATTTCTCTCTCATTTCTCTTTGAAAAGAAATGACAGCTAAAAGCTGATCATGTGGTACTTTGCTACCTGATGGATTTTGTTTTTCTGTGGGGAAACTTTGGCTTCCTTCTTCCAAAGGGACATATCTCTGTCACTGTTTTACAGTTAGGATAACTTCTAACAGTTTATTCTGGTTTCCTGAATGATTTGGGACCAGTTAACCACCCACTGTAAGCTCTGGGTTCTTTTCCTTTGTACATTGGGGATAATAATAATATTTCCCTTACTAAGTTTGATGTCAGAATTGTATAATATAATGTCAATAGAGTACATAGTAACTGCTCAATAAATGAGAGTAATTATTTTCCAGTGACTTCCTTTTCAATGGTGAAGGGAATAGTGTAGAGCAGAGGTTGGGGCTTAAGAAATATGGAGGGGCATAAGGGTGGGACATGCAGATGTCTAATTAGATTCAGGGAACATGAATGGTTCTCTGCTCAAAGCGATCTTCTGGACAGATTCTTCCTGCTGTGACAGTCCAGGTCCCATAGCCCTGCATAATCCCAGCCTTCTTACCTTGCTCAGTGCTTCTCAAAGTGCCCCAGGAGCATCAGTAATACCTGGGAACTGATTAGCAATGCAGATTGCCAGGCTCCCCTTTGATTTTAGGGCTCAGAATCTCTGGGGGAGGGCAGTAATCTCTGTTTTTAAAAATCTGCTGGTGAACATTAAGGGCTTGGGCCTTTGTATCTAGCCTGCCCTGGGGTTCATGCCTGATTCAGGTATCCCCTCTTACAGCCTTCATCCTGAGATGTTACTATTTGCTCTGTCTCAATTATGTATTCCTTTCCAGCTCTGATTTTGACTCCTCAACTTTCGAGTTGTACTAAGACCTTTGATCTGCCATGGGACGTGATTTCTACTTGTCTGTTGGTCCCTGTATCTGGTGGCTCCAGACAATTCATCCTTGGGCCATTTAGCCACCGGGACCTCAGTCTGCCTGAAGCCAGACCAGGAAGCCAATATTTCTACCAGGTTTTGGCCCCTGTGGGAGGACTGGCCCATTACTAGCCCAACTTCCAAGCTCAGTCCTGCCCCAGGCTCTGAAGCAATGGGACACCACATCAGGGAAATAAAAGAACCTCTGGATTCATAGCTCTGTCTCCAGGACTCAGTCCAACATGTGGTTCCTGTTGCTTTGACTGCCCCCAAATTCCACCTGAGTCCCTGTCTTCATTCTCAGCTCAGTGTCCCCTTTCCTCTTGGGCTGGAGCCCTGCTTCCCTCTCGTTAGTCTTAGTGGCTGGAGTCTTATTGCTCTCAGTATATTAGTTACCTACTGCTGCATAAAAATTTACCCCATCACTTACTGACTTAAAACAATGATGAACATTTGTTACAATACACAGTTTCTGAGGCGCAAGAATTCAGAGGCAGCTTCGCTAGGTGATTGTGGCTCGGGGTGGTTCATGAGGTTGTCATCAAGCTATTCATGGAGGAAGCCTTGGCTGTCACTGGCCGTGCTGCTTTCAAAGGGGCTCACTCGCTCACACAGTCAGCAAACTAATGCTGACTGTTGGCAAGAGGCCTAAGCTTTTTGCCATCCAGACTTCTCCACAGTAGTGTCTGAATATTCTTAGGATGTGGCAGCTACCTTTCCCTGCATAAACCAACATTTCTGTCACATTTTATTTGTTAGAAGCCAGTCATTAAGGGCACTCCACACTCAGGGGAGGAGACTGAGTCTGTACCTTCTGAAAAAAGACGTGTCAAAGAATTTGTGGGCTTATTTTAAAACCACTGGAGTCAGTCTTTGGGGAAAAACTTCCTTCCACATACCACCCAATTTTTAAGATGCTCTGCTCTGCTGGCCTATTCTGGCAGATTCTAGATGCTGACTTTTATTTTGGGCCAGGTAACTGCACCTCCCACCAGACAGAGAGCCCCTCTTACCTGTTTTCAGTATTCAACCCAAGTTGGTATTGATATCCAAGGGGTCTTATCTCTTTATAATGATAAGATTCAGTCATAATTGAGCACCTGCTGTGTGAATTGGTAACTGGTTTATTGTTGCCTGTTTCTAACTTGGTGCATCAGACATGTCCTAACAAACACAATCAAAGCCTTTGTCAATAAGAGATTGAGTTAATAATTATTTTGTATGTTAACCAGGCTCAGGGCTGCCACACAAATATATGCAGTTAGAACATCATGCAACACTGCCCATCTGAGCAGGAGAGTAGTAGCTGAAATCCAGGCCACACTCCATTAACCGAGCTAGTCTGGGCTGCATGTGCCTACAGGGAAGGGAGACTTTTTCTTTGTTTTTATTTATTTATTTTTAAATGTATTTTATTGAAGTATAGTTGATTTACAATGTTGTGTTAATTTCTGCCCTACAGCAAAATGATTCACTTATACATTCTTTTTCATATTATTTCCCACTATGTTTTATCACAGGATTTTGAATATATTTCCCTGTGCTATACAGTAAGACTTTGTTGTTTATCCATTCTATATATAAAAGCTTACATCTGCTAACCCCAACCTCCCATTCCATCCCTCTCCCATCCCCCTCCCCCTTGACAACCACAAGTCTGTTCTCTGTGCCTGTGAGTCTGTTTCTGTTTTGTAGATAAGTTCGTTTGTGTCTTATTTTAGATTCCACATATAAGTGATATCATATGGTATTTGTCTTTTTCTGACTTACTTCACTTAGTATGATCATATCTAGGTCCATCCATGTTTGTGCAAATGGCATTATTTTTTCTTTTTTATGGCTGAGTAATATTCCATCTATATATATCTATCTCACATCTTTTTTATCCATTCATCTGTCAATGGACATTTAGCTTGTTTCCATGTCTTGGCTATTGTAAATAGTGCTGCTGTGAACATAGAGATGCATGTATCTTTTTGAATTATAGTTTCATCTGGATATATGCCCACAATGGGATTGCTGGATCATATGGTAATTTTATTTTTAGTTTTTTGAGGAACCTCCATACTGTTTTCCACAGTAGCTGCACCAATTTACATTCCCACCAACAGTGTAGAACAGTTTGAAGGGAGCCTTTTTCTAATGCACATGAATGTGCCATTAATTTGCTGAGCATTAAACCCTCAGGGCTGTGCCCACCCAGTGTGGATATCTTTTCTAATTCTCACAAAGGTGTGTATGAACTAGGAGTGGCCCTGGTTGGGTCTCTTTTTGTTGCACGCAACAGAAGCCCAACTCAAATTGGTGTTTGCAAAACAGGAATTTAAGTGAAAAATCTAGGTTTCATATTTGGCTTCAAACATGGCTGTACCCAAGTCATGTTACCAGGAATCTGTTTTTTCTCCCTTTCTTGGATCTGCTTTTCTCTGTGTTGTTTACATTATTCTCAGGAAGATTCTCCCCAAGTTGTGGCCAGTTGACCAAGTTGACCTCCTTTCCTCTTAGCCATCTGAGGACAAAAGGAAGTTTGTCTTCTGGATACTTCCAGCACAAGTCCTGTGATTAAGTCTCACTGGCCTGTTTCTGAACCAGCCATGTAGCGATGGCCATGGAATTTTGTGCTTTCACTGTGTCTTCATTCTTTGCCTATTTCTAGAGCTGGGGAGTTTGTTCTGCCCATGCAGACCACACTAAGATTGGGAGTGGGTGGTTATCTAAACAAAAAGTTGGACGCCTTTATCAGAAAAGAGAGGGTAGATTGAGAACAAGGCATTGCAGCTGCATCCATTCACCAAAGTGTCATCACGGGGTGGAGCAGCAGGAGGGGGCTGAGAAGGTGATGAAACCAAAGCTTGGGTTTTGCCCATTATCCTGTGGCGGCCACAGGTTCACTGCAGGCTCCCTCTCAGGGAACTGAACAGCTGATTGCACAGCTCAGTGTGGCCTCCTCGTGTCAACAGTGTAATAGCTCTCTCACAAAGCATCTGAATCTTATCTAATTCCATTTCATTTCCCATCCAGTTCTTGCTCAGGGTTCCTTGATGTCGCCAGCCTTTTCCTTTCTTGCTCTCATACTGTCTCATTTCTGAGCTTCTATTCTGAGGAGCAGGAGCTGATATTCACAAACCTGCAGCCTACAAAAAGAAGACCCCAAATACAGTAATTTAAGCTAAATGAGAAGACACAGAAACACACAGCAGATAAAGGAGCAGGTAAAAACCCACCAGACCAAACAAATGAAGAGGAAATAGGCAGTCTACCTGAAAAAAATTCAGAGTAATGTTAATAAAGGTGATCCAAGATCTTGGAAACAGAAAGGAGAAAATAAAAGAAATATTTAACAAGGACCTAGAAGAAATACAAAGCAATCAAACAGTGATGAACAACACAATAAATGAAATTAAAAATTCTCTAGAAAGAATCAATAGCAGGATAACTGAGGCAGAAGAACGGATAAGTGACCTGGAAGATAAAATAGTGGAAATAACTACTGCAGAGCAGAAAAACAAAAAAGAATGAAAAGAATTAAGGACAGTCTCAGAGACCTCTGGGACAACATTAAATGCACCAACATTAGAGTTATAGGGGTTCCAGAAGAAGAAGAGAAAAGGAAAGGGACTGAGAAAATATTTGAAGAGATTATAGATGAAAAATTCCCTAACATGGGAAAGGAAGTAGTCACCCAAGTCTAGGAAGTGCAGAGAGTCCCATACAGGATAAATAGAAGGAGAAACACGCCAGGACACATATTAATCAAACTATCAAAAATTAAATACAAAGAAAAAATATTAAAAGCAGCAAGGGAAAAACAACAAATAATATATAAGGGAAACCCCATAAGGTTAAGAGCTGATCTTTCAGCAGAAACTCTGTAAGCCAGAAGGGAGGGGCAGGACATATTTAAAGTGATGAAAGGGAAGAACTTACAATCAACATTACTCTACCTGGCAAGGATCTCATTCAGATTTGATGGAGAAACTAAAACCTTTACAGACAAGCAAAAGCTAAGAGAATTCAGCACCACCAAACCAGCTTTACAACAAATGCTAAAGGAACTGCTCTAGGCAGGAAACACGAGAGAAGGAAATGACCTACAATAACAAACCCAAAACATTTAAGAAAATGGATATAGGAACATACATAATGATAACTACCTTAAATGTAAATGGATTAAATGCTTCAACCAAAAGACATAGACTGACTGAATGGATACAAAAACAAGACACATATATATGCTGTCTACAAGAGACCCACTTCAGACTTAGGGACACATAGAGACTGAAAGTGAGGGGATGGAAAAAGATATTCCATGCAAATAGAAATCAAAAGAAAGCTGGAGTAGCAATTATCATATCAGACAAAATATAATTCAAAATAAAGACTATTACAAGAGACAAAGAAGTACACTATATAATGATCAAGGGATCAATTCAAGAAGAAGATATAACACTTGTAAATATTTATGCAGCCAACATAGGAGCACCTCAATACATACGGCAAATACTAACAGCCATAAAAGGGGAAATTGACAGTAACACAATCATAGTAGGGGACTTTTAACACCTCACTTTCACCAATGGACACATCATCCAAAATGAAATTAAATAAGGAAACACAAGCTTTAAATGATACATTAAACAAGATGGACTTAATTGATATTTATAGGACATTCCACCCCAAAACAACAGAATACACATTTTTCTCAAGTGCTCATGGAACATTCTCCAGGATAGATCATATCTTGGGTAACAGATCAAACCTTGGTAAATTTAACAAAATTGTAATTGTATCAAGTATCTTTTCTGACCACAACGCTATGAGACTAGATATCAATTACAGGAAAAAATCTGTAAAAAATACAAACACATGGAGGCTAAATAATACACTACTAAATAACCAAAAAAATCACTGAAGAAATCAGAGGAAATCAAAAAATACCTAGAAACAAATGACAATGAAAACATGATGACCCAAAACCTATAGGATGCAGCAAAAGCAGTTCTAAGTGGGAAGTTTATAGCAATACAATCCTACCTCAAGAAACAAGAAACATATCAAATAAACAACCTAACGTTACACCTAAAGCAATAAGAGAAAGAAGAACAAAAAAACCCCCAAAGTTAGCAGAAGGAAAGAAATCATAAAGATCAGATCAGAAATAAATGAAAAAGAAATGAAGGAAATGATACCAAAGATCAATAAAAATAAAAGCTGGTTCTTAGAGAAGATAAACAAAATTGGTAAACGATTAGCCAGACTCATCAAGAAAAGAAGGGAGAAGACTCTAATCAACAGAATTAGAAATGAAAAGGGAGAAGTAACAACTGACACTGAAGAAATACAAACGATCATGACAGATTACTACAAGCAACTATATGTCAATCAAATGGACAACCTGGAAGAAATGGACAAGTTCTTAGAAAAGCACAATCTTTTGAGACTGAACCAGGAAGAAATAGAAAATATAAACAGACCAATCAGAAGCAATGAAATTAAGACTGTGATTAAAAACCTTCTAACAAACAAAAGCCCAGGACCAGATGGCTTCACAGGAGAATTCTATCAAATATTTAGAGAAGAGCTAACACCTATCCTTCTCAAACTCTTTCAAAATAGAGCAGAGGGAGGGACACTCCCAAACTCATTCTACAAGGCCACCATCACCCTGATACCAAAACAGACAAAGATGTCACAAAGAAAGAAAACTACAGGCCAATATCACCGATGAGCATAGATGCAAAAATCCTCAACAAAATACTAGCAAACAGAATCCAACAGCACATTAAAAGGATCATACACCATGATCCAGTGAGGTTTATCCCAGCAATGCAAGGATTCTTCAGTATACGCAAATCAATCAATGTGATAAACCATATTAACAAATTGGAGGATAAAAACCATATGATCATCTCAATAGATGCGGAAAAAGTTTTCCACAAAATTCAACACCAGTTTATGAAAAAAACCCTCCAGAAACTAGGCATAGAGGGAACTTACCTCAACATAATAAAGGCCATATATGACAAACCCATAGCCAACATCATTCTCAGTGGTGAAAAACTGAAATAATTTCCTCTAAGATCAGGAGCAAGACAAGTTTCTCCACCCTCACCACTATTATTCAACATAGTTTTGGAAGTTTTAGCTACAGCTATCAGAGAAGAAAAAGAAATAAAAGGAATCCAAATTGGAAAAGAAGAAGTAAAGCTGTCACCGTTTGCAGATGACATGATACTATATAGAGAGAATCCTAAAGATGCTCCCAGAAAACTACTAGAGCTAATCAATGAATTTGGTAAAGTTGCAGGATGCAAAATTTGTACACAGAAATCTCTTGCATTCTCATACACTAATGATGAAAAATCTGAAAGAGAAATTAAGAAAACACTCCCATTTACCATTGCAACAAAAAGAATAACATACCTAGGAATAAACCTAACTAAGGAAACAAAAGATCTGTATGCAGAAAACTATAAGACACTGATGAAAGAAATTAAAGATGATACAAATAGATGGAGAGATATACCATGTTCCTGGATTGGAAGAATCAACATTGTGAAAATGACTCTACTACCCAAAGCAATTTACAGATTCAATGCAATCCCTACTAAAATACCACTGGCATTTTTCACAGAACTAGAACAAAAGATTTCACAATTTGTACGGAAACACAAAGGCCCTGAATAAGCAAAGCAGTCTTGAGAAAGAAAAATGGGGCTGGAGGAATCAGGCTCCCTGACTTCAGACTATACTACAAAGTTATAGTAATTAAGAGAGTTTGGTACTGGCACAAAAACAGAAATAAAGATCAATAGAACAGGATAGAAAGCCCAGAGATAAACCCCCCCACACACCGTCACCTTATTTTTGACAAAGGAGGCAAAAATATACAATGGAGAAAAAACAACCTCTTCAATAAGTGGTGCTGGGAAAACTGGACAGCTACATGTAAAAGAATGAAATTAGAACACTCCCTAACACCATACACAAAAATAAACTCAAAATGGATTAAAGACCTAAATGTAAGGCCAGACACTATCAAACTCTTAGAGGAAAACATAGGCAGAATGCTCTATGACATAAATCACAGGAAGATCCTTTTTGACCCATCTCCTAGAGAAATGGAAATAAAAACAAACAAACAAAATGTGACCTAATGAAACTAAAAGGTTTTGCACAGCAAAGGAAACCATAAACAAGAGAAAAAGACAACCCTCAGAATGGGAGAAAATACTTGCAAACGAAGCAACTGACAAAGGATTAATCTCCAAAATATACAAGCCGCTCATGCAGGTCAATATCAAACAAACAAACAACCCAATTCAAAAATGGGCAGAAGACCTAAATAGACATTTCTCCAAAGAAGATATACAGATTGCCAAAACACATGAAAGGATGCTTAACGTCACTAATCATTGGAGAAATGCACATCAAAACTACAATGAGGTATCACCTCACTCCAGTCAGAATGGTCATCATCAGAAAAATCTACATGCTTTCCCTGGTGGTGCAGTGGTTAAGAATCCGCTTGCCAATGCAGGGACATGGGTGTGAGCCCTGGTCCAAGAAGATCCCACATGCCATGGAGCAAATAAGCCTGTGTGCCACAACTACTGAACCTGCACTTTAGAGCTCACGAGCCACAGCTACTGAAGCCTTCTTGCCTAGAACCCATGCTCGGCACAAGAGAAGCCTCCATAATGAGAGGCCTGCACACTGTAATGAAGAGTAGCTCCTGCTCGCTGCAACTAGAGAAAACTCATGCACAGCAATGAATACCCAATGCAGCCAAAAATAAAATGAAATAAATAAATAAATCTACAAACTGTAAATGCTGCAGAGGGTGTGGAGAAGCGGGAACCCTGTTGCACTGTTGGTGGGAATGTAAATTGATACACCCACTATGGAGAACAGTATGGAGGTTCCTTAAAAAACTAAAAA
Organism: Balaenoptera physalus; assembly: GCF_965194825.1. Taxonomy (NCBI): domain Eukaryota; kingdom Metazoa; phylum Chordata; class Mammalia; order Artiodactyla; family Balaenopteridae; genus Balaenoptera; species Balaenoptera physalus. The sequence goes on along the minus strand of NC_138891.1, from coordinate 13,537,063 downwards.
TCGAACTACCATACGACCCAGCAACCCCACTACTGGGCATATACCCTGAGAAAACCATAATTCAAACAAGTCATGTACCGCAATGTTCATTGCAGCTCTATTGACAATAGCCAGGACATGGAAGCAACCTAAATGTCCATTGACAGATGAATGGATAAAGAAGATGTGGCAAATATATACAATGGAATATTACTCAGTCATAAAAAGAAACGAAATTGAGTTATTTGTAGTGAGGTGGATGGACCTAGAGTCTGTCATACAGAGTGAAGTAAGTCAGAAAGAAAAACAAATACCTTATGCTAACGCAGATATAAGGAATCAAAAAAAAAAAAGGTTCTGAAGAACCTAGGGGCAGGACAGGAATAAAGACTCAGACATAGAGAATGGACTTGAGGACATGGGAATGGGGAAGGGTAAGCTGGGACGAAGTGAGAGAGTGTCATGGACATATATACACTACCAAATGTAAAATAGATAGCTAGTGGGAAGCAACGACATAGCACAGGAAGATCAGCTTGGTGCTTTGTGACCACCTAGAGGGGAGGGATAGGGAGAGTGGGAGGTAGACACAAGAGGGAGGAGATATGGGGATATATGTATATGTACAGCTGATTCACTTTGTTGTAAAGCAGAAACTAACACACCATTGTAAAGCAATTATACTCCAATAAAGATGTTAAAAAAAAAAAGGCAGGAAATAGTCATTTGAGGAGGTTATCCTGTTTCAGGTCATACGTTTGGGTTGACCCATTCTTGGTTTGGGGCCCTAAGCCTATCAGACAATTACATTTCTCTCTCTACAGTAACAGGTTAAGGAATGGAGTCACAACCCAGGCACAGCCAATGAGATTTTAACTTGACTTTGTTTTAAATCTAGGTTTATCACCAACTGGTCTCATTTTGCATTGATTTGTGTGAGTAAAATAGATTTAATAAGGAGGAAATTAACCACATGATACAGACACTGGGAAAGAGAAGGCAGCTGAAAACTATTGGGAAGGAGGAGGAAAGACAGAGCATGAGCAGAAAGCGGAGGAAGGCAACATGGATTGAGGTAGAATATATACTTGGATCAACCTTTGATCATGGGGTCAAATTTTGGTTAGATAGTAGAATATTGGTAGGTTTGCCAGATTTAGCAAATAGAAATATAGGACACCTGGTTGAATTTGAATTTTAGATAAGTAAGATTTTTTTAGTATAATTATGTCACATTTAAATATTGTGTGGCCATCCTTAAATGTAAGAGTATGGAGATTTTTCTCTTCTAGGGTGAATGTGTTATCTTGTGGCATCTGGGTCCTACAGGTGACACTGACTTCAGCTCACACCTTGAGATGAAACTATGGAGGAGCTGTACTTTAAGTTCTTGGAACTTCTGGCCTCTTCCTTGTTTCAACAGATGCTTCAGCAGGTTGAAATATTCACATATTCTTTCTTACCTCTCCTCTGAGCACTATGACAATACCCTTTTATTTTGGAAATTCTTCCAATACAAACGTGGAGAGAATCGTCATGAACTTCCATGTCCCTCTTTGAAGACTTATTGATACTTTGTCAATCTTCTTTCATCTATTCTCTTTCATTCCTTTTATTTTGCCTGAGTGGTTTTTTTTTAAACATCGTTATTGAAGTATAATTGCTTTACAATGGTGTGTTAGTTTCTGCTTTATAATAAAGTGAATCAGTTATACATATACATATGTTCCCATATCTCTTCCCTTTTGCATCTCCCTCCCTCCCACCCTCCCCATCCCAACCCTCTAGGTGGTCACAAAGCACCGAGCTGATCTCCCTGTGCTATGCGGCTGCTTCCCACTAGCTATCTATTTTACATTTGGTAGTGTATATATGTCCATGACACTCTCTCACCCTGTCACATCTCACCCCTCCCCCTCCCCATATCCTCAAGTCCATTCTCTAGTAGGTCTGTGTCTTTATTCCCGTCTTGCCACTAGGTTCTTATTGGCCTTTTTTTTCCCCCTTAGATTCCATATGTATGTGTTAGCATACTGTATTTGTTTTTCTCTTTCTGACTTACTTCACTCTGTATGATAGACTCTAACTCCATCCACCTCATTACAAATACCTCCATTTCATTTCTTTTTATGACTGAGTAATATTCCATTGTATATATGTGCCACATCTTCTTTATCCATTCATCCGATGATGGACATTTAGGTTGCTTCCATGTCCTGGCTGTTGTAAATAGAGCTGCAATGAACATTGTGGTACGTGACTCTTTTTGAATTATGGTTTTCTCAGGGTATATGCCCAGTAGTGGGATTGCTGGGCCGTATGGTAGTTCGATTTTTAGTTTTTTAAGGAACCTCCATACTGTTCTCCATAGTGGGTGTATCAATTTACATTCCCACCAACAGTGCAAGAGTGTTCCCTTTCCTCCACACCCTCTCCAGCATTTATTGTTTCTAGATTTTTTGATGATGGCCATTCTGACTGGTGTGAGATGACACTTCATTGTAGTTTTGATTTGCATTTCTCTAATGATTAATGATGTTGAGCATTCTTTCATGTGTCTGTTGGAAATCTGTATATCTTCTTTGGAGAAATGTCTATTTAGGTCTTCTGCCCATTTTTGGATTGGGTTGCTTGTTTTTTTGTTATTGAGCTGCATGAGCTGCTTGTAAATCTTGGAGATTAATCCTTTGTCAGTTACTTCATTCGCAAATATTTTCTCCCATTCTGAGGTTTGTCTTTTGGTCTTGTTTATGGTTTCCTTTGCTGTGCAAAAGATTTTAAGTTTCACTACGTCCCATTTGTTTATTTTTGTTTTTATTTCCATTTCTCTAGGAGCTGGGTCAAAAAGGATCTTCCTGTGATTTATGTCATAGAGTGTTCTGCCTATGTTTTCCTCTAAGAGTTTGATAGTGTCTGGCCTTACACTTAGGTCTTTAATCCATTTTGAGTTTATTTTTGTGTATGGTGTCAGGGAGTGTTCTAATTTCATTGTTTTACATGTACCAGTCCAGTTTTCCCAGCACCACTTATTGAAGAGGCTGTCTTTTCTCCACTGTATACGCTTGCCTCCTTTATCAAAGATAAGGTGACCATATGTGCGTGGGTTTATCTCTGGGTTTTCTATCCTGTTCCATTGATCTATATTTCTGTTTTTGTGCCAGTACCAAACTGTCTTGATTACTGTAGCTTTGTAATATAGTCTGAAGTCAGGGAGCCTGATTCCTCCAGCTCCATTTTTCTTTCTCAGGATTGCTTTGGCTATTCGGGGTCTTTTGTGTTTCCATACAAATTGTGAAATTTTTTGTTCTAGTTCTGTGAAAAATGCCAGTGGTAGTTTGATAAGGATTGCATTGAATCTGTAGATTGCTTTGGGTAGTAGAGTCATTTTCACAATGTTGATTCTTCCAATCCAGGAACATGGTATATCTCTCCATCTATTTGTATCATCTTTACTTTCTTTCATCAGTGTCCTATAATTTTCTGCATACAGGTGTTTTGTCTCCTTAGGTAGGTTTATTCCTAGATATTTTATTCTTTTTGTTGCAATGGTAAACGGGAGTGTTTTCTTAATTTCACTTTCAAATTTTTCATCATTAGTATATAGGAATGCAAGAGATTTCTGTGCATTAATTTTGTATCCTGCTACTTTACCAAATTCATTGATTAGCTCTAGGAGTTTTCTGGTAGAGTCTTTAGGATTCTCTCTATATAGTATCATGTCATCTGCAAACAGTGACAGCTTTACTTCCTCTTTTCCAATTTGTATTCCTTTTATTTCTTTTTCTTCTCTGATTGCTGTGGCTAACACTTCCAAAACTATGTTGAATAATAGTGGTGAGAGTGGGCAACATTGTCTTGTTCCTGATCTTAGTGGAAATGGTTTCAGTTTTTCACCATTGAGGACAATGTTGGCTGTGTGTTTGTCATATATGGCCTTTATTATGTTGAGGAAAGTTCCCTCTATGCCTACTTTCTGCAGGGCTTTTAACATAAATGGGTGTTGAATTTTGTCGAAAGCTTTCTCTGCATCTATTGAGATGATCATATGGTTTTTCTCCTTCAGTTTGTTAATATGATGTATCACGTTGATTGATTTGCGTATATTGAAGAATCCTTGTATTCCTGGAATAAACCCCACTTGATCATGGTGTATAATTCTTTTAATGTGCTGTTGGATTCTGTTTGCTAGTATTTTGTTGAGGATTTTTGCACCTATGTTCATCAGTGATATTGGCCTGTAGTTTTCTTTCTTTGTGACATCTTTGTCTGTTTTGTTATCAGGGTGATGGTGGCCTTGTAGAATGCGTTGGGGAGTGTTCCTCCCTCTGCAATATTTTGGAAGAGTTTGAGAAGGATAGGTGTTAGCTCTTCTCTAAATGTTTGATAGAATTCGCCTGTGAAGCCATCTGGTCCTGGGCTTTTGTTTGTTGGAAGATTTTTAATCACAGTTTCAATTTCAGTGCTTGTGATTGGTCTGATCATATTTTCTATTTCTTCCTGGTTCAGTCTCGGCAGGTTGTGCATTTCTAAGAATCTGTCCATTTCTTCCAGGTTGTCCATTTTATTGGCATAGAGTTGCTTGTAGTAATCTCTCATGATCCTTTGTATTTCTGCAGTGTCAGTGGTTACTTCTCCTTTTCATTTCTAATTCTATTGATTTGAGTCTTCTCCCTTTTTCTCTTGATGAGTCTGGCTAATGGTTTATCAATTTTGTTTATCTTCTCGAAGAACCAGCTTTTAGTTTCATTGAGTTTTGCTATTGTTTCCTTCATTTCTTTTTCATTTATTTCTGATCTGATCTTTATGATTTCTTTCCTTCTGCTAGCTTTGGTGTTTTTTTGCTCTTCTTTCTCTAATTGTTTTAGGTGCAAGGTTAGGTTGTTTATTCGAGATGTTTCCTGTTTCTTGATGTAGGCTTGTCTTGCTATAAAGTTCCCTCTTAGAACTGCTTTTGCTGCATCCCATAGGTTTTGGGTTGTCGTGTCTCCATTGTCATTGGTTTCTAGGTATTTTTTGATTTCCACTTTGATTTCTTCAGTGATCACTTCGTTATTAAGTAGTGTATTGTGTAGGCTCCATGTGTTTGTATTTTTTACAGATCTTTTCCTGTAATTGATATCTAGTCTCATAGCGTTGTGGTCGGAAAAGATACTTGATACGATGTCAATTTTCTTAAATTTACCAAGGCTTGATTTGTGACCCAAGATATGATCTATCCTGGAGAATGTTCCATGAACACTTGAGAAAAATGTGTATTCTGTTGTTTTTGGGTGGAATGTCCTATAAATATCAATTAAGTCCATCTTGTTTAATGTATCTTTTAAAGCTTGTGTTTCCTTATTTAATTTCATTTTGGATGATCTGTCCATTGGTGAAAGTGGGGTGTTAAAGTCCCCTACTATGATTGTGTTACTGTTGATTTCCCCTTTTATGGCTGTTAGTATTTGCCTTATGTATTGAGGTGCTCCTGTGTTGGGTGTATAAATATTTACAATTGTTATACCTTCTTCTTGGATCGATCCCTTGATCATTATATAGTGTCCTTCTTTGTCTCTTGTAATAGTCTTTATTTTAAAGTCTATTTTTTCTGATATAAGAATTGCTACTCCAGCTTTCTTTTGATTTCCATTTGCATGGAATATCTTTTTCCATCCCCTCACTTTCAGTTTGTATGTTTCCCTAGTTCTGAAGTGGGTCTCTTGTAGACAGTATATATACGGGTCTTGTTTTTGTATCCATCCAGCCAGTCTGTTTCTTTTGGTGGGAGCATTTAATCCATTTACATTTAAGGAAATTATCGATATGTATGTTCCTATTCCCATTTTCTTAAATGTTTTGGGTTTGTTATTGTAGGTGTTTTCCTTCTCTTGTGTTTCTTGCCTAGAGAAGTTCCTTTAGCATTTGTTGTAGAGCTGGTTTGGTGGTGATGAACTCTCTCAGCTTTTGTTTGTCTGTAAAGGTTTTAATTTCTCCATCAAATCTGAATGAGATCCTTGCTGGGTAGAGTAACCTTGGTTGTAGGTTTTTCTCCTTCATCACTTTAAGTATATCCTGCCACTCCCTTCTGGCTTGCAGGGTTTCTGCTGAAAGATCAGCTGTTAACCTTATGGGCATTCCCTTGTGTGTTATTTGTTGTTTTTCCCTTGCTGCTTTTAATATGTTTTCTTTATATTTAATTTTTGATAGTTTGATTAATACGTGTCTTGGCGTGTTTCTCCTTGTATTTATCCTGTATGGGACTCCCTGTGCTTCCAGGACTTGGTTAACTATTTCCTTTCCCATATTAGGGAAGTTTTCAACTATAATCTCTTCAAATATTTTCTCAGTCCCTTTCTTTTTCTCTTCTTCTTCTGGGACCCCTATAATTCGAATGTTGGTGCATTTAATGTTGTCCCAGAGGTCTCTGAGACTGTCCTCAGTTCTTTTCATTCTTTTTTCTTTATTCTGCTCTGCAGTAGTTATTTCCACTATTTTATCTTCCAGGTCACTTATCCGTTCTTCTTCCTCAGTTTTTCTGCTACTGATCCTGTCTTGAGTATTTTTAATTTCATTTATTGTGTTTTTCATCGTTGCTTGGTTCCTCTTTATTTCTTCTAGGTCCTTGTTAAATGTTTCTTGCATTTTTTCTATTCTATTTCCAAGATTTTGGATCATCTTTACTATCATTATTCTGAATTCTTTTTCATGTAGACTGCCTATTTCCTCTTCATTTGTTAGGTCTGGTGTGTTTTGACCCTGCTTCTTTACCTGCTGTGTGTTTTTTTTTGTCTTCTCATTTTGCTTATCTTACTCTGTTTGGGGTCTCCTTTTCACAGGCTGCAGGTTCGTAGTTCCCATTGTTTTTGGTATCTGTCCCCAGTGGCTAAGGTTGGTTCAGTGGGTTGTGTAGGCTTCCTGGTGCAGGGGCCTAGTGCCTGTGTTCTGGTGGATGAGGCTGGATCTTGTCTTTCTGGTGGGCACGTCCACGTCTGGTGGTGTGTTTTGGGGTGTCTGTGGCCTTATTATGATTTTAGGCAGCGTCTCTGCTAATGGATGGGGCTGTGTTCCTTTCTTGCTAGTTGTTTGGCATAGGGTGTCCAGCACTATAGCTTGCTGGTCGTTGAGTGAAGCTGGGTCTTGATGTTGAGATGGAGATCTCTGAGAGATTTTTGCCATTTGGTATTACGTGGAGCTGGGACGTCTCTTGTGGACCAGTGTCCTGAAGTTGGCTCTCCCACCTCAGAGGCAGAGATCTGATGCCTGGCTGGAGCACCAAGAGCCTTTCATCCACACGGCTCAGAATAAAAGGGAGAAAAAATAGAAAGAAAGAAAGATAGAAAGAGGATAAAATAAAATAAAATGAAGCTTTTATAATAAAAAATAAGAAAAAAATTATTAAGAATAAATTTATTAAGAAAAAATTTTTTTTAATTTTTAAAAATAGATTTATTAATTTTTTATAATAAAAATAAGGAGAAAATTAAGGAAAAAATTTATTAAGAAAAGAAAAATTTTAATTTTTTAAAATAAAAATATGAAAAACTTATTAAAAATTTTTTTAATTTTTTAAAAATAGAAAATAAGGAAAAAATTATTAAGAAAACATATATTAGGAAAAAATATTTTTTTAAGTAAAAAAACAAACAAACAAACAAAAAAACGGATGGACCTAACCCTAGGACTAATGGTGAAAGCAAAGCTATACAGACAAAATCTCACCCAGAAGCATACACATATACACTCACAAAAAAAGGAAAAGGGGAAAAATTAATATATCCTGCTCCCAAAGTCCAACTCCTGAATTTGGGATGATTCGTTGTCTATTCAGGTATTCAACAGATGCAGGCACATCAAGTTGTTTGTGGAGCTTTAATCCGCTGCTTCTGAGGCTGCTGGGAGAGATTTCCCTTTCTCTTCTTTGTTCGTACAGCTTCCGGGGTTCAGCTTTGGATTTGGACCCGCCTCTGTATGTAGGTCGCCTGAGGGCGTCTGTTCCCCGCCCAGGCAGAACGGGGTTAAAGGAGCAGCTGACTAGGGGGCTCTGGCTCACTCAGGCCGGGGGGAGGGCGGGGTACGGATGCGGGGCGAGCCTGCAGCGGCAGAGGCCGGCGTGACGTTGCAGCAGCCCGAGGCACGCCGTGCGTTCTCCCGGGGAAGTTGTCCCCGGATCACGGGAGCCTGGCCGTGGCTGGCTGCACTGGCTCCTGGGAGGGGCGGTGTGGAGAGTTACCTGTGCTCGCACACAGGGTTCTTGGTGGCGGCAGCAGCAGCCTTAGCGTCTCATGCCCATCTTTGGGATCTGCGCTGATAGCCGCGGCTCATGCCCGTCTCTGGAGCTCGTTTAGGCGGCGCTCTGAATCCCCTCTCCTTGTGCGCCGTGAAGCAAAGGGGCAAGAAAAAGTCTCTTGCCTCTTTGGCAGCTGCAGACTTTTTCCCAGACTCCCTCCAGGCTAGCTGTGGCGCACTAGCCCCTTCAGGCTGTGTTCACGCCGCCAACCCCAGTCCTCTCCCTGCGATCTGACCGAAGCCCGAGCCTCAGCTCCCAGCCCCCACCCGCCCCGGCGGGTGAGCAGACAAGCCTCTCGGGCTGATGAGTGCTGCTCGGCACCGATCCTCTGTGCGGGAATCTCTCTGCTTTGCCCTCTGCACCCCTGTGGCTGCGCTCTCTTCCATGGCTCTGAAGCTCCCCCTTCCACCACCTGCAGTCTCCACCCGCGAAGGTGCTTCCTAGTGTGTGGAAACCTTTCCTCCTTCACAGCTCCCTCCCACTGGTGCAGGGCCGGTCCTTATCCTTTTGTCTCTGTTATTTCTTTTTTCTTTTGCCCTACCCAAGTACGTGGGGATTTTCTTGCCTTTTGGGAGGTCTGACGTCTTCTGCCAGTGTTCAGTGGGTGTTCTGTAGGAGCAGTTCCACGTGTAGATGTATTTCTAATGTATCTGTGGGAAGGACGGTGATCTCCGCTTCTTACTCTTCCGCCATCTTGCCCAGACACCTGCCTGAGTTTTTTTTAAGACATCCCAAACTGGGACTTCCCTGGCGGTCTGGTGGCTAAGACTCTGTGCTCCCAATACAGGGGGCCTGGGTTCGATCCGTGGTCAGGGAACTAGATTCCCCATGCTGCAACTAAAGATCCCGCATGCCACAACTAAAAAAGGATTCCACACGCAACAATGCAGCCAAATAAATAAATAAATATTAAATGTCATCCTTAAATAATACGTTTTAAAAAAAAATTTTATGTTTCCTTTCCTGTCCTTAAGTATATCTAATTGGTTTAATATGGCCAAGATCCCACTCTTCACCTCTGTCTCCCTTCATATAAAATAGTAAATATAATATAATGTCTCTCCCTTCACAATATGATATTCCTTTGTTTTCTCCGTCAAAACACCCCTATAGTTCATGACTTTCCCTTGACTCTGTACCCTGCTCTGGACTCAAGGGATCTGTTCCACACTGTGCTGAGGGGTCCTTGGACTGTGGAGGGTGAGAGGAGGGGTGGGGCGAGGGTGGGATTGGAATGATCATCTTTCTCTCAAACATCCTTCCTATGAGAAATACTAATCTTTTCTCTCTTTACTCCTAGCTTTATGCATCATGCAAGTCTATACTTTTAAGCATAACTGTTGGATCCTCTGATTTAACATTTAAATATTCCTAGGAGTGGGGTTTTTTTAATGTGTCTAGGATAGGAGTGGGTTGGAAGATGCTGAGGGCAGCATGGCAGAGGACAATTGTTCTCAAATTTCCATGTGCACAGACCTCCCCCCACCCCGAGGGTTTGTTCAAACACAGGTCGTGGGCCCCACCCCAGAATTTATGCTTCAGTAGGTCTGGGGTGGGGCCTGAGAATGTGCATTTCTGCAAGTTCCCAGAGAATGAGTTGCTGGTAGCCCTGCGAACATGGTGAGAACCACTTGTATAGTAAAACCTGAAATTATACTACATCTGAAGTTTGGTTATATAAACCTGAAGAAGAATCCTTACCCTGTGACCTTGGGCAAGTTACTTAGCCTCTCAGGTTCACTTTCCTCATCTGTAATCAACAAATGTTCATTTTTTTTTCTTTTTCCAATAGTGACTTGCTGCTTTTTAAGAGCAAGAGCTCACTTTTCTTCATGTTGTTTTGTCAGTGGCAAATTGGACGAGGCTTGGCCTGTATTCACCTCTCAGAATCCAAGTGCATCTCAAGTGGAGAGTTGTGGGTAAACAAGAATGATGCTGAGCTCAGGGGATTGTACCCAGGCTCCTGCAGAGAGACAATGATGAGGAGATGGCTATAACACATTCATTAATTCAGCAAATATTTATCGAGCACCCACTCTGTGCCAGTCCCTGTTGCAGCTGCTAGAGATACAGTTAGATGGGATCATGTCCTTAGGGAATGTCCATTCTAGTGGGATGAGAGAAAAGGGAACAATCTTGGTGGGGCCATAATGAAATAGGAAAAATACAGTGATGAGTCAACCCCAAACTCATTTGTATTATTCTCTCACAGTTCTGAAGGCCAGAAGTTCAGATTCGGTTTCGCTGGGCTAAAGGTAAGTTGCTGGCAGGGCCGTGCCCTCTCTGAAGGCTCTAGGGGAGAAATCTGCTTCCTTGGAATTTCCAACTTCTAGACCTGCTTTTATTGGCTCATGGCCTCTTCCTCAAATTTCAAATCCAGCAGCATAGTGTTTTCAAACCTCTCTGCTTCAACACATCACCTTCTTTTCCTTGTGTATCAACTGAATATAGTATGAGGTTGACAGGAAGACTGCAGGGTGAAGGATGATCCAGGAAGGGTGGGAACAAGGTCTGAAAGCTGTGATTACAACCTGCCATAAGTGTTGCATGAAGTTGCCTGGTCCTGCGGTGAAGATGATAAACATTTATTGGAAGGTTTCCATGTGCCAGGTGTTAACAGGTATTCCCGCTTTAATTCATACTAAACCTTTGTCCTGTTTTACACATGAAAAAACTAGGCTCCAAGTTCAAGTTGCCCAGAGACGCACAGTTAGTGAGTGGTAACACCAGGATTACTAGGCAGGCAACCTGCCTTCAGAAAAGAACCCTAACGAAAGCCTTGCTACTCTGTGTGGTCTGAGGACCAGTAGCATTGGAATAACCCAGGAACTTTTTAAAAATACAGAATCTCAGGCTCCACCCTAGACCTGCTGAATCAGAATCTGCATTTTAACAAGAGCCCAAGTGATTCCAATGCAGAGTACGGTCAGTGAGAAACTACTACCAAGCATGGAACTTAAAATGCAGTGAAACTACATTTTCAGCTGCTGTGGAAGCTGGCAGAGATATCTTTCTCTTTGGTGTTTGTTTTCACAGTATGAGGAAGCCCAGTTAGTCTGATGAGTCTTCCACTGAATAATCAAATAATAACAATTTAAAAAAACCCTCTCAAGTTCATGTCTCCAAGCCTAAGGAAGGACACCACAATGCATTCTAAATAGAAGTCACTTGTCTCCTGGAGGCTAAAATATTTGCTGACTTAGTTATTTATCATCTCTGCATGCTCCACGTCCAGGGTGATAAATTATGGAAGAGAGTTATTAAATTACAACACTTTTTAAAAAACATCTTTATTGGAGTATAATTGCTTTACAATGGTGTGTTAGTTTCTGCTTTAGGACAAAGTGAATTAGTCATACATATACATATATCCCCATATCTCTTCCCTCTTGCATCTCCCTCCCTCCCACATTCCCAATCCCACTTCTCCAGGTGGGCACAAAACACTGAGCTGATCTCCCTGTGCTATGCAGCTCCTTCCCACTAGCTATCTATTTTACATTTGGTAGTGTATATATGTCCATACCACTCTCTCACTTCGTCCCAGCTTACCCTTCCGCCTCCCTGTATCCTCAAGTCCATTCTCTAGTAAGTATGCGTTTTTATTCCAGTCTTGCCCTTAGGTTCTTCATGACCATTTTTTGTTTGTTTGTTTTTTAGATTCCATGTATATGTGTTAGCATAAGGTATTTGTTTTTCTTTCTGACTTACTTCACTCTGTATGACAGACTCTAGGTCCATCCACATCACTACAAATAACTCAGTTTTGTTTCTTTTTATGGCTGAGTAATATTCCATTGTGTATATGTGACACATCTTCTTTATCCATTCATCAGTCATTGGACACTTAGGTTGCTTCCATATCCTGGCTATTGTCAATAGAGCTGCAATGAACATTGTGGAACATGACCCTTTTGGAATTATGGTTTTATCAGGGTGTATGCCCAGTAGTGGGATTGCTGGATCATATGGTAGTTCTATTTTTAGTTTTTTAAGGAACCTCCATACTGTTCTCCATAGTGGCTGTATCAATTTACATTCCCCCAACAGTACAAGAGGGTTCCCTTTTCTCCACACCCTCTCCAGCATTTATTGTTTCTAGATTTTTTGATGATGGCCATTCTGACTGGTGTGAGATGATATCTCATTGTAGTTTTGATTTGCATTTCTCTTATGATTAATGATGTTGAGCATTCTTTCATGTGTCTGTTGGCAATCTGTATATCTTCTTTGGAGAAATGTCTATTTAGGTCTTCTGCCCATTTTTGGATTGGGTTGTTTTTTTTTTTTGATATTGAGCTGCATGAGCTGCTTGTATATTTTGGAGATTAATCCTTTGTCAGTTGCTTCATTTGCAAATATTTTCTCCCATTCTGAGGGTTCTCTTTTGGTCTTGTTTATGGTTTCCTTTGCTGTGCATAAGCTTTTAAGTTTCATTAGGTCCCATTTGTTTATTTTTGTTTTTATTTCCATATCTCTAGGAGATGGGTCAAAAAGGATCTTCCTGTGATTTATGTCATAGAGTGTTCTGCCAATGTTTTCCTCTCAGAGTTTGATAGCATCTGGTCTTACATTTAAGTCTTTAATCGATTTTGAGTTTATTTTTGTGTATGGTGTTAGGGAGTGTTCTAATTTCATTCTTTTACATGTAGCTGTCCAGTTTTCCCAGCACCACTTATTGAAGAGCTGTCGTTTCTCCGCTGTATATTCTTGCTTCCTTTATCAAAGATAAGGTGACCATATGTGCGTGGGTTTATCTCTGGGCTTTCAATCGTGTTCCTTTGATCTATATTTCTGTTTATGTGCCAGTATCATATTGTGTTGATTACTGTAGCTTTGTAGTATAGTCTGAAGTCAGGGAGCCTGATTCCTCCAGCTCCATTTTTCTTTCTCAGGATTGCTTTGGCTATTCGGGGTCTTTTGTGTTTCCATACAAATTGTGAGATTTTTAGTTCTAGTTCTGTGAAAAATGCCAGTGGTAGTTTGATAGGGATTGCATTGAATCTGTAGATTGCTTTGGGGAGTAGAGTCATTTTCACAATGTTGATTCTTTGAATCCAAGAACATGGAATATCTCTCCATCTATGTGTATCATCTTTAATTTCTTTCATCAGTGTCTTATAATTTTCTGCATACAGGTCTTTTGTCTCCTTAGGTAGGTTTATTCCTAGACATTTTATTCTTTCTTTTTTTGCAGTGGTAAAAGGGAGTGTTTTCTTAATTTCGCTTTCAGATTTTTCATCATTAGTGTATAGGAATGCAAGAGATTTCTGTGCATTAATTTTGTATCCTGCTACTTTACCAAATTCATTGATTAGCTCTAGTAGTTTTCTGGTAGAGTCTTTAGGATTCTCTGTATATAATATCATGTCATCTGCAAACAGTGACAGCTTTACTTCTTCTTTTCCGATTTGGATTCCTTTTATTTCTTTTTCTTCTCTGATTGCTGTGGCTAAACTTCCAAAACCATTTTGAATAATGGTGAGAGTGGGCAACCTTGTCCTGATCCTGATTTTAGTGGAAATGGTTTCAACTTTTCACCATTGAGGACGATGTTAGCTGTGGGTTTGTCATATATGGCCTTCATTTTGTTGAGGTAAGTTCCCTCTATGCCTAGTTTCTGGAGGGCTTTTATCATAAATGGGTGTTGAATTTTGTCAAAAGCTTTCTCTGCATCTATTGAGATGATCATATGGGTTTTATTCTTCAATTTGTTAATATGGTGTATCACATGGTTTGATTTGCATATATTGAAGAATCCTTGCATTCCTGGGATAAACCCCAGTTGATTATGGTGTATGATCCTTTTAATGTACTGTTGGATTCTGTTTGCTAGTATTTTGTTGAGGATTTTTGCATCTATGTTCATCAATGATATTGGCCTGTAGTTTTCTTTCTTTGTGACATCTTTGTCTGTTTTTGGTATCAGGGTGATGGTGGCCAATTACAACACTCATATCAGATGTTAGTGTTAGGCATATTTCGGGCACTGCAATTGTCACACAGCAAATAGAGAGTATCATGATTATTGTGTTTATAAAAGATGTTTATTCACAGAAGCCTGTTTTTACCCTAGGTCCTTTTTAGGCTGGTACTCTATCTAAGCCTCAGAGTGTGTAGTTTTGCCTAAATCAGGAATAAATAGAAAATAGAAAATAGAAATAGAATTAGAAAATGCCTTGTAGACTAGTGTTTCTCATGGACCACTTGCATTAAAATTATTGGGTGCTAGTTAAAAATACAGGTCTTTGGGCCTCACCTGGAAAATTAGCGTCTCTATGGGTGCTATTCAGATATTTAAATTTCTAACAAGCTTAACAGGCAATTCTTACATAAAGTAATAATTGAGAATTACCATTGTTTACCATCAGACTATCCCTGTTATTGTATGGACGGGGAGTCAGAAAAAGAGAGCAATATAATAATTTGCCTAAAATTTCACTGTCCCACATAATAACATTTTTCATTTCCATGTATATATATGATTATTTTTATAATGGAAATGAATATATATGAATATATATAAATATACAAAATATATATATATTTATGAATATATATATATATTTGTTTTCAGAAGAAAACCTGATGGCTGGCTTTTTAGGAGAGACTTTTAGATCCATAGTATCTAATAAAGGCAGGGCTAGCTGATTTTGAGTGGCTGCATTGGAGGTAGGCAACTAAGTGCTAAGGAAACAGTAGTTAAATCAGGAACATCTCTCATGTGATGTGACCGTTTGTCATCAGGCCTGCCCAATCCGTAGGATTTTACTAGAATTTAAAAAGTTAAGCACCTGGCTGAATTCCTTGAAAGACCTGACATAATGCCACTAACTGCCGGAAGGGGGCAGCAGAGAGCTGCTGGAGGACCTGTAGAGGCCGGGTGAACCAATGTTAACCAGAGGAGGTTTTTAGCACAGCATCCCAAAGCTGTCTCCTCCAGCAGAGTCTGCTGAGGATGCATCTAGTCTGGACAGGCTGAAGCTCCGCTCCTAACAAAGAGATCCGAGTCCAAGTGGAGCAGTTACCTCTCATGAAAATAGACAATGCCCAGGCTACTGGGTGGAGGAGAGGAGATGAAGTCAGAAAGACAAGTGGGGCTGAGTCAGGAGTGGGGTGAGTGGTGGGTGTGTCACAGTGAGACAGTCAGGAAGCCCCAGCTTTTCCTGAGGTAGTTATCCTGATTCCCAGTATTTTAGGGGTCACTGCCCTGGTAAGATCAGGAAACAAAAGGGCTCCGGATGGAGAACATCTTCTAACCAGATCGCTAAAAAAACCTGGAACCTAATCCCTTCTTTAGGAAACCCTTTGGTAGTGAGATCATCAAATTCTTTTTTGGAAAATGCCCTATATTTGAAAAAACTTAAGGAATATAAGACAGTGCATGATTAAATACTGCAAGTATGGTACAATCAATTCTTGCTCAAGAAGCTTCAGTGAAAGGGGAGATCAGTGAAGGTTTGAGTGGCAAAGGAATCTTCATTAAGGAAGTAAAAGTTGATCTGAGCCTTAATGGATTTAGAAGGTGAGCCAAGGGAGAAAACTTCAGTCTGTTTGCAGACCTGGGGGAGGCCACTCGTCTGTATCAGGGTCCCTGGAGCTCACAATGTGCTGGGGCATCAAGACACCTGTTTGATCTTTGGTAAACTTCGTTTTGTTTGATGGTCTCCAGTATGTTCTGAAGGAATAGGGTCCAGCTTCTTTAAGCAATGGGAGTGTATCATTTATCAAGAGGAAATAAACATTGATGCCACGTGTATCTGAAACACGGAGCTCATGATGAGAGTTTGCTCAGGAGGACATGCTGCCTGATTTCTCCCAGTTGGGACACCATGATCATGACTCTGTGAACAGGTAGGATATGCTCAGTACATGTCTGGATATAGAAGATTATGCCCAGAATTTTATAAAGATGATAAAAGGTTTTACTGAGAATTCCATATTCTGTGCTGAGAACCAGGTACAGTTAACTATACACTTACAGAGTAAAGGACACAAGAGGTCCATCTTTCACCCGCTAACAGGCTGGCAATTACCCCTTACAACTGTAGTCCAGACAGTAATTACAGTGTAATTGGGTATGCATCCTACCACTGCCAGGGTCCCGTGATCCAGGGACAACTTCCCCAGGAGAACACATGGCGTGCCTCAGGCTGGTGCAACGTCATGCTGGCCTCTGCCGCCACAGACAAGCCCCGCACTCCGTACCCCTCCCTCCCCCCGGCCTGAGGGAGCCAGAGCCCTCGAATGAGCTGCTCCTTTAACCCCGTCCTGTCTGAGCGAAGAACAGACGCCCTCAGCGACCTACACGCAGAGGCGGGGCCAAATCCAAAGCTGAACCCCAGGAGCTGTGCGAACAAATAAGAGAAAGCGAAATTTCTCCCAGCAGCCTCAGGAGCAGCGGATTAAATCTCCACAATCAACTTGATGTACCCTGCAACTGTAGAATATATGAATAGACAACGAATCATCCCAAATTTAGGAGGTGGACTTTGGGAGCAACGATATATATATATTTTTTCCTTTTTCTCTTTTTCTGAGTGTGTATGTGTATGCTTCTCTGTGTGATTTTGTCTGTATAGTTTTGCTTTTACCATTTGTCCTAGGGTTCTGTCTGTCCGGTTTTTTTTTTTTTTTTTTGGTATAGTTTTCAGCACTTATCATTGGTGGATTTGTTTTTTGGTTTGGTTGCTCTCTTCTTTCTTTTTCTTTCTTTTTTTTTTTATTACTTAAAAATTTTTTTTAATAATTATTTTTTATTTTAATAACTTTTTAAAATTTTACTTTATTTTATTTTATTTTATCTTGTTTTTTCTTTCTTTCTTTTTTTTCTCCCTTTTATCCTGAGCCGTGTGGATGACAGGCTCTTGGTGCACCAGCCAGGCATCAGGGCTGTGCCTCTGAGGTGGGAGAGTCAAGTTCAGGACACTGGTCCACAGGAGACCACCCAGCTCCACGTAATATCAAATGGTGAAAATCTCCCAGAGATCTCCATCTCAACGCCAAGACCCAGTTCCACTCAACGACCAGCAAGCTATAGTGCTGGACACCCTATGCTGAACAACTAGCAAGACAGGAACACAACCCCATCCATTAGCAGAGAGGCTGCCTAAAATCATAATAAGGCCACAGACCCCCCCAAAATACACCACCAGATGTGGACCTGCCCACCAGAAAGACAAGATCCAGCCTCATCCACCAGAACACAGGCACTAGTCCCCTCCACCAGGAAGCCTACACAATGTAATTGGGTAGACTTTCTTTGTATGTTCCCTCTCTCCTGGGATGTTAGTGTCTTGCTTTTTATTACTAATCACTGACAGGTCTTTATGTCTTTGCTTATACACATTTAAAATACTCTCTCCTTTTCAATTAATTTTTCTAGAGGGCTTCTTGTCCCTCCAACACATTCTGGAAAGGACTAGTCTGTATTTGAATTGTTGACACAGCAGCTCTTGTTTCTCTGATACAGATCGTTGTTTCTCAACTTCTTATTTATCTATTTATCTGAGCAAGTTGGAAGATAAAACTCTTTCCCATCAGTTACAGTAAGTCCCTTGGGCAGTGATTCTTATGGGAATGGAGATGGGTTAGGGGTGAAATAGAACACATGTTCCCCATCACCAAGAGGAACATTACAGAGATCCTGAGAAATCCTCTTCTTCACCCCCTGCAGGGCTTTTAGCTAAGGGACATTGCTATAGCTTTAGGATCAGGACACTGTGGGTTGTGTGTGTATGTGTGCAGAAATCAGTGTTCTCCATCTGCTGTTGGTTTGGGAGGGGCATTTATGTTCTTTGGGTGAATCCCTTTGGTGGGTCAAATCACTCCCTACTCAGGATCCGAGGGAAAGCACATCCTCATTGGGCAGCACCAAGGATGCTGGGACGGTTCTTGGACAGCACCACTGCATTTCTTCCTGGCAGTATAAGTTTAGAGGGAGCTCAGAGACAGAACTATTTAATCACTTACTGCCCAATGTCAGGATATGCATTCTTTCAAGAAGGCATTTCCCTTTAGGACATCCCTCAAGGTGTCAAGCAATTCATAAAAAATTATTTGAGGAAAAGAGATAAAGTTGAGGTCATTTGTTTGAAGTTCCACATAACAAGAAGGATGCTTTATTTTTTTCAGATTCTTTATAGGTTATTACAGAATATTAAGTAGAGTTCCCTGTGCTATACAGTAGGTCCTTGTCGGTTATCTATTTTATATATAGTTGTGTATACATGTTAATCCCAAACTCCTAATTTATCCCTCCTCCCCTTTCCCCTTTGGTAACGATGTTTGTTTTCGATGTCTGTGGATCTATTTCTGTTTTGTGAATACGTTCATTGGTATCGTTTTTTTAAGATTCTACATATAAGCAATATCATATGATATTTGTCTTTTACTGCCTGGCTTACTTCGCTTAGGATGATAATCTCTAGGTCTATCCATGTTGCTGCAAATGGCATTTTTCATTCTTTTTTATGGCTGAGCATTATTCCATTGTGTATATATGTACCATATCTTCTTTATCTATTCATCTGTCGATAGACACAAGTTGCTTCCATGCCTTGGCTATTGTGAATAGTGCTGCTATGAACAATGGGGTGCATGTGTCTTTTCGAATTATGGTTTTCTCCAGATATATGCCCAGGAGTGAGATTGCAGGATCATATGGTAGTTCTAGTTTTAGTTTCTTAAGGAGCCTCTATACTGTTCTCCATAGTGGCTACACAAATTTACATTCCCACCAACAGTGTAGAAGGGTTCCTTTTTAAGAAGAATGCTTTAGATGAGAGGAAATTAGCCACTTGGAGGCATTTAATACCTCTCAATGATTGAGAGTTTTTAGAAGTAACTAACAAATCTGAAATCACAGTTGAACTCAGCTTTAGTGTGTCCAGGCCATATGAAAACAGACTAGAGTTGCCTATGTCTGTAGCTGGGACTATATGTGTGGAGAATGTGTACTTTATTTCCAAATTGACTGATCTGATCCACACTTCTGGATCCTAAAGTTTAGTCCAATGGAATTATTTTAGTCCAATCCAGTAATGTAAGCCATCTCTATGAGTTTATGCTTATTTTCTTTGCATAAACACCCTCTTCCTAGCTTCACTCTTCGTGCCTCTTCAAAGTTATAATGGGGGCGTTAGGGTTGTGGCTTATGTGACTGGCTGGTGGGGTTGGCATGGGATTCTTTTTTTTTCCCCTTTTTTAAATTGAAGTATCGTTGATTTACAATGTTGTGTTAATTTTTGCTGTACAGCAAAGTGATTCAGTTATACATATATACATTCTTTTTCGTATTCTTTTCCATTATGGTTTATCTCAGGATATTGAATATTGTTCCCTGTGCTATACAATAGGACCTTGTTGTTTATCCATTGTATATATAATAGTTTGCATTTGCTAATCCCAAACTCCCAATCCATCCCTCCCCTTTGGCAACCACAAGTCTGTTCTCTCGGTCTGTGAGTCTGTTTCTGTTTTGAAGATAAGCTGATTTGTGTCCTAATTTAGATTCCACATGTAAGTGATATCGTATGGTATTTGTGTTTCTCTTTCTGACTTACTTCACTTAGTATGATAATCTCTAGGTCCATCCATGTTGCTGCAAATGGCATTATTTCATTCCTTTTTATGTCTGAATAATATTCCATTGTGATATATATATATAATCTCACAATGTCTTTATCCATTCTTGTGTGGACATTTAGGTTGTTTTCATGTTCTGCCTATTGTGAACATAGGGATGCATGTATCTTTCTGAATTAGAGTTTTGTCCAGATTATAGGGCATGGGATTCTTGACCATAACGTTTTCTGGCTCTGCTCTGATCTCTGTGGTAAAGGCTGAATTGGGCTTCTCCCAGGCTTGGAAAACTCCAAGGTCAACCAGCATCATCAGAGGGGCGTTCAGTTGATGTCTGCTGAAGAATCCCAATGGTCTGGCCTCTCTCATTGCACCTGGTTTCCCTGTTAACTTAGCCCTTGCCCTGGTTTTTGCTGTGCTGTGGGTACCCCAAAAGTCTGGCTGGGACTCCCTATTGTGATTACCTCTGTGAAACTCCCCAGACTAATTCTCAGGGGCTTTGGGGAGTTTAGGGTACCATCCATGGGACAAGAAGGCAGCTTTGAAGAGTTAACTGAGGCCTTTCCTCTGTTTAGTCATTTCTCATCGTGAAATTTTGCTTGAGGCAGGGGGCCCACACTAGGGTGTTTTCATGCCAGAATTGGAAACTACAAGATGGACAGGAATCTTTTCCTTTTGGGAAATTACCTTAACCCCTTCCTAATATACCTCTGTTCTCTGGGACTCGGGCCCAAATAGGGTAGATTAAGGTACATCTTACCTTCCTCTGCCTCCTGTGTTCCTTCCACCGTCCCTCAGGTTGGAAAGGAGACCTTTGGGCTTCCTACTTCCTCTACACCTTATCTTCTTTCTCCCTGAGGACAGCAGGCCTCATGGTGACCATCAGACATGCACAGAGTCTCCTCCTTGTGGTGGAGGGAGTGCTGTGGTCCATGGAACTGCAGCAGCATCACAAGGAGCTTATTAAAATGCAGAATCTTATGCCCCACTCAGACCTAACAGCTCAGATTCTTCATTTTTAACAAGATTCCCTGGTGACTTATGTGCACATTAAGGTTTGAGAAGCACAAGTGTATACTAATCACTAACCTACTCAAGGGAAATAGATGTTTCTGATATGGGAATTTCAGTATGAGGAAATGCAAAAGAGAAAGCTATTTAATCAAATTAAAATATTAGCCCTTATAGATTTTGAAAAAAGAAAAGAAAATCATGAGAGATGAGGTGAGTAAGGCAGTTAAGTTGGTGACAATATAATTTGTTATACTTAAGTTTTTCTCTTATAACCTTACTCTGGTAGTGTGCAGTTTGTAAGTAGAACGCAAATTTAATTGATCTGTGTCACTATATCCATGCTTCCTAAAGTGTTTTGACAAAATGCTCTAAAGAGGTGTTTCATAATCAATCAGTTTGCCAAATGCTATGAACTATATATTATTCTTGGAGACTTCCGATAAACATTATTATTATAAAGGTGTTGCAAAGTCCTGCCAAGAAATCCCTCTGACTTTATCTAACAGGGATTTCTAAACCACAGTTGTCCACAGAACTCTGTTTCATGTAATATCCATTGGCAAACCACAAAACTTGTGTTCTCTGGACCACGTATTAGACTCTTCTAATCTCAAACAAACCCTTTATATTAAATATGCAATGATTGCTAAATCTAATTTTTGGTGTCCCCAAGCTCCACCTGGTGACTCATAATGGGTCCAAACTGAGGCAGATTTTCTTCACTCACCAGCAAGTTCAAGGGCCCCAGAATCTACAGGATTCTCTCAGCAGTGCCCCTGCCCCTCTTTCCTGGACCCAGCTGCTCTGCCCCAGATGCCTGTTTTTTAATCTAGTCCTTGTTTTCTGCCTTTCTAATCAGCCAATTCAGTCGACATCATGGATTGTCTACTTGCCTCTCAATTCAGTTTTCCCTCAGATGTTATACCCCTTAGATCTTCCTGAAATCGAGAACCAAGCAGATGCTAAAGAAGCTGACATTGACCTCTCACATCCCAGCTCAGACTCCTGGGCCAGATTCCCAAGACTCTTGCTGATGTGGAGGAGAGCTAGACAATTACTGCAGCAATTACTGCAGTAAATCTACTCCGAAGAGTCAGCACTGATCACCTGACAACAGCTGCAAGAGGCAAAGACATGGCTTTGTGAACCCAAAGGGAGGACACATAATTTGCAAAGGATTTTTGTGTCATTTCCTCGCATAGTCTTAAAAAATTTTCAAATTCTGTGTGAGGCTAGCCTTGCAGTTTCAGATTCTTTCTGGTAAATTTGTGTAGATACAACACATGCGTGTTTATAAAGAATGGGGTTTCCAAGAGCCTCTCCTCTTTTTCTCTCACTGGTGTGCACTGTGCTTGAAAATCAAGCCACGTTCTGTGGTCATGCATCTAGTCAACTGTGTATAGATTAGCTTGAAGTGTCTTCCATGGAACTAATTTTGGTAGATATGAGTCAGAAGAGAGTCCTGTGCTCAAAACAAAGTTGGGAACTTCTGGGGTGGTAGCTGAAATGTTGGTGGGGTGAGAGAGGGATGGAAGGAACTCCAGAAAGCTAATGGAGTGTTGGAAGTAGTAGAATTACACATGCATG
The DNA here is from genome assembly GCF_965194825.1 of Balaenoptera physalus. Classification (NCBI taxonomy): domain Eukaryota; kingdom Metazoa; phylum Chordata; class Mammalia; order Artiodactyla; family Balaenopteridae; genus Balaenoptera; species Balaenoptera physalus. Next base: position 13,514,634 of record NC_138891.1, on the reverse strand, counting down.
CTCAAGCTGTGGCCTTATAGTTGGCTCCCCTTGACTAGCCTTTGGCCATGTGTCTTGCTTTGGCCAATGGGATGTTTACAGACCTGATATGAGCAGAAGCTTGAAGTATGCTTGTGCAAGAGTGTCCCCTAGGCAGCTACTGCTCCTTCAGTCTGGGTCTCAGAGCGAGCACTCCAGAGGCTGGCCTGAACCCAACAGTATAGCCCAGAGCCACACCAGCCAATCTTCAGCCTGAAGCAGAGGTGCCCAACTGAGCCCAACATAGATCAGCCAAGTTATTGTCAACCTGCCGACTTGTGAGTGTCAGAATAATTGTTTGCTGTAAGCCAGAGTTTTTGGGGTTGTTTGTTATGCAGGACTATTGTGGCACTATTGTGTCTTTAAGACAGCCACAGAATGAGTGGCATTTCCCACTGGACCTTTATTTTTCAGAACAATTTATGATACCAAGGCAGGTAGAGACCAGAGCTGACCTATAGGGAGAGGGTAATTAACCCTCCTCTTCTCTACCCCCTAGCGCAACACACACACAGAAGTCCACGCCCATAAGAAGGATTGCTAATATGATGAGTTACAGACACATGGTTTATGAAGAATAGTTTTGGGTGTGCAGAGGACAAAGGAGAAATTTTTGAGATTGCTCCATACCTTATCTTTAGGCACATAGCTGCTAATATACCTATAGCAAATATTCATGCTCTGGGAGATGGATACAAAAGAGAATATGAAACGGGGAAAATACATGCTCTGTTTGAGGGAGGGAAGATACCGAGCTATGAGGAATTAAGAAGGGAAATATGAGGTGTGACAGTAAAAGATTCCAACTAGTTACCTACACCTGCTAGTTCACTGGGAGTATGTTTTCTTCCCAAGTTTTTCTAGTGCATCCTTTTCTCTTGTGAGGGCTGATTGGAGCTGCACCTTCATTGAGAGGAGCCTCCTGCCTTGAGAAAGCCTAGGCTGGGAAAAAAACTCAACAGCAAAATAAATTGCAGCAAATTAAATTTTACAACTTGATTATTTGCAAAGAGGCAAGTGAAATTTACAAGATAGCCATCATGAGACATAAGGCTCTTGTGTATTTCTTGTGGGTTAGAAGGGTGGTTGACACATTTAGCATTGTGGTAAGTCAGTAGAGATAACTGTGAATTCAACTCCACACTAATGAGGACCCATACCATCTGCACGGTAGCTTTCCTGCATTTCTGTGTACTTGAAACTTTAGTGACCCACATGGCCTAGATTTCTTCCCTTTTATGAATTGCCTAAGTTTTGTGCCATCACTATGTCTTACAGGATACCTGCAGGTAGTTCATTTAAGCAAGCTGGAATAGAGTTCCACAAGCAGTGTTCCCTGCTGTTTGTGATCCACTTAATTACTAGATCACCCATGATGTCACCCCAAAACTTTTCCAAAGAAACAGAGCCAAAATCAAGGAGAGAGATTTAATGGTTGTCAGCCTGTAGCTGCATTTGGGGGCCAAAGAATTCATCTTCAGGCTGCAAAAGCAAGTGGGTCTTACCTTCCCTTAGTTTCATAGAGGGCAGATTCTTTAGACACTCTAGGAGTACAGAGAATGCAAGCAGAGAATTCTAGCTGCTAATTTATAAATCTCTATCTTAAATTCTGTCCTATTGGCTGTCCTGAACTCTGTAAAATCTAATTAGACAATTTTCCATCTGATATTCTCCCCAAACCTTATGTGCCTTTGTATCTTCTCATTTTGATGCCTAATGAGTGGGATTGGGCTCATGCTTATCAGCTGGTATTCTTGAGGTCTGCAAAGCCAACACCAGGGTGAAAAATCGCAGGTAACAGTTCCAGTTAGGAGAATGTGAGTAACTTTCTTCTAAAAGAACCAAAAACAGTACCTAGGGGCAGGACAGGAATAAAGATGCAGATGTAGAGAATGGACTTGAGGACACAGGGAGGGGGAAGGGTAAGCTGGGATGAAGTGAGAGAGTGGCATGGACTTATATATACTACCAAATGTAAAATAGATAGCTAGTGGGAAGCAACCACACAGCACAGGGAGATCAGCTCGGTGCTTTATGACCACCTAGAGGGAGGGTGGGAGAGAGACACAAGAGGGAGGAGATATGGGGATATATGTATATGTATCCATATACATATGTACATGTATAGCTGATTCACTTTGTTATAAAGCAGAAAATAACACCATTGTAAAGCAATTATACTCCAATAAAGATGTTTAAAAAACAAAAACAAAACAAAAAAACAGTACCGTGGGTTACATTTGCTTTGGGCTAGTTCTTGCTTTCAGTACCTAAGACAGGGATGCCTTCTGATAAACAACAACAAAAACAACAGCAATTTTTAAAAAATCCGAAAAACCAAGATGTAGTCTGTCCAGCATGCTAAAAGCTTTGGAAATGACCAAAACACCAGCACAAAGTAGATTATTATAATTACTTCTTCTCTTGCATTTTTATGAGCATGACCTAATGAGCCTATTAGAAGGGATGCGCTTGAAAAGACAGTTTGAGTAACGCAGATGACGTGTAATGAAATCACAAGGTCAGATTACATTTGCCTTTGTTTTGGCATCCATTGTCTGTCTATCTCAGTTTTACTACCAACTCCTTGGAGGGGGGGGGTCCACCTTCCCCTTTTCACTGGTAAAATTCCACTCTCCAACTCCAAAGTTACCCAACTCCATGTTACCTAAGCCAATCAAATCATTACATGCCTTCTGGCAATGAAGATGAGTTTTACGTGGGTCAGAGGTTCATTATTAAGCCCATAAGACATCTTTAGACGCTTGCTGAGGCATATGGGATGGGGCAAATGTTCTTTCCACTGGATTAGAACAAAAAAGCAATGTAGTTTTGTGTGCTGTTGTAGCCATGTTGCTCTCATGTGAGTGCTAAGCATGGGTTCAACATCTAGACGATAGAGCCAAGGAATAAAGAGGAAGAAAGACTTCTGGGAACATCATTGGAGCCCTGATCAATTCACGCCTGATTTCCCTATGGATTTTTCAATTGTATAAGATAATAACTCTTTTCTTGCTTAAGTCTCTTTGGGTTATGTTTTCTGTTACTTGTAAGCCAACAAGGCCTAAATGTATAGATCAAGATGACCACCATTTATGTTGAAAAGGACTGAGGGATAATGCTCTCCACACGTTATTTCTAGAACACATAAACCAGGGAGGTGGGGCACTGACTTGGTACCGAGTCCACTGGTGGTAGAAGTATGTCTAGCATCTGGGTCTCTTTCCTTTCCTGCCTTTAAATTAAGAACTATATCCAAGATAAGACACATTCAAGAAACTTGCTTAATCTTTTGAATTTATTCTCATTCAAATATGCCAGGTCTGATGTCAGTTCTTTTGTCTTCTAAAATAAAACCACAACTGGCTTTCCAACTAAAACAAACAAAGAAAGAAAAATAAGAGTTACCGTAACATGTTCTTGGCTTGTCAATCTGAGTTGACACTATAACATCCCCTGTGGCTGTGTGGTGGGCCTGGGATAACCATGGCCTCTATTACCTGGTAAATGGGTGCATCCTGCCCATCAGCATCAGATAACTTGACTTTGACCCCAATTCCTGCATGAGTTCTAACCTGCCCAACCTCTGGGATCTGGGGACAGAGCCCCATCCTGTCTTTCCTGGAGTCAGCCTCTGTTCAGGCAGGCTTCTTCCCCACATGGCCAAGCCACTGCTCCTCCCCAGGGTTGATGCTAAGTGTATCTCCAGTCACCCATCCCATCTGCCCCTCACTGAACTCTCTTCCTGGGACTTTTTACATGTGGCCTGGACTCTGTGTATCTCATAACCTCAACTTCTGGTCCCTTCTGCCTCATTAAAGAACATCTGTGGTGTTTTTCTACTCAGATGGTCCCTGGGACTCCTCTGACTATGCTCCTTGGGAACATTGGAATATTTCTTTTTCAGAAATAGACCAAATACCCTATTTGTTACTCTCAGAAGATTTCAGCTAGTACTGAGGTCCTGAGGGCCTAACTGAATTTACAGACTTAAGAAAAAGTAATTATGAGCCAGTATTTTAAAACCTGTAGGTTTTATGTCAGCAGTATGCAGTTCTAGACTATTCTTAGAAAAATTAGATGATCTGGCAACAACATTTCCCCATTTTCACATTTCACAACTATTGGAGAGGGTATGCCACAGTCCTTAGCATCCCTATTATATTGCTTCCAGCTCTATCACGGCCTTAGCTTTCCTGCCTGTCCAGTATTCCTATTTGAGTTTGGAACCTCTTCCCAAGTTCAACCCTTCTAATTCTGCTCTCATCACAATTATATATAATGAGTGCCTCTTATTCTCAAGGAAGATATGCATTTTTATTGAAGTATAGTTGATTTACAATGTTGTGTTAGTTTCAGGTGTACAGCACAGTGAATCAGTTATACATATACACACACACATATATATATAAATATATATTCTTTTTATTCTTTTTCAGATTCTTTTCCCTTATAAGGTTATTATAAAATATTAAGTATAATTCCCTGTACTATACAGTTTAGGTCCTTCTTGGTTATTTATTTTATATATAACAGTGTGTATTTGTTAATCTTAAACTCCTAATTTATCCCTCCCCCCCCTTTCCTCTTTGGTAACCATAAGTTTCTTTTTTATGTCTGTGGGTCTATTTCTGTTTTGTAAATAAATTCATTTGTATCTTTTTTGTTTGTTTTTGTTAGATTCCATATATAAGCAATATCATATGATATTTGTCTTTTTCTGTCTGGCTTATAAGGAAGATATGCTTTTGAAGTTCTATGTGCAATTCTGATTGTGAATATATTCATTTGGTTGTTCTTAGCCTGTTGTTTGCATATCCTGTACATATGTAAAATATGTCTTGGATTATAACTCTCAGTACAGGAGGTGCTTAGAAAAGTGTCTTGAATCAATATTTGTGAAGCAGCTACTATGCACAAATATAGTGTACTTTTAGTGAATGGTTCATAAACCACAAAGTTTAGAATCACCTGTGGTGCTTGTTTATGCTTGTTAAGTGTATAGATTCCTAAGCCCCACCTCAGATCTACTGTAACATTATCCAGGTGTGGGGATCTGGAATTTGCATTTTCTACAAGGCACAGTTTGAGACTCACTTGTGAGCAGCTGTTCTGAGTGGGCGGCGGTGGTGGTGGCCTGAGCAGAGGGATGAGATGTGTTCCCAAAGTTCTCTCGGTCAACGGTGTGCACAGAAGCGCAGTCAGCATGATGGGGCCAGTCAGGAGGTAAGTAAGCCCACCGGTGTGGGCTAGGGATGGAGAGCGAGGCCAGAAGGAGAGGCTCAGTGCTTTTCTCCAGTTGGGTTTTCTGGGAGGCTGACTCTGCTTTGGAGATCTGAGAACATAATTTTATTGGGTGGTGCTCTCAGGACTGACTCCTGTTGGGAGTGTGGAAAACAAGATTGGGGAGAGACAGAAGCTGAACTGCGATGCATTCACACAAAGGGCCTCAGTCGGTGCTACAGGGACTCTGGAGCTGGGAGGGCCTTTCAGAGCTGTGTCCTGGATTGGGCCACGTGGATGCCACCTCTGCATTCCCCATCACCAGCCATGGGATGTGGGCTGCTCCTGAGGAGACAGACTGTACCTTTTGTAAGGTGAGAACAGGTCCCATGCAGGGACTCAGCTGGGGGCTTTCAGCCGCTACAATTCTCAGCATCTAGAACTGTGAGTACTTTAGTCCTGGAGGGGGCAATGCAGGCAGCACACGACAGCATCTATTACATCTGGGCTTGGCAATCTGTGGCCCATGGGCCAAATGCAGCCTGCCACGTGTTTTAGTAAATAAGCTTTTATAGGAACACAGCTGTGCTCATTCACCTACATATTGTCTATGGCTGGTTCCCTGCTGCAATGGCAGAGTGGAAGAGTTGTGCCTAAAATATTTTCTATCTGGCCCTTTCAGAAGGAGTTTGCTGCAAATACTGAGGTGGAAGCAGTCCAATTCAAAGTGTCTTCTTCAACGGAAGGTCTTTGTGACACTTTCCAAGTACTGGGATAGTAGGGGGCAGGGTGGAAGGAGGGGAAGACAGCAGAGGGGGAACCTTCTGGCTTAGACAGGAGGCCTCATTTAAAAATTTGCCTAAGGCCCTTTAGGTACAAGGAGGTAACCTCTCTAGGATCCCACTGAGCTGACCTGCAGCCTGGTTCAAGGTTTTCTTCTTTTACACGATGGGGTCAAAGAAGGAGGTCCACAATTGTTTTCACCAAGGTGATGCAATTCACCGGAGAATTATATATTTTATATTTTAAAACTCATTTGCTACAGGAAAAGAGGGTGGTCAAATCAATCTCTCTTGTGTTTAAGTAGGGTCTGGGATTTTAAAGGATTTGGGGTATTCTGGAGCCCTATGGCCTTTGTTTGAAGGGAGGGGAGAACTCCAGAGGAGCCACGAACACATCTGAATGTCCGGTCAGTCAGCCAAGATGTGCATTTAGAACAAATAAGGCCTCCCAAGCTCTAGTAAGAGCTTGTTCATTTCAATGGAGTGTGTGGTGCTTCTTTATCATTCACTTAAAATAGGTAGTTTCTATAACAACGGTCCTAACTTTAATAGATGCATGTTCATCTCTTTGTTATGGAGGAAAACAATGTTTCAAAGACTCTGTTCTGCTTTACTAATCACTTTCAAGACTGAAAAGAATGTTCTGACTCATTACTTCCTAGGGGACTGAGCCTGTCTCAGTAACTCGTAGCCATGAGCTCTGAATTACTGTTTGGCGGCAGAACCCAGCCACCTGCGGAGACCAGATACCCATTTCTCTCTGTGTGGCAGAGAGTTAGATGCACTTGAAGTCTTGGGTCTGAGCTGAGAGGGTTAAAAATGTAAGACCCTCAGTGTGTGGATGACGTCCAGGAGCCCTTCAGCAGGGCAGGTATGAGGGAAGGTTCAGGATGAAATGTAAGGTTTTGAAGGGTAAGAGCAGTATTTCTCAAATTGTGACAAAAGACCATTGGCATCAGGATCACTTGGAGAGCTTGATTTAAAAAAATGTCTCCTAATAAAGAGATAGACATAGAGAATGGACTTGATGACATGAGGTGGGGAGGGGGCAAAGCTGGGGCGTAGTGAGAGTTACATCGACATATATACAATACCGAATGTAAAATAGTTGGCTGGTGGGAAGCAGCATCATAGCACAGGGAGATTGGCTTGGTGCTTTGTGATGACCTAGAGGGGTGGGAGAAGGAGGATGGGAGGGAGGCTCAAGAGGGAGGGGATATGGGGACATGTGTATGCATATGGCTGATTCGCTTTGCTGTGCAACAGAAACTAACACGGTATTGTGAAGCAATTACACTCCAATAAAGATCTATTTAAAAAAAAGTCTCCTGGGCCCCAACTTAATATTTCCAAATCAGATTCTATGAGCGTGGAACCCTGGAATATAGACTTTGAAAAATAAGCTTTTCAGGTGACTCTGACTTTGGTTCATTTTTTGCACCATTGCTGTCTCCCGCATTCAGGGGGAAGTGTTTACGTGACCATCAAGAACAAATCTGTGAGAGGATAAGATCAAAATGGGGGACTTGTATGCTGGCAATTTTGGCATTTAGGGATGTGGTGGTGATACCATTAGAGTTTATAATTTTATGTATATAAACTGCAGGTCTTTCATTCTTTCTTTCAAAATTCAGTCAGTAAACATTTAAACATGTATTGACCATCTACTATGTTGCAGGCATTGTGCTAGGCTCTGTGGGTACCAAGAAGTATAAAAAGAATCCTTACCCTCAAGGAGTGCACGATCTGATAATATTGATGTCATTCAAAGATATTAAGCAGCTTACAAAGATGGACTTATGCTAAGTGCAGAACTGAGACTCATTTCTGAACCCCTGAATCCTAGTTTAGTGTTCTTTTGATTCTACCTTCTATCCTTTTAGATGTAATCCTTTAAAAAATTAGACTTGGCTTGAAACATGCTAAGAACATGAAGAATCACACGGCATGTCTTTACCACCTTTTAAATTATTTATTTTAAAAAATTTATTTTATCAAAGTATAGTTGATTTACAATGTTGTATTGATTTCTGCTGTACAGCAAAGTGATTCAGTTATACATATACATATATATACATATATACACTTTTTCATATTCTTTTCCATTATGGTTTATCACAGGATATTGACTATAGTTCCCTGTGCTATATAATAGGAACTTGTTGTTTATCCATTCTACAAATAAGAGTTTGCATCTGCTAATCCCAAACTCCCAATCCGTCCCTCCTCCAGCCCCCTCCCCCTTGGCAACTACAAGTCTGTTATTTATACTTGTACCACCTTTTTAATGTCACAGTCTTCCCTTTGGAGTCAGAAATACTGCTATCATTTGGAAAGGATTCTGACTAGACAAGTCTCTCACTATAATCACATTCAAGCCTTAAGACTTTCTTGAATGAAAGGATTCTTTAACATAATGTTTTTGGAGACTATCCTAAGTCAGCTCTCTTGAAAGGAGGTCACAGAGAACAAGGTCAAGTACTGCAGTGATGTTGAATAAGAGGGAAATGGAGACAAAGCCATTAGGAGGTCATTAATGACCTTGGGGTGAGCAGTTCCTGTCTAGTGGTGTGGACAGAGCCAGAAACTGTGAATGAGGGAGGAGCAGAAGAATCATACTGAGCTCAATCAGGTTATCAAGATAAATGGGAGAAGGTGGGTGGTAGGGACTGAGGTAGGGAGCAACATTTGGTCAAAGAAACAGGGAAATTGAGCACAGGAGTGGTGGGTCACAGCTGGAGTTGGGCTATTTCCGGACATGCAGAGCAGCACCCAGAGGCTGGTGCTTACACTCACTCAGGTGGGCAGACCAAGCCTTGTGACAGGGGGTGGGGCTCCATAGATGACTCAGATGTGGAATCTCATTCTAGAACTGACACTTTAGCATTTGCACCTGTCCCTCAGAAACCATCTGCTTTTGTTTCTCTGGCATCATCTTGCCCAGAGCAATTGCCACCAGGATGGGCTATGTATGGAATACATCTCACTATGGAGCTTTTGTTGTACAGCAAACTACCCTGAAATTTTGTGGTTTAAAAGAGCCGCTATTTATTTAGCTTGCAATTCTATGGGTTGGATGGGTACAGTCAGGCTCATGTGTGTACCTGTGATCAGTTGCTGGTCAACTAGGATGCTCTGCTTCTGGGGTTTGCTGGCTGTTGGCTGGGCCATGGATCTCTCATTATCCAGAAGGCTGGCCTGAGATTGTTCACTTGGTGGCTTGGCAGCGTTCCAAAAAAACGTGTGTAAGGTCAACTGAGACGTAAGCTCGAAACTGGCACAATGTCAGTTCTTCTGTGTATCCTTGGCCAAAACAAGTACAAGTCCAGCTCAGACTCAAAAGGTTACGAAATAGATATTTGATGGGAAGAACTGCAAAGTCACCTTGCAAACAGATGTGGATGCAGGGAGGGGAATAACTGGGGACACATTTGCAAACAATCTACCCAATATCCTTCTGTGAGCTGGCAGAGCCTACCATATTTGAATTTAAGTCACACTTTATAGTTTGCACATAAAACCAACTCCTCTTCTTCAGAGCAAGGTCTGTCCAGGCACCCACTGAGTGAATCAGTGGCAGCACAGTGATGACACCCCCATGGCTTGGTCTTTGGTCTATGGAGCAGGCTTCTTGGTCCTGATTACCTTCAACATACTCTGTATTTCTTTGAATTTGAAATGCTTTTGGTAATGGCTTTCTACCCAAGGGAACCAGTTCTGTGAGGAATGCATAACACTAGCAGAAATGAACAATACAAAAGTGGCAATCGAGACCCATGACTTCTGGGAATGTCCAACACAAAAATGTCATCTTAACACAATCCCTGATCTCCATCTCAGGAGATGACCAACAGTACCACAAAGCTGATATAATTAAGCAGTAAACTCCCTAGGTGATGACCTTGGCCAACCTTACTCTGTAAAGAACCTTTCCTTCCTTCTCCACCCTCACTGTGCCAATGGAAGCTGCCTTTAGGACTTCTTTGTAGTTGAACAAAGCTGGTGACAGTTCCAATGTACGCGGTGAACCCCTTCTATGGAATGGCCCTTGAATATCAAATATGCTGCACCATCTCCACACAGCACGCAACCACCATTAACGTTCCTCATGTGTCTTTTGTAAGAATTACAAACTAATTACAGAATGCATAATTAAGTGCTTCGTCTTTCAAATGCTGAAAAAAATTACCAAGCATTCCTCCCTTTGAGTTTGATTTTACTGTTTGTGATTAGTAACATGGTTCATTCTGAAATGGGAGGGGTAGGCTTTGAAGCATACTTTTAATTTTTTAATTTTTTAATTTAATTTAATTTATTTTTTTATACAGCAGGTTCTTATTAGTCATCAATTTTATACACATCAGTTTATATATGTCAATCCCAATCGCCTAACTCATCACACCACCATCCCCACCCTGCTGCAGCTTTAACCCCTTGGTGTCCAACCCCTTGGTGTCCATACGTTTGTTCTCTACATCTGTGTCTCAATTTCTGCCATGCAAACTGGTTCATTTGTACCATCTTTCTAGGTTCCACATACATGTGTTAATATATGAAATTTGTTTTTCTCTTTCTGACTTACTTCACTCTGTATGACAGTCTCTAGATCCATCCACGTCTCAATAAATGACCCAATTTCGTTCCTTTTTATGGCTGAGCAATATTCCACTGTATAAATGTACCACATCTTCTTTACCCATTCATCTGTTGATGGGCATCTAGGTTGCTTCCATGACCGGGATATTGTAAATAGTACTGCAATGAACAATGGGGTGCATGTGTCTTTTTGAATTCTGGTTTTCTCTGGGTATATGCCCAGTAGTGGGATTGCTGGATCATATGGTAATACAATTTTTAGTTTTTTAAGGAACCTCCGTACTGTTTTCCATAGTGGCTGTATCAATTTACATTCCCACCAACAGTGCAAGTGGGTGTCCTTTTCTCCACACCCTCTCCAGCATTTGTTGTTTGTAGATTTTCTGATGATGCCCATTCTAACTGGTGTGAGGTGATACCTCATTATAGTTTTGATTTTCATTTCTCTAATAATTAGTGATGTTGAGCAGCTTTCCATGTGCTTCTTAGTCATCTGTATGTCCTCTTTGGAGAAATGTCTATTTAGGTGTTCTGCCCATTTTTGGATTGGGTTGTTTGCTTTTTTTTAATATTGAGCTGTTTATATATTTTGGAAATTAATCCTTTGTCCGTTGATTTGTTTGCAAATATTTTCTCCCATTCTGAGGGATGTCTTTTCGTCTTGTTTATGGTTTCCTTTGCTGTGCAAAAGCTTTTAAGTTTCATTAGGTCCCATTTGTTTATTTTTGTTTTTATTTCCATTACTCTAGGAGGTGGATCAAAAGGATTTGCTGTGATTTGTATCAAAGAGTGTTCTTCCTATGTTTTCCTCTAAGAGTTTTATAGTGTCTGGTCTTACATTTAGGTCTCTAATCCATTTTGAGTATATTTTTGTATATGATGTTAGGGAGTGTTAATTTCATTCTTTTACATGTAGCTGTCCAGTTCTTCCAGCACCACTTATTGAAGAGACTGTCTTTTCTCCATTGTATATCCTTGCCTCCTTTATCATAGATTAGTTGACCATAAGTGTGTGGGTTTATCTCTGGGCTTTCTATCTTGTTCCATTGATCTATGTTTCTGTTTTTGTGCCAGTACCATATTGTCTTGATTACTGTAGCTTTGTAGTATAGTCTGAAGTCAGGGAGTCTAATTCCTCCAGCTCTGTTTTTTTCCCTCAAGACTGCTTTGGCTATTCGGGGTCTTCTGCATCTCCATACAAATTTTAAGATTTTTTGTTCTAGTTCTGTAAAAAATGCCATTGGTAATTTGATAGGGATTGCATTGAATCTGTAGATTGTTTTGGGTAGTATAGTCATTTTCACAATATTGATTCTTCCAATCCAAGAGCATGGTATATCTCTCCATCTGTTGGTATCATCTTTAATTTCTTTCATCAGTGTCTTATACTTTTCTGCATAAAGGTCTTTTGTCTCCCTAGGTAGGTTTATTCCCAGGTGTTTTATTCTTTTTGTTGCAATTGTAAATGGGAGTGTTTCCTTAATTTCTCTTTCAGATTTTTCATCATTAGTGTATCGGAATGCAAGAGATTTCTGTGCATTAATTTTGTATCCTGCTACTTTACCAAATTCATTGATTAGCTCTAGTAGTTTTCTGGTGGCATCTTTAGGATTCTCTATGTATTATATCATGTCATCTGCAAACAGTGACAGTTTTACTTCTTCTTTTCCAATTTGTATTCCTCTTATTTCTTTTTCTTCTCTGATTGCTGTGGCTAGGACTTCCAGAACTATGTGGAATGATAGTGGTGAGAGTGGACATCCTTGGCTTGTTCCTGATTTTAGAGGAAATGCTTTCAGTTTTTCACCATTGAGAATGATGTTTGATGTTTGTTTGTGGTATATGGCCTTTATTATGTTGAGGTAGGTTCCCTCTATGCCCACTTTCTGGAGAGTTTTTATCATAAATGAGTGTTGAATTTTGTCAAAAGCTTTTTCTACATCTATTGAGATGATCACATGGTTTTTCTTCTTCAATTTGTTAATATGGTGTATTACATTGATTTATTTGCATATATTGAAGAATCCTTGCAAACCTGGGATAAATCCCACTTGATCATGGTGTATGATCCTTTTAATGTGTTGTTGGATTCTGTTTGTTAGTATTTTGTTGAGGATTTTTGCATCTATATTCATCCGTGATATTGGTCTGTAATTTTCTTTTTTGTCATATCTTTGTCTGGTTTCGATATCAGGGTGATGGTGGCCTCATAGAATGAGTTTGGGATTGTTCCTTCCTCTTTAATTTTTTGGAAGAGTTTGAGCCGGATGGGTGCTAGCTCTACTATAAATGTTTGATAGAATTCACCTGTGAAGGCATCTGGTCCTGGACTTTTGTTTGTTGGAAGATTTTAAATCACAGTTTCAATTTCATTACTTGTGATTGGTCTGTTCATATTTTCTATTTCTTCCTGGTTCAATCTTGCAAGTTATACCTTTCTAAGAATTTGTCCATTTCTTCCAGGTTGTCCATTTTATTGGCATAGAGTTGATTGTAGTAGTCTCTTAGGATGCTTTGTATTTCTGTGTTGTCTGTTGTAACTTCTCGTTTTTCATTTTGAATTTTATTGATTTGAGTCCTCTCCCTCTTTTTTTTGATGAGTCTGGCTAATGGCTTATCAATTTTGTTTATCTTCTCAAAGAACCAGCTTTTAGTTTAATTGATCTTTGTTATTGTTTTCTTTGTTTCTATTTCATTTATTTCTGCTCTGATCTTTATGATTTCTTTCCTTCTGCTAACTTTGGGTTTTGTTTGTTCTTATTTCTCTAGTTTCTTTAGGTGTAAAGTTAGATTGTTTATTTGAGACTTTACTTGTTTCTTGAGGTAGGCTTGTATAGCTATAAACTTCCCTCTTAGAACCGCTTTTGCTGCATCCCATAGGTTTTGGATTATCGTGTTTCATTTTCATTTGTATCTAGGTATTTTGTGATTTCCTGTTTGATTTCTTCAGTGATCTCTTGGTTATTTAGTAACGTATTGTTTAGCCTCCACGTGTTTGTGTTTTTTACGTTCTTTTCCCTGTAATTCATTTCTAATCTCATAACGTTGTGGTCAGGAAAGTTTCTTGATATGACTTCAATTTTCTTAAATTAAATGAGGCTTGATTTGTGACCCAAGATGTGATCTATCCTGGAGAATGTTCTGTGTGCACTTGAGAAGAAAGTGTAATCTGCTGTTTTCAGATGGAATGTCCTATAAATATCAATTAAATCTATCTGGTCTATTGTGTCATTTAAAGCTTGTGTTTCCTTATTAATTTTCATTTTGGATGATCTGTCCATTGGTGTAAGTGAGGTGTTAAAGTTCCCCACTATTACTGTGTTGCAGTCGATTTCCTCTGTCATAGCTGTTAGCAGTTGCCTTATGTATTGAGGTGCTCCTATGTTGGGTGCATATATATTTATAATTGTTATATCTTCTTCCTGGATTGATCCCTTGATCATTACGTAGTGTCCTTCTTTGTCTCTTGTAATAGTCTTTATTTTAAAGTCTATTTTGTCTGATATGAGAACTGCTACTCCAGCTTTCTTTTGATTTCCATTTGCATGGAATATCTTTTTCCATTCCCTCACTTTCAGTCTGTATGTGTCCCTAGGTCTGAAGCGGGTCTCTTGTAGACAGCATATATATGGGTCTTGCTTTTGTATCTGTTCAGTGAGCCTCTGTCTTTTGGTTGGAGCATTTAATCCATTCACATTTAAGGTAATTATCGATATGTATGTTCCTATGACCATTTTCTTAATTGTTTTGGGTTTGTTTTGGTAGGTTCTTTTCTTCTCTTGTGTTTCCCACTTAGAGAAGTTCCTTTACCAGTTGTTGTAGAGCTGGTTTGGTGGTGCTGAATTCTCTTAGCTTTTGCTTGTCTGTAAAGCTTTTGATTTCTCTGTTGAATCTGAATGAGATCCTTGCTGGTAGAGTAATCTTGGTTGTAGGTTCTTCCCTTGCATCACTTTAAGTATATCATGCCACTCCCTTCTGGCTTGCAGAGTTTCTGCTGAGAAATCAGCTGTTAACCTTATGGGAGTTCCCTTGTATGTTATTTGTCGTTTTTCCCTTGCTGCTTTCAATAATTTTTCTTTGTCTTTAATTTTTGCCACTTTGATTACTATGTGTCTCGGCGTGTTTCTCCTTGGGTTTATTCTGTATGGGACTCTCTGCGCTTCCTGGACTTGGGTGGCTATTTCCTTTCCCATGTTAGGGAAGTTTTCGACTATAATCTCTTCAAATATTTTCTCTGGTCCTTTCTCTCTCTCTTCTCCTTCTGGGACCCCTATAATGTGAATGTTGTTGCGTTTAATGTTGTCCCAGAGGTCTCTTAGGCTGTCTTCATTTCTTTTCATTCTTTTTTCTTTAGTTTGTTCCGCAGCAGTGAATTCCACCTTTCTGTCTTCCAGGTCACTTATCCGTTCTTCTGCCTCAGTTATTCTGCTATTGATTCCTTCTAGTGTAGTTTTCATTTCAGTTATTGTATTGGTCATCTCTGTTTGTTTGTTCTTTAATTCTTCTAGGTCTTTGTTAATCATTTCTTGCATCTTCTCAATCTTTGCCTCCATTCTTATTCTGAGGTCCTGGATCATCTTCACTATCATTATTCTGAATTCTTTTTCTGGAAGGTTGCCTATCTCCACTTCATTTCGTTGTTTTTCTGGGGTTTTTTCTTGTTCCTTCATCTGGTACATAGCCCTCTGCCTTCTCATCTTCTCTATCTTTCTGTAACTGTGGTTTTTGGTCTTTTTTAATATTTTTATTTATTTATTTGGCTGTACTGGGTCTTAGTTGCTGCATGCAGGATCTTCATTGCCGTGTGCAGGATCTTTAGTTGCAGTGTGTGGGATCTTTAGTTGTGGCATGCAGTATTTTTTAGTTGTGGCATGTGAGCTCTTAGCTGTGGCATGCAGGATCTAGTTCCCTGACCAGGGATCAAACCCAGGCCCCCTGCATTGAGAGCATGGAGTCTTAACCCCTGGACCACCAGGGAAGTCCTGAAGTGTGACTAGTTTGAAGTGAGATGTCCTGTAAGTGTAAAATATACACGAGGCTTTCAAGATTTAATATGAAAAAACATATAAGATATCTCATTAATAATTTTAAAACTGTTGACTACATGTTGAAATGATAATATCTTGGATATGTTTGGTTTAATAGAATATATCATCAACATGATGTTCACCCTTTATTTTTTGCTTCTGTTACTGTGGCTACTAGAAAATGTAACAGGACATGCATGGCTCAAAATATACATCTGCTGGGCAACATTGCCAGACTGTAAGCTCCTTGAGGATGGAAGCCATGTTTCCTCATAAATAGTAGTGTCTGCTACACAGCAGGTGCTTAATAAATGTATGTTGACTGAATGCGTGGAAGAAGGTAAGCAAAGAGGATAGCTCTACAGGATGATGGGGTGGGATCTTATCATCCATAGACCTGCACAACCGTTAGAGTTGGAAGGGATGAGAACTCATATACATAGACCCAGTTCTCTGCTAGGGACAGAACACCCTCTTGGGATTCCTGGTAGAGGGCACCTGCATTTTTAGGAAAATGTTTGGTGACTGAGAACCTAGTGCCTCAAGAGGGCATCTGCCCCTGGCGGGGCCTTTATTTGCTCCAAGGATACCCACTGCATAGCCTTGGACACACACACCCACAAGTTCCAGCAACTGCCTCGTTGGTGAGAGTGACTCCAGGTTCTAATTCTCTCCCTCTTCCTTGTTGGCTCCACTGTTGGCCTCTTTCTGGGGTTCTTCCCCTTTGTCAAGCTCTGGTTGGTTTGGTGATGTATTTGCATGTCTTCTGGGATTTTGAATGAATACTTTCCCAGGCAGCACTGCCTCCTTAGTTTCTCCCTCAGCTTCACGCATCCCAGCTCTCAAACAAGGAAAAGGCTCAGGTTCACCCTCAAATGATTTTTGTAGGTAAAGACCACTGGCTTAGGGCACCATCCAGATCTCATGCTGCTCAGACAGGGGAACTAGGACGGTAGCAGTTCCATTGCTGGAGGTGTTTTTCCAGGGGAAAGCCTCCCTCTTAGAGAACTGACTCTGTCTCCTAGAAGTTTCCAGCCATTAGTCTATCTTTCTCTTCCTCCTCCTCCACCTCTTCATCATTTAATAAAAATAGCTAATATTTATAGAAAAATTCCATAAGCCATATTGGCTCTGCTAAGTCTTTTACACCCCTTATCTTTAATTCTCAAAATTGCCCTATGAGACAGGTAGTTTTTTTTGTTTTTGTTGTTTTTTGCTGATTTACAATGTTGTGTTAATTTCTGCTGTACAGCAAAGTGATTCAGTTATGCATGTATATATATATATATATATATATATATATATATAGTGCTATACAGTAGGACCTTGTTGTTCAGGTAGTATTATTCCTGTGCTATACAGTAGGACCTTGTTGTTCAGGTAGTATTATTAATTCCATCTATACTGATGAAAGAACTAAACCTTAGAGAAGTTAAATAACCTGCCAAAGGTCATCCATAAAGAATGGCGGGACTGGAATTTGACTCAAGTTTAGTCTAATTCCAAAGCTTAAACCACTAAACACATTGCTATGGTGTTTTGCAATTAGTTAATTCTGCATTCTGAACTTCATATTCTCTTCCGGCTTTGCTTCACAAATCTCTTCCTGCTTTCATAGGGTAGTCTTTCAAGAGTTTGAAGAAAGCAGTCACCTCATCCATGGCCTAATTCGATTTTTTTTAGACTGATCACTTTTATTTTCTTCTACTTTTCCTCCTCTGTTTTTGGCTGTCGAGCTAGTCCTGTCCCTCACACCTTAGCCAGGTGTTGGTCATGCTTACGTTTTAGAATGAAAAGAAGGATATATGATAAAATAACAACATATAGCTCTTAAAAAAAGAATTTTTAATATACTCATCTTGAGTTTCACAACAATCTTGAGAGGTAGCCTTAATGTTTTCAGATATTGCGATAATTGCAGACAAGAAATTAAGCGACTTATCTAAGGTTGTATGTATGATGAATAAAATAATTAGAACTTTAAACCTAGACTGTCCTGCAAAGTCCATCTTTTCCCCACTTTAAGTGCACTAATACATGATGTTTGGGTCTTTATACTTATTGGCACATTAGCCCTGGGGGCTTGGTTTCATGAGTTTCTGTACCAGAGCTCCTTGGAAAGTCTGACACAACTTTGACAGCCAGATTCACTCTTTCAGAAATATTACAAAAAGATTGCCATTTATTTATAAAGATGCAAATTTTTGAAAGAGTAACTGCATCTTTCTAAAAAGCTTTAACTTTGGTTGAGAAACTTACTTGGATAGCTGAGAAGAAAGACAAGCGACTGAAGGAAACCATTACAAACACCTTGGAGAACCAAAACTCACAGCCCTGCGGACCCCTGGTAGAGCATTTAGTAAAGTCCCTGGCATGCAGTAGGCCTTCAGTAAGTGTTCATTTCAATGACTGAGCTCACATAGCCTTACAAATGTGGAATAGAGCAGACTAACCTTCTTTCTCTGTGTGCAGAGCAATCAGAGCCTGAAAAACTGAGGTCACTTCTCAATGTTTAGGAATATCGAATATTCAATGGCATAGCTGAGGCCAGAGCTCAGATTTATGTATCTGGGCCAGCCCTGGCTTTGGTCACCACCTCATACCCCAGCAGAGTCCCTTAGAACAGGGGTCCCCAACCCCCAGGCTTCAGGCCAGTACCGGTCCAGGGCCTATTAGGAACCGGGCAGCACAGCAGGAGGTGAGCAGCGGGCAAGTGAGTGAAGCTTTATCTACCACTCCCCATCATTCTCCATTGCTCGCATTACTGCCTAAACCATCCCCTCTCCTCCCGTCTGTGGAAAAATTGTCTTCCATGAAACTGGTCCCTGGTGCCAAAAAGGTTGGGGACCGCTGCCTTAGAAGGGTCCTTCTGGAGGATGTGTTAACAGTTGCCATGGTAACTAGGTTCCATGGTAACCAGACACAATTACGATGGTGGTGGTGGTGGTGGTGGTGAAGCTGTAGCCAGTATATTTCATCATTGCTTCCAATAACAAGTCTGCCCCGCTGTTCCCAGGGAGAGGACTAGGGCATGCCCAGCAGCAAACATGTTTCCAATGGAAATCAAATAGCTTCATAAAGTTTCCTATAAGATCACCACTGAATTACACTGATCAGCCCACTAATAAGCGTTCAGTGCTCTGTTTAACAGCTCTCAGCCACATCGTCACAGTGCAGTTAAATGAAGTAGCATTGTTCTGACTCTCAGGTGAGTTTTCATAACTTAAGCTAGTTTACTTCCCCTTTTGCCTCCACTCATTCGCTGGGAAACAGTAGCACCATTTTTTTTTTTCTGGATGACATATAAATGCAGGTTGCTCTGTGTTTATATCCAGCTTAACAATAATACGTGCGTGATGGTAAAAATAATCATGGATGTCAGTGTACTGCTTTGCAGTTCACTGAGTACTTATTATAATCATTATATTTCCTCCACACATGAATCCTGGGATGTATTTATTATCCGTTTTACAGATAAGGAAGAGAATGAGCCTCCGAAAATGGAAACATCTTATTCAAATCAGGAAACTGGTAGTGAAGGGGCTGGGACAAAAGACAGGTCTTTTCAGTTTCAAAACTGTATGCTTGCTACTCCACTGCACTGAGCACAACCTCTTGTGTGTCTTCCCAGCCTTTTTTCTTGCTACTCCTCCAGAGTCATCCTAATCTGCTCTGTTATATTTGTGGGGAACTGTGTGCCTGGTCTCTGAACACCATTCTGCTTCTCCAATCGCTGCCTTTGTTTCTCCTTCAGGATTCTTCTTTAGCTTCTGACCCCCCTGGAAAGTGTCTACTCATCTTTAGAACTCAGATAAAGCATCACCTCCTCCCTGAGGTACTCTTTGAACCTCTCTTCTTTGTTGAAAAAGACCTGTTGTTCTAAGGAACGGCCTTTATCACTTTTCCCATTTGTCTCTCCCCTAGGCTGTCAACGACTGAGGGCAGAGCCTGGTTCTCTTTGTTTCTGTATTGCCAGGACCTACCTCAGTGTCCAAAACTGGATAGAAACGTAATAAATTCCTTTTGAAATGATAGGCCCACATGTATTCCTTCCTTTTAAATTTTAAATTTTTTAATTTTACTGAAGTATTGTTGATTTACAATGTTGTGTTAACCTCTGTTGTACAGAAAAGTGATTCACTTATACATATATATATATTCTTTTTCATATCTCTTCGATTACAGTTTATCTTTGTCTTAACAGTTACTGAGGTCCAATTTACAACTCTCATTATTTGGAGAAATTTGAAAAATGACTTGTTCTAAGCTCAGGAAGGCTGGACACTTTGCAGTTTTCTCATCTCTTTAGAGCAGTGCTAAAAACATTTATTTTCTCAGTAAGCACAATTTCTCAGTTGTTGTGAAGCCCATACTTGTCCTTCTCACTGAAGATAATCGTCTGAGATGGCGCTACTTTTCCTAAACGAGAATAATAGAATTGTAAGCAGGTTCCCATCGGGTTCCTACAGCTTTGTTTTGCCCGGAGCTTTCATAGCTCTATTCCCTCATATACGGTGATAAAAATTTCCTGCGTTTTCAATTAAAGGAGTATCTTTTAGAAAATTAGCTGCTAAGAATTAGACTATGGGGTGCTTACATATCATCAGACAAGTATCAGTATTGGTATATGTGGGAGACACTATGAGTTACTTTCCCTTAGTCCCAGCTAACAGAACCCCAGTTTTTAAAATATATACATTATTTTTCATATTCTTTTCCATTATGGTTTATCACAGGATAGCGAATATAGTTCCCTGTGCTATACAGTAGGACCTTGTTGTTTATCCATTCTGTATATAATACTTAGCATCTGCTAATCCCAAACTCAGAATCCATCCCTTCCCCAATCCCCCTCCCCCTTGGCAACCACGAGTCTGTCCTCTATGTCTGTGAGTCTGTTTATGTTTTGTAGATAAGTTCATTTGTGTCCTATTTTAGATTCCACATATAAGTGATATCATATGGTATTTGTTTTTCTGACTTACTTCACTTAGTATGATCATCTCTAGGTCCATCCATGTTGCTGCAAATGGCATTATTTCTTTCTTTCTTATGGCTGAGTAGTATTCCATAGTAGACATATACCACATCTTCTTTATCCATTCATCTGTTGGTGGACATTTAGCTTGTTTCCATGTCTTGGCTACTGTAAATAGTGCTGCCATGAACATAGGGGTGTATCTATATTTCCCAATTATACTTTTGCCCAGATATATGCCCAGGAGTGGGATTCCTGGATCATATGATAGCTCTATTTTTAGTTTTTTGAGGAACTTCCATACTGTTTTCCATAGAGGCTGCACCAATTTACATTCCCACCAACAGTGTGGGAGGGTTAACAGAACCTCAATTTAATTTCTGGCCTCAACAGGACCCTTGTGATTAGTGTAAGTGTATCATGGCTTTCTGGCTCTCCTTTGCCAGATAATTCCTTTCTCTGCCTCTTTGAAATCTAAGGGTAGGATTTTGAGTGTCTGTAAGCTAAAGGGAAGGTTCTTTAACGAGGCTGCTTCCATTCCTATCACTTTTTGTCTTGAGACCTTGAGGTGACAAGCCTAAGGTTAAGAACCAAATCCCTAGGTGGATGGAGGAAAGCATAGCAGTTGCTGAATCCTTGAGGACACTTTTAAGCTCCTGAACCATCCATGCGCTCCTCACCCCTGGGTGTGTTAAGTAAACTACAAATATCTTGAAAGTTTAAGCCACTGTGAGACTTTTCATTACTTGCAATCTGATGCCAATGACAGATGGAGTACAGTGAGTATTGTATTTCCACATCTTTAGCAGTCAGGGACTCTACTCCTTTTCAGGGACCTTGTCTCTGCCCAGATTATGAGGTGCTCCTCTAAAAATGTTGCTTTTTTTCCCCTCTGGCTAAGTATGTGCCATCCATTTCTTTATAAATTCAGCTTGCATTAATTTGCATTTAATCTGTATTCTTTTCTCTGCCATCTAGGATCTTCTCAGCGTTTTGTCTTAATATTTCCAGACAACGGCAGGTAGTAAGTAAACCTATCCCAGCAATTATAATGAATACTTTGCTTTAGTTTTCTGATTGTATAACTATCTTTTTCTTCTAGGCCAGTACTACCCAATAGAAATATAACAAGAGCCCCATGTGTAATTCAAAATTTTCTGAAAGGAGGAAGCACATGCAGATTACAATATAATAATATCCTATAAAATGCAATGGTTAGAGTGAAATGTAATCCTAGCAAAACAATACAGTGTGTTGAACAGAAAAGAAATATTCTGCATTGCTTCAGTTTTAAAATTGAAATTAATTAAAATTAGTTTATTGCACTAGCCACATTTCAAGTGCTCAAGTAGCCATGTGTGATTACTCTATTGGGTAGCTCAGGACCAGGCTTTAAACTTCTTGAAGGCAAGAACTGTGTTCTATGCAGATCACCCTTTAGTTGTTGCTTCTTCCTGGAACCCTTCTCAGGTCCCCCAAGACTGGGTTAAGTGCCTCTCTTATGTGCTCCTACAGCCCTCTGCACTAACTTCTCAGGCAGTGCTTGCCTCCTGCATTGCAATTACTTATTTAACTGTCTGCAGGCTCCTTACAGGCAAGGACTGTTTCTTTCTTTTTTTCTTTCCTTCCTCCTTTCTTTCTTTCCTTTTCTTTCTTTCTTTCTTTCTTTCTTTCTTTCTTTCTTTCTTTCTTTCTTTCTTTCTTTCTTTCTTTCTTTCTTTCTTTCTTTCTTTCTTTCTTCCTATCTTTCTTTTAATATTCAAGACTCCTTTTTAAAATTCTTTTCCATCATGGTTTGCTACAGGATATTGAATACTGTGCTATACAATAGAACCTTGTTGTTTATCCATTCTGTATATAATAGTTTGCATCTACTAGTCCCCAACTCCCAATCCATCCCTCTCCCACCCCCTCCCCCTTTACAACCACAAGTCTGTTCTCTCTGTCTGTGAGTCTGTTTATGTTTCGTAGGTAAGTTCATTTGTGTCATACTTTAGATTCCACATATAAGTGATATCATACTGTATTTGTCTTTCTGACTTACTTCTCTTAGTATGATCATCTCTAGGCCCATGCATGTTGCTGCAAATGGCATTATTTCTTTTTGTTTTAGGCTAAGTAATATTCCATTGTATATTTGTACCACATCTTCTTTATCCATTCATCTGTTGGTGAGCATTTAGGTTGCTTCCATGACCTGGCTATTGTAAATAGTGCTGCTATGAATATAAGGGTGCATGTATCTATCCGAATTATAGTTTCATCCAGATATATGCCCAGGAGTGGGATTGCTGGATCATATGGTAGCTCTATTTTTAGTTTTTTGAGGGACCTCCACACAGTTCTCCATAGTGGCTGCACCAATTTACATTGCCACCAACAGTGTAGGAAGGTTTCCTTTTCTCCACACTCTCTAGGCAAGGACTGTTTCTAGGTTACAGTTATATGTCCTGTGCTTAGTACAGGGCCAGGTATATCATAGACACTCATCATATATTTACTGCCTTTATTGATGAATTGTTAAATTCACCAAAAATGTTGTTTTGGGAGCTTTTATCAGAATAAGAGTTCCTTGAAGATAGGGATCATGACATTCATCTCTGTAGTCTCTTTACTTAGCATAAAGCTTAGCACATAGTAGGCACTCAATAAATGTTTGTTGAATGACTACTGAACCCTGCCACAACCCCAGGCTTTGCAGCCCTTCTGTCCTTACACCTGTGGCTGGCTGGTTCTGCCTGCAGCCTCAGCTTCTCCTTCGGGCTTTGAGACTTCGAATCACTTTATGAAGACTTGTGTCTGACCCTCTGAGTTTGAGTCTATCCTGCTTCCTCAGTCTGGTTGGTGCTGGGGCCTGTCTTGGGCTTGTCAGGCTCCCTCTGCCTCCATCATCCTCTGCATGATTAAAGTCAATGGCCCTCCTGGCTTTCTGAGCCCATTCTCCCTTTGGAGTGCTTTGTCTTGGATTATGCCTTCCTTTGATTTACATGCTGTGGTGTCTTGGTGTAGACTGATTTCTGGCCCATAGCCATGCTTACATGTCTTGAGATTTCCTTTTCCACTACCAGACTAGATTTCTTCCAAAGTCCACCTCACTTTAGTTGTTTGGGTTGTGCAGTGACAGGACACACCTCCAGGGGGTAACATTCATTCACCCTAGATATAAGCAGTTATTTTGACAACATTCCAGCAGATGGCAGTAAAGCCTTTTGAGCAAGGGGTGCCTTTTTTCTAGTTTGCACAAGGCCCTCAAACAAGCCAGGATCTGGGCTGCCAGTGGGGTCTGTCTGCACGTCTAGCAGGAGCTTCTAGTTGTGGTTCCTGTCTGTCTCCTCTTCCTCTTATCCTGGTAATTAATTGTACTTGGCCAAGTATAAAGAAGATGTAATAAATAGGAAAAGCCTCATGCTTGGAGAATGAGACATATTTCCTTAGGACGATTTCCTGTTACCATGTGTCACAGGTAGCACAGCATGGACCCTGCATAGCCCTGCCTTGATCCTGGCACTCTTGTCTCATTCCCTCACTTCCTATAATTCATCTGTGGACAACACGTGTTCTATCACAAGTCTGATTAAGAGTCCTTATATGGAACATCAGTATGGGCACCAGTGGAACATGGCCCTGGAGATGTTGGAACATCCTATGCAGAATTGTTTTTAAGAGAAAGCTTTTTAAAACCATCAATAGGAAAGAATGCCATTTGCAGCAACATGGATGGACCTAGAGATTTTCATACTAAGAGAGACAAATATTGTATGATATCACTTATATGTGGAAATATAATGATACAAATGAACTTATATATAAAACAGAAATAGACTTACAGACATAGAAAACAAATTTATAATTACCAAAGGGGAAGGGGGGGGTAGGCATAAATTAGGAGTTTGGGATTAACACACACACACTACTATATATAAAATAGATAACCAACAAGGACCTACTGTATAGCACAGGGGACTCTACTCAATATTTTGTAATAACCTATAATGGAAAAATATCTGAAAAAGAATATAGATAGATGATAGATAGATAGATGATAGATAGATAGATAGATAGATAGATACACACATACATATAACTGAATCCCTTCACTGTACACCTGAAACTAACACAACATTGTAAATCACCTATACTTCAATTTAAAAAAATAAATAAAACCATCAAAAGGAAAATACAAAGAAATGAAAGGGAACTATTTAATGGTTCCAAGAGAAGGAAGGTGCCCAAATGCTTGTGATGCTAATTTTCCTTTTAGGCCTAATCCTTGGGACTGTGGAGTCACATTTAACTGTGACAGATCCATAAAGCTGTGAGCATCTCTGTGTGTGAGTCCATCAGGAGGAACTCAGCCCTCTGATTATTGACTCTCATGATGCATTTCAGAATGCATTCGGGAAGGAGAATCTAGACCCTGCAGGGCTAGATTCCATGCCTCCACCCAGTGGGCTCCAAGGAGGAGAACACATCGCAACATGAAGCATGTGGTCAGTTCTGTCCTGTTTCAGGAGCCAACATCATCCCTGGGAATCCCCTTGTCCCCAACTCCCCTGGGAATGTATTCCTGCTTAGGAGAGCAGAACCAGTCATTATGTGGTTTGGTTCTTCTAGGGTTGGAATATTCCTGATTATTTCTTGGTGGTTTGTAGGCCAGTTTGATATTGGTGACAAAAGGCCAACACCAACTGCTTGGGACAACTGCCCACTGACCTGGCATAGTGGGGATCTTCTCAGCTTTCTTTCTAGAAGCTATGTAACAGATATGGCTAAGATTAAAGATGTTTCATTGTGAAACATCACTGAGGGTAATAAAGAGAATTGGATGGGCAGAAAAGAAAACTGAGGTCTAACTTTGGTCCTGTCTCAAGTAGATATTTAGCTTCAGGAAATTCATCCTTTCTGAATACTGCTTCTCTTACATTAAATGCATATTTGGAAGAGGGGAAGTTCCCAGAATTCTCTGACATTGGGTATTGTAAACCTGGCAGGCATTTCCAGTGGAAATTCTGAATCATTAAGAACAAGAATGGCAAGTGCCTGGCACGGCTGCCACATTGCCCAAAATCAATTGCACTATCCTTTCCTCTTGAGCCAGAGTGTGGTCTCAGAATCTCTCACAACACAGTGCCCAGGAGACCACTACCAATTAACTGAAGTTGGCTTTCAAGATAGAATCTTCTTGCCATACCAGACTGTGAGAATTCAATGTCTGCCTCTCTCATCACGCTGGAATTTCCATTTCCCTAACAGCTCCTAAAGCTCGTTAGTTGCTCATAACAGGGGTCTCAACTGACTCACCAAGATAAACTCACATTCCCAATCTTTGGCATACATCAAGGAAAGAATGTCTGAATGTGAAAATAAATGAAATGAACAGCAACAGTAAAGACAGAGGCTATATATATCAATATAAGTGAATAACATTTGATTTGTGCTATATTAAGTAGGAGCAATAGAGAATTTTTTAAAAAAAGATTCCAAATCTAGTTTGGCAAAGTATCCTCACATCTCCAAATACGGGGAAAATCCCTTTGGCTGATGATATTTAACAATTCTGTGCTGCTGACTGGAACACTGAAGGTTTTTTCTTTGCCTTAGTATAAACTAATGGACAGTAGAGCTTATTGTGTATGTTCTCCAGGGACAAGAACCACCACATCCAAGGCCTTACATCCTCTGTTCTTTAATGTTAATCCTTTGCATCTCATTTAGATGCAGTATTGTACAGCTGGAACAGAAATTTTTTCGTGATATCAGTATTTACTAGTGGTTCTCAGACTTTATGGTTAACAGAATTTCATAGGGAGTTTGCACACAATGCAATTTCTTGGGCCCTATCTCCAGAAAGTCTGGCTTAACAGGTCTGAGGAGTATGGTTTTTATCAAGTCCCAGATAGTCCTTAGATCATAGTTTGCTAAAAAGTTGTCTATTGTATAGTGAAGGAGTTCTTTCCTGAGTTTAAAACTGGATATTGATGTTTCCCATTTTTCATGTCAATGAGCCACATGGTACCATCATTTAAGTCTGTGGTGCCCAGTTTGCATCATATCTTGAAGAATAAATTCCAGAAGCTATATGGAGAACAGAGTAGTTCTTGAGTATGAAAACACTGAATGACAAAAATACTCATATATCCATGTGATTATATTGTACTTTTAGAATCTACTGATGGAAAACATAGGCAATAATAAGAAGATGCTATAAGCTCATTAACATTTTTAAAGGCATTTATATTTCATCACCTGCATCTATGCACATCCAATGGCATTTTTTATGGAACTAGAATAAAAAATCTTAAAATTTGTATGGAGATGCAGAAGACCCCGAATAGCCAAAGCAGTCTTGAGGGAAAAAAACGGAGCTGGAGGAATCAGACTCCCTGACTTCAGACTATACTACAAAGCAAAAGTAATCAAGACAATATGGTACTGGCACAAAAACAGAAACATAGATCAATGGAACAAGATAGAAAGCAGGGAGATAAACCCATGCACCTATGGTCAACTAATCTATGACAAAGGAGGCAAGGATATACAATGGAGAAAAGACAGTCTCTTCAATAAATGGTGCTGGGAGAACTGGACAGCTACATGTAAAAGAATGAACTTAGAACACTCCCTAACACCATACACAAAAATAAACTCAAAATGGATTAGAGACCTAAATGTAAGACCAGACACTATAAAACTCTTAGAGGAAAACATAGGAAGAACACCCTTTGACACAAATCACAGCAAGATCTTTTTTGATCCACCTCCTAGAGTAATGGAAATAAAAACAAAAATAAACAAGTGGGACCTAATGAAACTTCAAAGCTTTTGCACAGCAAAGGAAACCATAAACAAGACAAAA
The DNA here is from genome assembly GCF_965194825.1 of Balaenoptera physalus. Lineage (NCBI taxonomy): Eukaryota > Metazoa > Chordata > Mammalia > Artiodactyla > Balaenopteridae > Balaenoptera > Balaenoptera physalus. The sequence goes on along the minus strand of NC_138891.1, from coordinate 13,487,154 downwards.
AGACAACGCTCAGAATGGGAGAAAATATTTGCAAGTGAATCAACGGACAAAGGATTAATCTCCCAAATATATAAACAGCTCATTCAGCTCAATATTAAAAAAACAAACAACCCAATCCAAAAATGGGCAGAAGACCTAAATAGACATTTCACCAAAGAAGACACACAGATGGCCAAGAAGTACATGAAAAGCTGCTCAACGTCACTAATTATTAGAGAAATGCAAATCAAAACTACAATGAGGTATCACCTCATACCAGTTAGAATGGACATCATCAGAAAATCTACAAACAAGAAATGCTGTAGAGGGTGTGGACAAAAGGCACCCTCTTGCACTATTGGTGGGAATGTAAATTGATACAGCCGCTATGGAAAACAGTATGGAGGTTCCTTAAAAAACTAAAAATAGAACTACCATATGACCCAGCAATCCCACTACTGGGCATATACCCAGAGAAAACCATAATTCAAAAAGACACATGCACCCCAATGTTCATTGCAGCACTATTTACAATAGGCAGGTCATGGAAGCAACCTACATGCCCATCAACAGATGACTGGATAAAGAAGGTGTGGTACATATATACAATGGAATATTACTCAGCCATAAAAAGGAGACTGTCATACAGAGTGAAGTAAGTCAGAAAGAGAAAAACAAATATCGTATATTAATGCATATATGTGGAACCTAGAAAAATGGTACAGATGAACCGGTTTGCAGCACAGAAATTGAGACACAGATGTAGAGAACAAACGTATGGACACCAAAGAGGGAAAGCTGTGGGGGGGTGGGGGTGGTGGTGTGATGAATTGGGTGATTGGGATTGACATGTATACACTGATGTGTATAAAATTGATGACTAATAAGAACCTGCTGTATAAAAAAAAAAAAAGAACCAAAACAGCCAAGACAATTTTGAAGAGGAAGAAGAAGATGTGGTAGTGATAAAGTGTGGAGACTTATTTATGCAATAACAAGACTTTTAAAATAAAACTAGTGTAATGTTGGCATGGGAGTGGGCAAGTACTGTATTTCAATGTAACAGTTCAGAGTGCTCAAGAAATGACCCACATATAATGAGAACTTGGTGTTATTATAAATTGACATATTGATTAATCAATATATTGTGCTAGATAATTTTGTATGAAAAAAATCAACTTAATTCTATATCTAGGACTCTTCTTGGAGTTTCAGACTCATACTCAACCAATGTATCCCAAACTGAACTGATTGTAACTTGTCAAACTATTCCTTTTGTATTCTGTGTATCACTAACAAAGAAATTTGAGAGCCAGTATTTATTCTTCTGCCTCCTAAATTTATCTCACACATGTAAGCAATAAAATATTTTGTAGAGCTTACTTTCTAAAAAAAAAAGTATCAGTTGAATATATGTGTGAAAGATATGGTTTATTTATTTTTTTATTTTAATGAAGTATAGTTGCTTTATCACGTTGTGATAATTTCTTCTGTACAGCAACGTGATTCAGTTATACACACACACATATATATATATATATATATATATATATACACACATACACACACACACACACACACATATACATATATATACTTTTTCATATTATTTTCCATTATGGTTTATCACAGGATATTGAATATAGTTATCTGTGCAATACAGTAGGACCTTGTTGTTTACCCATTCTGTATATAGTAGTTTGTATTTGCTAATCCCAAACTCACAGTCCATCTCTCCCCACTCCCCTCCCCCTTGGCAACCATGAGTCTGTTCTCTATGTCTGTGAGTCTGTTTCTCTTTTGTACATATGTTCATTTGTGTCATACTTTAGCTTCCACATATAAGTGATATCATATGGTATTTGTCTTTCTCTGTCTGCCTTACTTCACTTAGTATGATCATCTGTAGCTTTGTCCATATTTCTGCAAATATGGACATTATTTCATTCTTTTTTATGGCTGAGTAATATTCCACCATATATATATTATATATATATATATATATATATATATATAATATATATATATACATACCAGATCTTCTTTATCCATTTCATCTGTAGATGGTTATTTAGGTTGCTTCCATGTCTTGGCTACTGTGAATAGTGCTCCTATGAAAATTCGGGTGCATGAAGATACTGTTTATTTAATCTACATACAACAGATTAGGAAACCCTGTGAAAGAATTCTATCAGCTAACCCGTATGTCCCCCATTCTGTGTTCCTTGACACAGAAGCTTGAGTCATTTGGGATATGGAAAAGACCGGGGTACTTGAGTTTGAACTCCACAAAGGACACACACTGCCTTAGTTATGTAGAGACTTTACCCATAAGCCTTAGTTTCTTCATCTGTAAAATAATGATGGTTAACATATTCTTAATGGGTTTAATGTAAAGATTGAACTATGTAATGTATGTACGCTTCTTGGCCTGAAATAGACAATTAACATTGGTTTTCTTTCTCTCTTCATAAGAATTAATGAAGTGACTCTTTAGGACATAGCCACAGGAGAATCTGAGGCTTTATGCTTTTCCCTTAGATTCAGGTTGAATGACCCAGAAACTGTCCTTCTCTACAGGAGACAGTTTAAGGGACTTTCCACTTGGTGCTATACTGATGCTGTATTGTCCTGTGCTTATTTAGTGCCTGTCAGTTGACCACAAGTCTATAAACCACAGTAATCCTGGGAAAATAAGGTGCAGAATTGAAGTGGGCTCCTGCAAGTTATGCGTATCTGACACTATTATTCTTCATTAAAAAGATTCTCACCACTCGAGGAATGATACAGAACAAACAACTACCCCATCTCCTTTCACTTGGAGAGGAACACAGGAACATCACCCATAATTAGTGTGTTTTTGTCTTAATGTTCCCAAGTCAAGCCTACAGATGGAGCCAAGGTTATTACATCCACTTGGAACCTCCTTTTCTGCCCCTCCTCAGGAGATAGCAGGAAGAAGCTTGTGTTTTTCTATTCCTCTGTGACTATTCTACAATTTGACACTAAAAACACTCAGGCTCGAGGTTTAATTTGAATATCTATGGTATAAAATTACCAGTGTTCACATTCCCTAGCATTTTCCTGACAAATTAATTGCCAATACAATTTTCTACAGAGGGGGTGTGCGGAGGGTGATGGGGTTGCCGGTTCAGTTTACGGAGGTAATTATGGGTGCCCTTGGCCAGGAAAGAGCAGAGATGATACTAAGGGGGCCAATGTTGAGGGTAAGCAGCACCTGCTCCTTTGCCTGTTCCATAGATCCATGGGTCTGGGAAACACGTGTAATGTGTAGGATTTAGTACCTTTCGTACATATAATTCAATCTATTCAACATGTTATGATCTACGGCTGCCACGAGCTCTCTGAAATTACACCCTGTGTCACCATTACCTTGTTCTTAGGTCTTTGCTCTATTTTCTCAGCATTCAGAGTCCTTAAAACTTCAGGATAAGGGTGTAAACAGTGAAACTGGCTAAAGCACAGGGTAAATAAGGCTAAAAAGAAATTCTTCATTTTGCCTGGGTCTGAGGGAAGGAGCACTTTTGTTGACATATCTATAAGTAACTGGTCTCCTCTGAAAGACATGGGAAAACATTCTGTTAGGATAAAGCATCTGACCTTTTAAGAAATAATCTCTGCTCATTTCAAAGCCTGCATTGAAAAACCATTTCCCTGAAAGATACACCTTTGGAGGAGATGCATACCTTCCTTTTTCAGCCTAAGCCTCTCACAGCAGTTGTAATTCTCTTGTGTCAGAGGGATTTCCTGCTGGAGTTTTAATTTTTATCGTGCCTAATTGTAAAAACAAAAAAACAAAAAAGAACAAGCAGAGAAATTTTAAAAAGCCAGTAAAAATCCCAAACTCGGGTGAGGAAGGCGTGGAGGTAGTGCATACCAGAATAGATAGAAACCTTTAAGCATCTTCCTTACATTTTTTCAAGTGTTTCAAATACTAGTACTTTTATAGATTTCTTTTCATCTCAAAGATATTTTTAGAAATAAAGTGTTATAACATTACTGTGTGACAAGAAAAAAAAACAAAAACCCAAAAGCAGACAAGTGCATACTATATGACTTCATTAAATCTAGTTCTAGAGTTTTCCCTGTGATGTCAGTTGCTTTCAAAAGTATTAAAGATATAATGAAGATGAGATAACCCTTCTGGCACTTTAGTTCCTGGAATAATGGGATTGGAGAAAAAGGAGTGAGGTTCTTTGTTGGCCAAGGCTAATGAACAAGGCTTTCACTTGTCTTTTTGACTAATTTGGATCTCATCAGCCAAACATCTCAGCTCCAAGGCTTCGGCCAAACATGCCTTGGGAGGCAAGGTCACTCCCTCAGAACTTTCACCAGGGTAATTGGTCAGAATATGACAGAGTAGGGGGAACATCTACTTCAGTCTTTCATTTCACAGAGGCCCACGGATGGTCAAGGGATTTCCCAAAGATCGTCAGGTAAGTTAGTAATAGAATGCACACCTGATTCTCTTCAAAGCAGCAATAAGCAAATGTTATGGGACCGTAATCAGTTACTTTACGTGGGTGTGGGCCTTGAGTACTAAATTTGTAAATCAGCTTTGCTCTACAAAATTTGCAGATTATGATGCTTTGATACAAATACCATGGTATTGACTTTCAAGTGGAATTGGGGAAGGAGAAGAGAGTGAATGTGTATTGAGCACGTACTATCACAAGGCATTTCCAATTTACTATTGCTTGTAAATTTCACGTCTCTCCAGTGAAATGGATATTATTCCTAGTTAACAAATGAGAAAATCTAGACTCAGAGAAGTTGAGCATTTTCCCCAAGATCTTTCAGCCGTTAGTGTAGGATTTGAACCCGTAAATATACAATTCCAAGTCCATTTATAATTTTTCTATTCACTGTCATTATTTCACCCATTCCAACATTATTATTATTTTTTAACATCTTTATTGGAGTATAATTGCTTTACAATGGTGTGTTAGTTTCTGATTTATAACCAAGTGAATCAGTTATACATATACATATGTTCCCATATCTCTTCCCTCTAGCATCTCCCTCCCTCCCACCCCTCTAGGTGGTCACAAAGCACAGAGCTGATCTCCCTGTGCTATGAGGCTGCTTCCCACTAGCTATTTTACATTTGGTAGTGTATATATGTCCATGCCACTCTCACTTTGTCACAGCTTACACTTCCCCCTCCCCATATCCTCAAGTCCATTCTCTAGTAGGTCTGTGTCTTTATTCCCGTCTTGCCACTAGGTTCTTCATGACCTTTAGATTCCATATATATGTGTTAGCATACTGTATTTGTTTTTCTCTTCCTGATTTACTTCACTCTGTATGACAGACTTTAACTCCATCCATCTCACTACAAATAACACCATTTCGTTTCTTTTTAGGGATGAGTAATATTCCATTGTATATATGTGCCACATCTTCTTTATCCACTCATCTGATGATGGACATTTAGGTTCCTTCCAAGTCCTGGCTATTGTAAATAGAGCTGCAATGAATATTTTGGTACATGACTATTTTTGAATTATGGTTTTCTCAGGGTATATGCCCAGTAGTGGGATTGCTGGGTCGTATGGTAGTTCTATTGTTAGTTTTTTAAGGAACCTCCATACTGTTCTCCATAGTGGCTGTATCAATTTACATTCCCACCAACAGTGCAAGAGTGTTCCCTTTTCACCACACCCTCTCCAGCATTTATTGTTTCTAGATTTTTTGATGATGGCCATTCTGACCGGTGTGAGATGACACTTCATTGTAGTTTTGATTTGCATTTCTCTAATGATTAATGCTGTTGAGCATTCTTTCACGTGTTTGTTGGCAATCTGTGTATCTTCTTTGGAGAAATGTCTATTTAGGTCTTCTGGCCATTTTTGGATTGGGTTGTTTGTTTTTTTGTTAGTGAGCTGCATGTGCTGCTTGTAATTTTGGAGATTAATCCTTTGTCCGTTGCTTCATTTGCAAATATTTTCTCCCATTCTGAGGGTTGTCTTTTGGTCTTGTTTATGGTTTCCTTTGCTGTGCAAAAGCTTTTAAGTTTCATTAGGTCCCATTTGTTTATTTGTGTTTCTATTTCCATATCTCTAGGAGCTGGGTCAAAAAGGATCTTGCTGTGATTTATGTCACACAGTGTTCTGTCTATGTTTTCCTCTAAGAGTTTGATAGTGTCTGGCCTTACATTTAGGTCTTTAATCGATTTTGAGTTTATTTTTGTGTATGGTGTTAGGGAGTGTTCTAATTTCATACTTTTACACGTAGCTGTCCAGTTTTCCCAGCACCACTTATTGTAAGAGGCTGTCTTTTCTCCACTGTATATGCTTGCATCCTTTATCAAAGATAAGGTGACCATATGTGCGTGGGTTTATCTCTGGGCTTTCTATTCTGTTCCATTGATCTATGTTTCTGTTTTTGTGCCAGTACCATACTATCTTGGTTACTGTAGCTTTGTAATATAGTCTGAAGTCAGGGAGCCTGATTCCCCCAGCTCCATTTTTCGTTCTCAAGATTGCTTTGGCTATTCTGGGTCTTTTGTGTTTCTATATAAATTGTGAGATTTTTTGTTCTAATTCTGTGAAAAATGCCAGTTGTAGTTTGATAGGGATTGCATTGAATCTGTAGATTGCTTTGGGTAGTAGAGTCTTTTTCACAATGTTGATTCTTCCAATCCAAGAACATGGTATATCTCTCCATCTGTTGGTAGCATCTTTAAATTCTTTCATCAGTGTCTTATAATTTTCTGCATACAGGTGTTTTGTCTCCTTAGGTAGGTTTATTCCTAGATATTTTATTCTTTTTGTTGCAATGGTAAATGGGAGTGTTTTCTTAATTTCAATTTCAGATTTTTCATCATTAGTGTTTAGGAATGCAAGAGATTTCTGTGCATTAAATTTGTATCCTGCTACTTTACCAAATTCATTGATTAGCTCTAGTAGTTTTCTGGTACCACTTTTAGGATTCTCTATGTATAATATCATGTCATCTGAAAACAGTGACAGCTTTACTTCTTCTTTTCCAATTTGGATTCCTTTTATTTCTTTTTCTTCTCTGATTGCTGTGGCTAACACTTCCAAAACTATGTTGAATAATAGTGGTGAGAGTGGGCAACCTTGTCCTTTTCCTGATCTTAGCGGAAATGGTTTCAGTTTTTCACCATTGAGGACGATATTGGCTGTGGGTTTGTCATATATGGCGTTTATTATGTTGAGGAAAGTTCCCTCTATGCCTACTTTCTGCAGGGCTTTTATCATAAATGGATGTTGAATTTTGTCAGAAGCGTTCTCTGCATCTATTGAGATGATCATATGGTTTTTCTCCTTCAATTTGTTAATATGGTGTATCACGTTGATTGATTTGCATATATTGAAGAATCCTTGCATTCCTGGAATAAACCCCACTTGATCATGGTGTATGATCCTTTTAATGTGCTGTTGGATTCTGTTTGCTAGTATTTTGTTGAGGATTTTTGCATCTATGTTCATCAGTGATATTGGCTTGTAGTATTCCTTATCTGTGACATCTTTGTCGTGTTTTGGTATCAGGGTGATGGTGGCCTCATAGAATGAGTTGGGGAGTGTTCCTCCCTCTGCAATATTTTGGAAGAGTTTGAGAAGGATAAGTGTTAGCTCTTCTCTAAATGTTTGATAGAATTCACCTGTGAAGCCATCTGGTCCTGGGCTTTTGTTTGTTGGAAGATTTTTAATCACAGTTTCAATTTCAGTGCTTGTGATTGGTCTGTTCATATTTTCTGTTTCTTCCTGCTTCAGGCTCGGTAGGTTGTGCATTTCTAAGAATTTGTCCATTTCTTCCAGGTTGTCCATTTTATTGGCATAGAGTTGCTTGTAGTAATCTCTCATGATCGTTTGTATTTCTGCAGTGTCAGTTGTTACTTCTCCTTTTTCATTTCTAATTCTATTGATCTTAGTCTTCTCCCTTTTTCTCTTGATGAGTCTGGCTAATGGTTTATCAATTTTGTTTATCTTCTCAAAGAACCAGCTTTTAGTTTTGTTGATCTTTGCTATTGTTTCCTTCATTTCTTTTTCATTTATTTCTGATCTGATCTTTATGGTTTCTTTCCTTCTGCTAACTTTGGGGTTTTTTTGTTCTTCTTTCTCTAATTGCTTTAGGTGCAAGGTTAAGTTGTTTATTCGAGATGTTTCCTGTTTCTTGAGGTAGGCTTGTATTGCTTTAAACTTCCCTCTTAGAACTGCTATTGCTGCATCCCATAGGTTTTGGGTCTTTGTGTCTCCATTGTCATTTGTTTCTAGGTATTTTTTGAGTTCCCCTTTGATTTCTTCAGTGATCACTTCGTTATTAAGTAGTGTATTGTGTAGCCTCCATGTGTTTGTATTTTTTACAGATCTTTTCCTGTAATTGATATCTAGTCTCATAGCGTTGTGGTCGGAAAAGATACTTGATACGATGTCAATTTTCTTAAATTTACCAAGGCTTGATTTATGACCCAAGATATGATCTATCCTGGAGAATGTTCCATGAGCACTTGAGAAAAATGTGAATTCTGTTGTTTTTGGGTGGAATGTCCTATAAATATCAATTAAGTCCATCTTGTTTAATGTATCTTTTAAAGCTTGTGTTTCCTTATTTAATTTCATTTTGGATGATCTGTCCATTGGTGAAAGTGGGGTGTTAAAGTCCCCTACTATGATTGTGTTACTGTTGATTTCTCCTTTTATGGCTGTTAGTATTTGCCTTATGTATTGAGGTGCTCCTATGTTGGGTGTATAAATATTTACAATTGTTATACCTTCTTCTTGGATCAATCCCTTGATCATTATATAGTGTCCTTCTTTGTCTCTTGTAATAGTCTTTATTTTAAAGTCTATTTTTTCTGATATGAGAATTGCTACTCCAGCTTTCTTTTGATTTCCATTTGCATGGAATATCTTTTTCCATCCCCTCACTTTCAGTCTGTATGTGTCTCTAGGTCTGAAGTGGGTCTCTTGTAGACAGCATATATATGGGGCTTGTTTTTGTATCCATTTAGCCTGTCTGTGTCTTTTGTTGGAGCATTTAATCCATTTACATTCAAGGCAGTTATTGATATGTATGTTCCTATTACCATTTTCTTAATTTTGGGGGGTTTGTAATTGTAGGTCTTTTCCTTCTCTTGTGTTTCCTGCCTAGAGAAGTTCCTTTAGCATTTTTTGTAAAGCTGATTTGGTGGTGCTGAATTCTTTTGGCTTTTGCTTGTCTGTAAAGGTTGTAATTTCTCTGTCGAATCTGAATAAGGTCCTTGCTGGGTAGAGTAATCTTGGTTGTAGGCTTTTGCCTTTCATCACTTTAAATATAACCTGCTACTCCCTTCTGGCTTGCAGAGTTTCTGCTGAAAGATCAGCTGTTAACCTTATGGGGATTCCCTTGTGTGTTATTTGTTGTTTTTCCCTTGCTGCTTTTAATATTTTTTTTTATATTTAATTTTTGATAGTTTGATTAATATGTGTCTTGGCATGTTTCTCCTTGGATTTATCCTGTATGAGACTCTCTGTGTTTCCAGAACTTGATTAACTATTTCCTTTCCCATATTAGGGAAGTTTTCAACTATAATCTCTTCAAATATTTTCTCAGTCCCTTTCTTTTTCTCTTCGTCTTCTGGGACCCCTATAATTTGAATGTTGGTGCGTTTAATGTTGTCCCAGAGGTCTCTGAGACTGTCCTCAGTTCTTTTCATTCTTTTTTCTTTATTCTGCTCTGCAGTAGTTATTTCCCCTATTTTATCTTCCAGGTCACTTATCCATTCTTCTGCCTCAGTTATTCTGCTATTGATCCCGTCTAGAGTATTTTTAATATCATTTATTGTGTTTTTCACCATTGCTTGGTTCCTCTTTAGTTCTTCTAGGTCCTTGTTAAATGTTTCTTGCATTTTGTCTATTCTATTTCCAAGATTTTGGATCATCCTTACTATCATTATTCTGAATTCTTTTTCAGGTAGACTGCCTATTTCCTCTTCATTTGTTAGGTGTGATGTGTTTTTACCTTGTTCTTCATCTGCTGTGTGTTTTTCTATCTTCTCATTTTGCTTATCTTACTCTGTTTGGGGTCTCCTTTTTGCAGGCTGCAGGTTCGTAGTTCCTGTCGTTTTTGGTATCCGTCCCCAGTGGCTAAGGTTGGTTCAGTGGGTTGTGTAGGCTTCCTGGTGGAGGGGCCTAGGGCCTGTGTTCTGGTGGATGAGGCTGGATCTTGTCTTTCTGGTGGGCATGTCCACGTCTGGTGGTGTGTTTTGGGGTGTCTGTGGCCTTATTATGATTTTAGGCAGCCTGTCTGGTAATGGATGGAGCTGTGTTCCTGTCTTGCTAGTTGTTTGGCATAGGGTATCCAGCATTGTAGCTTGCTGGTCGTTGAGTGAAGCTGGGTCTTGATGTTGAGATGGAGATCTTTGGGAGATTTTTGCTGTTTTGTATTACATGGAGCTGGAAGGTCTCTTGTGGACCAGTGTCCTGAAGTTGGCTCTCCCACCTCAGAGTCGCAGCCCTGGTGCCTAGCTGGAGCACCAAGAGCCTTTCATCCACATGGCTCAGAATAAAAGGGAGAAAAAATAGAAAGAAAAAAAGAAAGAGGGTAAAATAAAATAAAGTAAGATAAAATAAAATGAAGTTATTAAAATAAAAAATAAAAAGTAATTAAGAAAAAAGAAAAAAAGTCTTAAAAAAAAACCAAAAAACAAAAAAATGGACGGTCAGAACCCTAGGACAAATGGTGAAAGCAAAGCTATACAGACAAAATCTCACACAGAAGCATACACATACACACTCACCGAAAGAGGAAAAGGGGAAAAATAATATATCTTGCTCCCAGAGTCCACATCCTCAATTTGGGATGATTCATTGTCTATTCAGGTATTCCACAGAAGCAGGTACATCAAGTTTTTTGTGGAGCTTTAATCCGCTGCTCCTGAGGCTGCTGGGAGAAATTTCCCTTTCTGTTCTTTGTTTGCACAGCTCCCGGGTTTCAGCCTTGGATTTGGACCCGCCTCTGCATGTAGGTCGCCTGAGGGCGTCTGTTCTTCGCTCAGACAGGACAGGGTTAAAGGAGCAGCTGATTTGGGGGCTCTGGTTCACTCAGGCTGGGGGGAGGGAGGGGTGCGGATGGGGGTCGAGCCTGCAGCGGCAGCGGCCGGCATGACGTTGCAGCAGCCTGAGGCACCCCGCACGTTCTCCCGGGGAAGTTGTCCCTGGATCATGGGATGCTGGCAATGTTGGGCTGCGCAGGCTCCCGGGAGGGGCGGTGTGGATAGTGACCTGTGCTACCACACAGGCTTCTTGGTGGCGGCAGCAGCAGCCTTAGCGTTTCATGCCTGTGTCTGGGGTCCGCGCTGATAGCCGCGGCTCGCACCCATCTCTGGAGCTCATTTAGGTGGCGCTCTGAATCTCCTCTCCTTTTGGGGGTTCTGACGTCTTCTGCCAGAGTTCAGTGGGTGTTCTATAGGAGCAGTTCCACGTGTAGATGTATTTCTGATGTATCTGTGGGGAGGAAGGTGATCTCCGTGTCTTACTCTTCCGCCATCTTCTCCTCTCTCTCAGGGCTGCTCTGTTTACAAGAACTTTGACTTCGGTCCACCTGGTCTGCCGTCCCCAGGACTGTCGTGGCTTCAGCCTCCAGGGCTCCTCCAGTGCTGGCAGCCTCAGTGATGCTGCCTTCCCCTCGGGCTCCGGAGCAGTTCCGTGATGGAACTGATTGATAACAGATAACAGATAACAACAGTTATCAATCTGTTATCAAAGGAATTCAACATTTTAAGAAATCTTGTCCTTTTGAGAGAGAGAAGCCAAATTCAAATTTTGCACCAGCTTACTATGAAATTCATTTATTCAACTAAATTTATTCTAAACTTAGTCAATCCTAACCTTGCACAAAACTCTTTTCTCAGAGTCCAATTTCCACAAAGATTTTTATCACTTTCTTTATCTGTTACTTTATTTTCCCATCCAGAAGCAGCCAGCTATAAGGCAGACCTACTTCCTTTTCTCTTAATAAAATGTAATTCCATTCCTCATGCTTTCTTTCTGAAAACATACATCCTACTTTCCTACTGTATACTGAAATATTTCCTTTACTATTTCTATTAGCTTTAGTTACATGTTTAAGTTAGAATCCTCAGCTCTTAAAACCCTATTTTTTTGTGTGAAAACTAAGAAATAAGCAATTATGAACTGTCCTTCACATTAGCATTCTGTAGATTGGTGACCATAAATACCAGAGATATTTTAAAAAAACATTTGCTTTCTTTAGAGAATGTGGCACCAAACATATTCATTAATAGCCTAAATACCTTTTGTTTCTCTGTAAAAGGAAGCCGATGTTCAGTAATTAATGTTTCAGTATCTTATTTTATTTGGGAATGACTTAGCTATTCAACAAGCTTCCATTACTTAACTTAATTTAGCACCACTCTAGAATCTCAAGTTACCAGAATCTGGAGAGACTATTTTAGATAGACATTCCTAGAGCATAATTTTTCTTAATAGAATTTATCTGAAAGCTCTTATCTCATTTACATTTTCTCTCCTTAAAAGTTTCTTCACATCAAGTTACTTCACTTGTTGACAAAGTTGTAGCAGATATAAAAAGATTTTATGTAGCTTGTATTAAACCTAGGAACAATAAAGTATTACACTTAATGTTGATGACTCTAAAGACATGTCTATATTAACAAGATCAACAAACATTATACCAGATATTAATTTAATACTGAATATTTCCCAGTTCATGTGAACCTGAAATTTATTTAGCTTAATTTCTCTTGTATTTAGAATTGTTTAACTTGTAAGTGCTTACTTTTCTTTAAGCCAATTAAATAGAGCTCATTTACAAATTAACCACAGCAATATTATCCAAAGACAAAGACACATACTGAGACATACATATATCCAGAGACACAACAAGAGATCTAGCTGCATTTTCTAAACTTAGTCATGAATCAGATATCATAATATAAACTCACTAGTTTATAAATAACAGTTGGAATAAGAAACAATTTTAAAAGTCTTTTTCCAGTTTTTTTAAATTCTTAATCTCAGGAATTAGAGGTGGTCTAGATAAGATAAGTGTTACTGAGAGCTCTGATCTCAAGCTCTTTTCTCAAGGAGAGAAAAATCAGGTTCTCCTAGTAGGACTTATTCCCTTAGGGTCAGAATTCTGAAGAGAATTTTTTTCCTTCAAGCTAGCTTTCTCTACTGGTTGGGAATTGAACAGCGGTTGGTTAACCTTCGACTGGCATTGTGTACTTAATTGGTGCAACTGAAGGTTTATAATTTTCATAGATACCCCCTTTTCTTTCTTTTTAATTGTTTTGAAAAGTTGGTCTGATACAGTTTCAAGTAATTAATTGTTGGTTTCCTGCAAAGAAGTAACTCTATCATTTCTTCTTTTAGAAGCTTCTAGGTACCAATCAAAGTAAGCATTCCATTCAGTCTGTCTTTTTTCTAACTGTGCTTGCAAAAATATTAATTTTGGAATATCAAAAGGACCCCAATTTGGTCATTTTAGGTTGAGATCTCCTTTAGTATGAGTGCCCCAATTAAGTAGATAGTTGCCAGTATGAGTTTTTGTACATACATAAACCTGGCTGGAGTATTAGTCAGAGATTGGCTTTCTGATGCCCCTTGTTTCTGTGTTTGAGAGGCTGTATTTCCCATTTTAAAGTTGAATTTGTCAGGGATATAAACACTAATGAAATTGTATGGTGGCCAGAGTGCTGCTTGTGAGCTTAACTCCTCTAGGCATCACTCTGGAGTCCTTTCAGCCCTCTTACTTGTCTCATTTTCTCCCTTTGGCGGTCTAAGACCACTGCTGGTGCTTGGATCTCTGAACGGCCAATTCTTATCCGTGACCCCTGGATGAGCAAGTGTTTTAATTAATGAGTGGGCTTCCCTATGGGACCACTGTGCAGTATGAGGACTCTGCCTCCACCACTCCTATAAATTTCTCAGTCGCCTGAGAAAGCTGTTAACCAGCCAAGAGGAGTCTTGTCCCTTTTCTTCAGAGCAAAGCTCTCATGTAATATCTTCACTTTTATCCTGACAAATTCTACTAATGCAGCTGAATTGAGGAAAAGCGTCTGATCAGCCTCTTACCTAACCACTCAATGCAGACCACTCAGTCTCCTCAACTGAGCAAACCCTGGTATCTTTCAACTGAGCCCCACCCAGTGTCTTTCCACTGGGTGGTTATTTCCCTGGTATCTTTCAACCAGGTGCCCCCCCCCCCAGTATCTGTCAACTGGGAGGAGGCAGGTACCTGCTACACCACCAAATGAAACTCAGGATCATCAACCAATACGGGAGATCCGAGAACCAGGAGAGACTTACCCAAATTCGTCTGGACTCTCTGAGGAGATGGATGGGTGCAAAGGGCCTCTGCTGGTACCAAAGCTCCAGTTCCTCACAGAGTTCAGGAGAAAAAGAGAAGTCCACTCTGGGTCCTTTATTCGTGGTCGCCATAACTGTTGACTTTTAAAAAATGCACAATGTGAGAGTTGCAAGTTAAATTTTATTTGGGGGCAAAATGAGGACTGCAGCCCAGGAGACAGCATTTCAGATAGCTCTGAGAAACTGCTCCAAAGAGTCAGGGTGGAAGTTCGGTATATATGTGATTTTGGTGATGGTGGAATACATGCAATCAAGCACATATTTTTTACAGAAGGTTTCTGCTAGTCTCGTGCAGGTTACTGCTAGTCACGGGGAGCAGACGTCACCAAGAAGGATTTTAGTGCTTTTCTAGATATGAGGCGATCTAAGAATTGGGCTCATAAAATTGGTTCTTGAAAATATCTAACTATTTGAAGACTTGTTCTGCCGGTTTTTCCCAGTACACAGAGTACCTCATTTCAGCTCCCCACCCTGAACTCCTTTCAGGGGGTATTGAAAGTCAGCAGCGGCAGCAGCACATGATTTAATCCTTGTAGAGGTAGATGGCAAGTACCAATGGAAAGTGCCAATTTGTAGCTGACAAAAGCAAAACAAGGGACAGACAATTACATATAGCACAGTCCTACATTTAACATATACGATATATATTTACATTTATATAGTTAACAGAGAAAATCATAGAGGAAGTTTGGGAGGATCTATTACAGTATTCAGAGTAGCTAAGTTTAGGGAGTGGGACCAGGTGGAGGTCGACTCTCCCTAATAATTTTATGTACCACTTTATTTTTAGTTTTGTAATGATATGTTAATGTTTTTATTTAACTTTTTTAAAGGGAAGGAGAGGAATGTCATGTCATCCCCTGTCACAAAAGACTCTTTGTTACATCATGTGAGCTCAAGATATTAAAAGGTGACATCAATTCATTTCATCCACATGGTTTTCCTTTCATTGGAAATATTTCAACATTACTTCCCAGCCTGGGAGTAGCTGCAGGGGGTCTAACTACTAAAGCCAAGACTGAAACACATATCCTCTCAGCCTAGGCCCACTTCTAGCCTCCTGAACCATGGTGGTCCTGGAGGATCACTTGCCTTTTCAGAGGACTGTCAGGTGGGTTAAGCAGAGGGTGATACCTGGCAGCATGCAGCAGAGCCAGCCCGCATATTCTGTTTCATAAACAGTAAGAACATGCATGGTATTTTTCTCTTAATTTGTTATTAACATTAAAAATTAATCATCTTCACATAAAAACCTTCATTTCCTACATATCTTTAAAAATATCAAAATATTACAGCACCGGGCCTACCTTCTCACCTGGCAGAGATCTACTCTGGGCATGTAGCAGCTGCCCCTGAAGGCAGGGCATGAGGTTTTAGTTACTCACCATCCCTCCCTTTCCCTTTTGTCTCCTTTACCCTGAGACTGAGCAACAGTTTCCATTTATCACCATACTTGTGCTGCCATTTTTATTAAAGAAGTTAAATGTAAGATCAAATTTGTCTTCACATGTCTAAAATAAGTTGGAAGAGAAAAAAACAAAACAAAACAAAACAAAAAAAACCTAGAAGGCCATGCCTTTTAAGAGATTAAGAGAAAACTTATTTCTGTGTTAGAGTCATTTCTCTCCCTCTGGGTTCAATATTTAAAAAGTAATAAAAGTGAATCTGAGTTAAATAAATGTAAGTTAAGGTGGTCTAATGAAACAAATCATAACAAGGATTCATATCTGAACAACTTCAGATATTTGAGTTTGTGACTCTGGATTAAAGGAATATTTGAACACTTTCCCCTATTATTATATCTATAATAGTTTTCAACTCGTTTACTAATGATTTCTGTATTTGCCTAATCCAGAAATCCCTGCTATCTCATCCCTACTATGACTCGTTGTATGACTGGGCTAAGAGAACAGGTAATTTATCTAATAAGTACCAAACATTCTTAGTCTTCCACTCAGATACATAAGTCCCACATGTTTAGGTTAAGAGAAAATGAAAATGAATGACAATTACCTATTTCCTCAAGATTTTATGCCTCATTTTAGTCCTGGTCTGGTTCTCTTAAGAATCTGGATGGATAACAAAGGCTAATGTATTGGCCGTATATGCTGTAACTGAAAAATATTTGAGAGTTTTAGATGGGAAGATTCCCATGAAATACTTTCTTGAGTGTTCAAAAAGGTTTTTTATTAAACTCGCTAAAATTATGTCCTTTCAGAAGGCTTTTAGAATAGAAGTTGTTTCCCTTAATTCTGCTTGTGAGATTATGGTCACTACAAAAATAATTCATGATTTGATTATTTTCCTGGAAGATTTCAAATGGAGGGGAAAAAGAACAAGGGAATAGGAAATGAATTTTGGAAAAATACCAGACACTAGTATATGGCAACAGTTAACTCTTACAGCAACCTAGAAAATATTTTTTGTCCTACTTATGGGTGAGGAAACCAAGGCTTAGACAGATGAAATAACTTGCCCAAAGTCACACAAACAGTAAATGACAAGAGTCAACATTTGAACTCCTATCTGTGTGCAAAACCTTGGCTCACTCCACTGTCAAGTTCTGGAAGTGTGAGCCCCACACCATCAGTATCAGCATTACCTGGGAACTTGTCACAAATGCAAATTTGGAGGCGTCATCCCAGACCTTCTGAAAAGCAACTCTTGGGAGTGGGACATACAATTTATATATATATATATATATATATATATATATTTTAAATTTGTTTCAAGGGACGCAATTATTATTTTTATTTATTTATTTATTTATTTATTTATGGCTGTGTTGGGTCTTTGTTTCTGTGCGAGGGCTTTCTCTAGTTGTGGCAAGCGGAGGCCTCTCTTCATCGCGTTGCGCGGGCCTCTCACTGTTGCGGTCTCTCTTGTTGCGGAGCACAGGCTCCAGACGCACAGGCTCAGTAGTTGTGGCTCACGGGCCTAGTTGCTCCGTGGCATGTGGGATCTTCCCAGACCAGGGCTCGAACCCGTGTCCCCTGCATTGGCAGGCAGATTCTCAACCACTGCGCCACCAGGGAAGCCCCACAATTTATATTTTAATAGGTTTCTGGGTAAATCTGATGCATATTCAAATTTGAGAACCCCTGCCCTGTGCCAGACTGATTCACAACAAGGGAGGACACAGGCCTACTGTGTAAAATGAAAAAGGTGTTGAGTGGGGCAGACTCTTCATAAAAAGAGTGCAGATCCTGGATGGCCTCTAGCTCAGAGCCCGGTTCCTACTTCTATTGATGTATACATTTTGATCATGAAACTTAGAGGAATAAGCAGGAATAGCTAATGCCATAAAGGGAGATAAACTCATTTAGCTCTTCCTTTGTTAGCATTTTAAAGCTGGAAACATACTGATAAGTAGTCCATTTATAAGACTCAAAAAGGTGAACCGATTTCCTCCAAGTCACACAACTAGTTGGTTAGCACAGAGCCTGCAATAAACAGGTTCCCCAGTATCTAGTTGTTCTCATTCTATTGGCCTCCAATTCCTTTGCTGCACTTCACATGAACCATTAGATATAGAACTGCTGTCTTTTCCTCTTCCAAGCCAAGATGAGGAATCTGAGACGATTTTAACTTCCAGATTCCGAAAAGAATTTCAATTTTTTATTCAACCCTTCTACTTCCTGGCTCTGGGCCAAGGAAGCTGGCCACCAGTTCTTAATCCATTTTTATCAGCTGGAGAATAACTGAGGGATAAATGCCAGCAGTAACTTCATCCAGAAATGGGGCACAGGGCCCCCTGCTAAGGAAGCTGCCGTCGGCAAGGAAATTGTGAGGACAGCTGGCAGGCAGAGATGTAATCAAGAATGAAGACACAGCAAATGCCTGCTGTCATCTAGAACTTTTTTCCTTCCTAGGTTTCCCACTGCACTGTAAGTGCACTTTGTTGGAAGATGCATGATGGGGAAATTGAAAATTAGATATGAAGCACCAGGAACATTGTTGCCAGTGACAAGAAAATAGAGGTCATGGACAGAAAATAGATTCAAGGTAGCAGTAAAGAATTTACTAAAACCCTGGTTGGGTAAGCCCCTGGCAGAGGAGGGTGGGAGAACAGAATTCAAATTGCTACACAGGTTTTCCAGTTAAGAAAGATATGGAGAACAGGGAACAGAATCCATGCAAATCCTGAGAACTACAAGGTGGATGTGAAAAGGGGAGAAAACTGTTTGGGCCACTGCCAAGCAAAAGCAAGAGAATGATTAGACTTCCTGATCTGGGGTTGGGAGAGGTGCTTCAGGGGGACCAGTGATAAGCAGAACGTAAAATGCAATGCCAGTTTGAAAAGCTAGTGTTTGTTATAGATAATTAAAAGTTTGAAGAGCAGTATTATTCTGGTTATGTTTTTATTCCACACAACTGCATTGTGACTTATAAGATGGTATAAACATGAGGAGGCAAGTTGATACAAAGGACCCAGCATGGTTTGCTTCCCCATAAGGAGTGGCCCAAGGAGGCCTTGGCTCACTAGGACAAGGACTGGGGGCACATCAAACCAGCAACTGTGTTGGAACCCAGGTTCAAGATCAAGAAGAGAATTGAAGGGGGCTTCCCTGGTGGCGCAGTGGTTGAGAGTCCGCCTGCCAATGCAGGGGACCCGGGTTCGGGCCCTGGTCTGGGGGGATCCCACGTGCCGCGGAGCGACTGGGCCCGTGAGCCACAATTGCTGAGCCTGCGCGTCTGGAGCCTGTGCTCCGCAGCGGGAGAGGCCGCGGTGGTGGGGAGCCCACGCACCACGATGAAGAGTGGCCCCCGCACTGCGATGAAGAGTGGCCCCCACTTGCCGTAGCTGGAGAAAGCCCTCGCACAGAAGCGAAGACCCAACACAGCCAAAAATAAATAAATAAAATTAAAAAAAAAAAAAAAAAAGAAGAGAATTGAAGATGTACAGAAATCAAGTTAGGAAGATGTACAGAATCAAAAATAGACATTCAGGGAGAAAAGATAATAAAGCAGAAGGTGAGCATCAAATCACCAAAAATGTCAGCTAGCATTTTTGGCTTTTTAAATTAAGCAAGAGCTGGTTCCATAACTGAGCTCCTGGTTCAGTGGGGTGAGGGTCAGAAGTTGGGCAAGTACCAGTTAGGTGGATTTAACTAAGTTCTCTTTCAGCCTCAGTGTGCTTATCTACAAAGAGAATGATTGAGAGTTTTTTCTTTCCTACTACCATACCCCAACTCCTACCAAGTGATTGTGAA
Source organism: Balaenoptera physalus (assembly GCF_965194825.1). Classification (NCBI taxonomy): domain Eukaryota; kingdom Metazoa; phylum Chordata; class Mammalia; order Artiodactyla; family Balaenopteridae; genus Balaenoptera; species Balaenoptera physalus. The sequence continues at coordinate 13,467,581 of NC_138891.1, read as the reverse complement.
AATCTAATTAAAAGTGATGTATACAGAAAAGGCTATGAAATGCAAGGAGCTCTTTAAATGCAAATGATGTCATCATTTCTCTAATGTGACTCTGGCTTCTTGGTTCAGTGAGAGGGGTGGTCTGTTTGTGAGCTGTTAGGCTGCAGGGAGAAAAACTCAAGAATGATACTCTTAAGACAGAAGGTAAGTCCAAGCAAACAGTGCAGTGGAAGTTCCTTTATCTGGCAGGGATTTATACTCCCATTTTTAAAGCCCCCCAATTGTTAGACTAGTGATTCTCTTTATTGTTTCCCACTGCAACAACAGGAGGGTTGATTTTTTCACTTGCCAGATGTAGTGTGCACGCCAATTACTGTCTCTGAAACTTACTACAAAATGAGCGACTATCTCATACTTAGGGGCTCTGTTATTCTTTAATACAGATAAAAGCAAACCAGATAGTCTAGCTTACCTCCAGGACCCTCTGCTGAACCTACCCACTGGGTTATAAACTCTGCCTTACCCATGTCTGTATGAGTATAAAGCAGGGCAGTCTCAAGGGTTTGCGTAAGCCAGAATAGAGAACCTATTGCCAAAACCATGTGACCAGTGAATTCTTGGCATAGACACTGCTAATTATCTATTCAACGGCCATTCCCCCCTCACATCACCCACTCCTTCCATCTTCCCCCTCAACTCACATACATGCTTCCTCCTCACTAACCTGATTTGTTCAGGGTAGCAATGTGGCCATCTAAAATTTGTAACTTCCCAGCCTTCTTTGTTGATAATAGTAGTCCTATGGCATGTGTCTGACCAATGAAATATAGGCAAACATCCCTGGATAAAATAGCTAAGCCTTGCTAAAAAGTCACCCCTCCACCATTCACTTTACTTCCTTCAGTCGTGAGGCCTGGAGACATAGCTGCCTCGCCATCTTCAACCAGGAGGTGACAAGCAGGAGGATGAAGGCTGACCCAGGAAAGGTGGAGACACAGCCTGAATCCCCAGGGCCATCTCTGGGACTGGGCAGCTGTACCACTGCCTTGGTGCTTTTTATTAAGTGAGAAAAACAAATCCTTTCTTTAAACTTCTCTCAGCTGGTCTTTCTTTTATTTTCAGATGAACATATTCCTAATTAAAAAGAGAAACTTTCTAAGGGATATTGGGACTATGTGCCACATCAGTTCATCTGAGCCATTTAATGGGAAGATAGTGAAGGCAAGTAAGAATGATAAGGAAATTCTGGAGAGATGACACACAGGGACTGGGGTTTACTGATACATCATCATTTTGACATAAGTAGAAAAAAATAACAGCACTTTAAAGGCAGCAAACTGTGGACATGGCTCTTGCAGGGTTACTCAATCTATTAACCTATGAAAATTTACTGAGCTCTGTTCTGCACACAGCATCTTCTTCACGAGAATCCTATCAACCCATGCTCTCCTCTATCCTCACTTCAAAGTTACTGACACAGCAAAGCACTATGTCCCAGAGGCAAGGAAACTTAAACAAGCAAGACATCCCAGCCATTGGGTTATAAAAATAAAAGCACCGTCTCTGTAATGTTATGTATCCAGGACTCTTCTAAGTGCTTTAATACATTCCCTCATTTAATATTCACAAAACAACCCCATGAGGCAGATACTATTATTATACTCATCCTACAGGGGAGGAGGAGTGGAAGGGCAGTGAAGAGAGGTTAAGTACGTTAGGATATAGTATGTGATAGTATACGACAAGTATGTTACAGTATAGAATAAGGACATTATAGTATAACATATAGTACATTATAGTATAGGATAAGGACATTATAGTATAGGACAAGTATGTTATAGTATAATGTATAATGTATTATAGTATAGGATAAGGACATTATAGTATAGGATAAGGACATTATAGTATAGAATGTAGTACATACTTTTTTGTTTCTTCCACAGTGGCATATTGTTTATGAAAACTTTTTTTTTGAAATGCATTTTTTAATTAAACATACCACTTTTACAAAAATCTACAATTTGAATTTTGGTGAGGAATTCATGAAAACTCTACATGATGTGCATATACCTGCACACCCTCTTTTTTTTTTTTAACCATCTTTAATGGAGTATAATTGTTTACAAAGTTGTGTTAGTTTCTGCTTTATAACAAAGTGAATCAGCTATACATAAACATATATCCCCATATCTCCTCCCTCTTGCATCTCCCTCCCACACTGCCTATCCCACCCCTCTAGGTGGTCACAAAGCACGTAGCTGATCTCCCTGTGCTATGCGGCTGCTTCCCACTAGCTATGTATTTTACATTTGATAGCATATATATGTCCATGCCACTCTCTCACTTTGTCCCAGCTTACACTTCCCCCTCCCCATGTCCTCAAGTCCACTGTCTACATCTGCGTCTTTATTCCTGTGTTGCTCCTAGGTTCTTCAGAACCTTTTTTTTTTTTAAGATTCCATACATATGTGTTAGAATACAGTATTTGTTTTTCGCTTTCTGCCTTACTTCACTCTGTATGACAGACTAGGTCCATCTACCTCAATACAAATAACTCAATTGCCTTTCTTTTTATGGCTGAGTAATATTCCATTGTATATATGTGTCACATCTCCTTTATCCATTCATCTGCTGATGGACATTTAGGTTGCTTTCAAGTCCTGGCTATTGTAAATAGAGCTGCAATGAACATTGTGGTACATGACTCTTTTTGAATTATGGTTTTCTCAGGGTACATGCCCAGTAGTGAGATTGCTGGGTCGTACGGTAGTTCTATTTTCAGTATTTTAAGGAACCACCATACTGTTCTCCATAGTGGCTGTATCAATTTACTTTCCCACCAACAGTGAAAGAGGGATCCCTTTTCTCCACACCCTCTCCAGCATTTATTGTTTCTAGATTTTTTGATGATGGACATTCTGAATGGTGTGAGGTGATACTTCATTGTACTTTTGATTTGCATTTCTCTAATGATTAGTGATGTTGAGCATTCTTTCATTTGTTTGTTGGCAATCTGTATATGTTCTTTGGAGAAATGTCTCTTTAGTTCTCTGCCCATTTTTGGATTGGGTTGTTTGATTTTTTTTTTTTTTTTTTTGATATTGACGTGCATGAGTTGCTTATAAATTTTGGAGATTAATCCTTTGTCAGTTACTTCGTTTGCAAATATTTTCTCCCATTCTGGGAGTTGTCTTTTTGTCTTCTTTTTGTTTTCCTTTGCTGTGCAAAAGCTTTTAAGTTTCCTTAGGTCCCATTTGTTTATTTTTGTTTTTATTTCCATTTCTCTAGGAGTGGGTCAAAAAAGATCTTGCTGTGATTTATGTCATAAAGTGTTCTGCCTATGTTTTCCTCTAAGAGTTTGATAGTGTCTCATCTTACATTTAGGTCTTTAATCCATTTTGAGTTTATTTTTGTATATGGTGTTTGGGAGTCTTTTAATTTCATTCTTTTACATGTAGCTGTCCAGTATTCCTAACACCAATTATTGAAGAGGCTCTCATTTTTCCATTGTATATTATTGCCTCGTTTATCAAAAATAAGGTGACCATATGTGCATGGGTTTATCTCTGGGCTTTCTATCCTGTTCCATTAATCTATGTTTCTGTTTTTGTACCAGTACCATATTGTTTTGATTACTGTAGCTTTGTAGTATAGTCTGAAGTCTGGGAGCCGGATTCCTTAAACTCCATTTTTCTTTCTCAAGATTGCTTTGGCTATTCAGGGGCTCTTGTGTTTCCATACAAATTGTGAAATTATTTGTTCTAGTTCTGTGGAAAATGCCATTGGTAGTTTGATAGGGATTGCATTGAATCTGTAGACTGCTTTAGGTAGTAGAGTCATTTCCACAATGTTGATTCTTCCAATCCAAGAACATGGTATATCTCTCCATCTGTTTGTATCAACTTTAATTTCTTTCATCATTGTCTTATAGTTTTCTGCATACAGGTCTTTTGTGTCCTTAGGTAGGTTTATTCCTAGGTATTTTATTCTTTTTTTTGCAATGGTAAATGGGAGTGTTTCCATAATTTCTCTTTCAGATTTTTCATCATTATTGTAGAGGAATGCAAGAGATTTCTGTGCATTAAGTTTGTATCCTGCTACTTTACCAAATTCATTGATTAGCTCTAGTAGTTTTCTAGTAACATATTTAGGATTCTCTATGTATAGTACCATCTTATCTGCAAACAGTGACAGCTTTACTTCTTTTCCAATTTGGATTCCTTTTATTTCTTTTTCTTCTCTGATTGCTGTGGCCAAGACTTCCAAAACTATGTTAAATAACAGTGGTGAGAGTGGACAACCTTGTCTTCTTCCTGATCTTAGAGGAAATGGTTTCAGTTTTTCACCATTGAGAATGATGTTGGCTCTCGGTTTGTCATATATGGCTTTTATTATGTTGAGGTAAGTTCCCTCTATGCCTACTTTCTGGAGGGTTTTTATCATAAATTGGTGTTGAATTTTGTTGAAAGCTTTCTCTGCATCTATTGAGATGATCATATGGTTTTTCTCCATCAATTTGTTAATATGGTTTATCATATTGATTGATTTGAGTATATTAAAGAATCCTTGCATTCCTGGGATAAACCCCACTTGGTCATGGAGTATGGTCCTTGTAATGTGCTGTTGTATTCTGTTTACTAGTACTTTGCTGAGGATTTTTGCATCTATGTTCATCAGTGATATTGGCCGGTAGTTTTCTATTTTTGTGACATCTTTGTCTGGTTTTGGTATCAGGGTGATGGTGGCCTTGTAGAATGAGTTTGGGAGTGTTCCTCCCTCTGGTATATTTTGGAAGAGTTTGAGAAGGATAGGTGTTAGCTCTTCTCTAAATGTTTGATAGAATTCGCCTGTGAAGCCATCTGGTCCTGGGCTTTTGTTTGTTGGAAGAATTTTAATCACAGTTTCAATTTCAGTGCTTGTGATTGGTCTGTTTATATTTTCTATTTCTTCCTAGTTCAGTCTCGGAAGGCTGTGCTTTTCTAAGAATTTGTCCATTTCTTCTAGGTTGTCCATTTTATTGGCATACAGTTGCTTGTAGTAATCCCTCATGATCCCTTGTATTTCTGCAGTGTCAGTTGTCACTTCTTTTTCATTTCTAATTCTATTGATTTGAGTCCTCACCCTTTTTTTCTTGATGATGAGGCTGGCTAATGTTTTATCAATTTTGTTTATCTTCTCAAAGAACCAGCTTTTAGTTTTATTGATCTTTACTATTGTTTCTTTCATTTCTTTTTCATTTATTTCTTTTTTTTTATTATATATCTCTTATGGTAAACCAAAAAAGTTCTTTATTTCTCAATTATCAATTTCACAAAGAGCAATATTATAACTTATTCTATTTTTCAGGAAAGGCATAATTTGGGAGTTTCTGATTTCTATTTCTGTTTTCATTTATTCAGGCAATAAATAGGTCAATCATTTGTTTAGTCAATTTTCTCTCTGTGTTCTCTCTTCAGGGTAAGGTTAATAAATATAGAGTCAGAAGTGAAAATGGTTTTACAGTGAGAAATAGAGATGAGACATTTGAGTAAGGTGTGAGTTTAAGGGAAGTCATGAGGAATAATTACTAGTGTGTACACAAAATCTTAACTATTTCCCAGTAAGTGGAATAAGGGGTTATGTGAAATTTCACATGGTATTTTGATGTCAGTGACAACATCTCCACAGTTTCCCAAACTCTCTTTCTTAACTCTTGTCAACCAAAATTAATGTGTCCACAGATCTTAATTGCTCGCATGGTCGAAGGACAGACTTTTTTTTTAAGTACACAATTCAGTGGTTTTTAGTATATTCACAGACTTGTGCAACCAATACCAGAAACAATTCTAGAATATTTTCATCAACACAAGAGATAATCCAACCCCCCCATAAGCAGTCATTCCTTATTCCTGTCACCCGAGTCCCTGGTCACCACTGCTCTGCTTTCCGCCTCCATGGATTTACCTCTTTGTGTCATTTCATAGAAATGGAATCATTCAATATGTGGCCTGTCGTGTCTGGCTTCTTTCAGTGAGACCATGCTTGCAAGGTTCAGCCATGCTGTAGTGTGTGTCAGTATTTCATTCCTTTTTTTTTTTTTTTTTTTGTATTAGTTGTTTTGTTTGTTTGTTTGTTTGTACTGCAGGTTCTTATCATTCATCAATTTTATACACATCAATGTATACATGTCAATCCCAATCACCCAATTCAGCACACCACCATCCCCACCCCACCACGGTTCTCCCCCCTTGGTGTCCATACGTTTGTTCTCTACATCTGTCTCAACTTCTGCCCGGTAAACTGGTTCATCTGTACCATTTTTCTAGGTTCCACATACATGCGTTAATATACGATATTTGTTTTTCTCTTTCTGACTTATTTCATTCTGTATGACAGTCTCTAGATCCATCCACGTCTCAACAAATGACTCAATTTCGTTCCTTTTTATGGCTTAGTAATATTCCACTGTATATATGTACCACACCTTCTTTATCCATTCGTCTTTTGATGGGCATTTAGGTTGCTTCCATAACCTGGCTATTGTAAATAGTGCTACAATCAACATTGGGGTGTATGTGTCTTTTTGAATTCTGGTTTTCTCTGGGTATATGCCCAGTAGTGGCATTGCTGGGTCATATGGTAATTCTATTTTTAGTTTTCTAAGGAAGCTCCATACTGTTCTCCATAGTGGCTGTATTAATTTACATTCCCACCAACAGTGCAAGTGGGTGTCCTTTTCTCCACACCCTCTCCAGCATTTGTTGTTTGTAGATTTTCTGATGATGCCCATTCTAACTGGTGTCAGGTGATACCTCATTGTAGTTTTGATTTGCATTTCTCTAACAATTTGTGATGTTGAGCAGCTTTTCATGTGCTTCTTGGCCATCTGTATGTCTTCTTTGGAAAAATGTCTTTTTAGGTCTTCTGCCCATTTTTAGATTGGGTTGTTTGTTTCTTTAATATTAGCTGAATGAGCTGTTTATATATTTTGGAGATTAATCCTTTGTCCGTTGATTCATTTGCAAATATTTTCTCCCATTCTGAGGGTTGTCTTTTGGTCCTGTTTATGGTTTCCTTTGCTGTGCAAAAGCTTTGAAGTTTCATTAGGTTCCATTTGTTTATTTTTGTTTTTATTTCCATTACTCTAAGAGGTGGATCAAAAAAGATCTTGCTGTGATTTATGTCAAAGAGTGTTCTTCATATGTTTTCCTCTAAGAGTTTTATAGTGTCCGGTCTTACATTTAGGTCTCAAATCCATTTTGAGTTTATTTTTGTATATGATGTTAGGGAGTATTCTAATTCCATTCTTTTACATGTAGCTGTCCAGTTTTCCCAGCACCACTTACTGAAGAGACTATCTTTTCTCCATTGTATATCTTTGCCTCCTTTGTCATAGATTAGTTGACCATAGGTGTGTGGGTTTATCTCTGGGCTTTCTATCTTGTTCCATTGATCTATGTTTCTGTTTTTGTGCCAGTACCATATTGTCTTGATTACTGTAGCTTTGTAGTATAGTCTGAAGTCAGGGAGTATGATTCCTCCAGCTCCTTTTTTTCCCCTCAAGACTGCTTTGGCTATTCGGGGTCTTTTGTGTCTCCATACAAATTTTAAGATGATTTGTTCTAGTTCTGTAAAAAATGTCATTGGTAATTTGATAGGGATTGCATTGAATCAGTAGATTGCTTTGGGTAGTATAGTCATTTTCACAATATTGATTCTTCCAATCCAAGAACATGGTATATCTCTCCATCCGATGGTATCATCTTTAATTTCTTTCATCAGTGTCTTATAGTTTTCTGCATACAGGTCTTTTGTCTCCCTAGGTAGGTTTATTCCTAGGTATTTTATTCTTTTTGTTGCAATGGTAAATGGGAGTGTTTCCATAATTTCTCTTTCAGATTTTTCATCATTACTGTATAGGAATGCAAGAGATTTCTGTGCATTAATTTTGTATCCTGCAACTTTACCAAATTCATTGATTAGCTCTAGTAGTTTTCTAGTAGCATTTTTAGGATTCTCTATGTATAGTATCATGTCATCTGCAAACAGTGACAGTTTTACTTCTTCTTTTCCAATTTGTATTCCTTTTATTTCTTTTTCTTCTCTGATTGCCGTGGCTTGGACTTCCAAAACTATGTTGAATAATAGTGGAGAGAGTGGACATCCTTGCCTCGTTCCTTATCTTAGAGGAAATGCTTTCAAATTTTCACCGTTAAGAATGATGTTTGCTGTGCATTTGTTGTATATGGCCTTTATTATGTTGAGGTAGGTTCCCTCTATGCCCACTTTCCGGAGAGTTTTTATCATAAATGGGTGTTGAATTTTGTCAAAAGCTTTTTCTGCATTTATTGAGATAATCATATGGTTTTTATTCTTCAATTTGTAAATAGGGTGTATCACATTCATTGATTTGCATATATTGAAGAATCCTTGCAAACTGGGATAAATCCCACTTGATCGTTGTGTATGATCCTTTTAATGTGTTGTTGGATTCTGTTTCCTAGTATTTTGTCGAGCATTTTTGCATCTATATTCATCAGTGATATTGGTCTGTAATTTTCTTTTTTTGTAGTATCTTTGTCTGGTTTTGGAATCAGGGTGATGGTGGCCTCATAGAATGAGTTTGGGAGTGTTCCTTCCTCTGCAATTTTTTGGAAGAGTTTGAGAAGGATGGGTGTTAGCTCTTCTCTAAATGTTTGATAGATTTCACCTGTGAAGGCATCTGCTCCTGGACATGTGTTTGTTAGAAGATTTTTAATCACAGTTTCAATTTCATTACTTGTGATTGCTCTGCTCATATTTTCTCTTTCTTCCTGGTTCAGTCTTGCAAGGTTATACCTTTCTAAGAATTTGTCCATTTCTTCCAGGTTGTCCATTTTATTGGCATAGAGTTGCTTGTCTTTTAGGATGCTTTGTATTTCTGTTGTGTCTGTTGTAACTTCTCCTTTTTCATTTCTAATTTTATTGATTTGAGTCCTCTTCCTCTTTTTCTTGATGAGTCTGGCTAATGGCTTATCAATTTTGTTTATCTTCTCAAAGAAGCATCTTTTAGTTTAATTGATCTTTGCTATTGTTTTCTTTGTTTCTATTTCATTTATTTCAGCTCTGATCTTTGTGATTTCTTTCCTTCTGGTAAGTTTGGGTTTTGTTTGTTCTTCTTTCTCTAGTTCCTTTAGATGTAAGGTTAGATTATTTACTTGAGCTTTTTCTTGTTTCTTTAGGTAGGTTTGTATAGCTATAAGCTTCCCTCTTAGAACTGCTTTTTCTGCATCCCATTGGTTTTGGATCATTTTGTTTTCATTTTCATTTGTCTCTAGGTATTTTTTGATTTCCTCTTGATTTCTTCAGTGATCTCTTGATTATTTAGTGATGTATTGTTTAACCTCCATGTGTTTGTGTTTTTTATGTTATTTCCCCCTGTAATTCATTTCTAATCTCATAACGTTGTGTTCAGAAAAGATGCTTTATATGATTTCAGTTTTCTTAAGTTTACTGAGGCTTGATTTGTGACCCAAGATGTGATATATCCTGGAGAATGTTCCATGCACATTTGAGAAGAAAGTGTAATCTGCTGTTTTTGGATGGAATATCATATAAATATCAATTAAATCTATCTGGTCTATTGTGTCATTTAAAGCTTCTGTTTCCTTATTCATTTTCATTTTGGATGATCTGTCCATTGGTGTAAGTGAAGTGTTAAAGTCCCCCACGATTATTGTGTTACTGTCGATTTCCTCTTTTATAGCTGTTAGCAGTTGCCTTATGTATTGAGGTGCTCCTATGTTGGGTGCATATATATTTATAATTGTTATATCTTCTTCTTGGATTGAACCCTTGATCATTATGTAGTGTCCTTCCTTATCTCTTGTAACATTCTTTGTTTTAAAGTCTATTTTATCTGATATGAATATAGCTACTCCAGCTTTCTTTTGATTTCCGTTTTCATGGAATATCTTTTTCCATCCCCTCACTTTCAGTTTGTATGTGTCCCTAGGTCTGAAGTGGGTCTCTTGTAGACCACATATATATGGGTCTTGTTTTTGTATCCATTCAGCGAGCCTGTGTCTTTTGGTTGGAGCATTTAGTCCATTCACATTTAAGGTAATTATTGATATGTATATTCCTATAACCATTTTCTTAATAGTTTTGTGTTTGTTTTTGTAGGTCCTTTCCTTCTCTTGAGTTTCCCACTTAGAGAAGTTCCTTTAGCATTTACTGTAGAGCTCGTTTGGTGGTGCTGAATTCTCTTAGCTTTTGCTCATCTGTAAACCTTTTGATATCTCCATCGAATCTAAATGAGATCCTTTCCAGGTAGAGTAATCTTGGTTGCAGGTTCTTCCCTTTCATCACTTTAAGTATATCATGCCACTCCCTTCTGGCTTGTAGAGTTTCTGTTGACTAATTAGCTGTTAAGCGTATGGGAGTTCCCTTGTATGTTATTTGTCATTTTTCCCTTGCTGCTTTCAATAATTTTTCTTTGTCTTTAATTTTTGCCAATTTTATTACTATGTGTCTCGGTGTGTTTCTCCTTGGGTTTATCCTGTATGGGACTCTCTGTGCTTCCTGGACTTGGGTGGCTATTTCCTTTCCCATGTTAGGGAAGTTTTCGACTATAATCTCTTCAAATATTTTCTCTGGTCCTTTCTCTCTCTCTTCTCCTTCTGGGACCCCTATAATGTGAATGTTGTTGCGTTTAATGTTGTCCCATAGGTCTCTTAGGCTTTCTTCATTGCTCTTCATTCTTTTTTCTTTAGTCTGTTCCACAGCAGTGAATTCCACCATTCTATCTTCCAGGTCACTTATCCGTTCTTCTGCCTCATTTGTTCTGCTATTGATTCCTTCTAGTGTAGTTTTCATTTCAGTTATTGTATTGGTCATCTCTGTTTGTTTGTTCTTTAATTCTTCTAGGTCTTTGTTAAACATTTCTTGCATCTTCTCGATCTTTGCCTCCATTCTTATTCTGAGGTCCTGGATCATCTTCACTATCATTATTCGGAATTCTTTTTCTGGAAGGTTGCCTATCTCCACTTCATTTAGTTGTTTTTCTGGGGTTTTATCTTGTTCCTTCATCTGGTATATAGCCCTCTGCCTTTTCGTCTTGTCTATCTTTCTGTGAATGTGGTTTTGGTCCACAGGCTGCAGGATTGTCATTTTTCTTGCTTTTGCTGTCTGCCCTCTGGTGGTTGAGGCTAGCTCTTTCATTTATTTCTGATCTGATCTTTATGATTTCTTTCCTTCTGCTAACTTTGGTTTTTTTTGTTCTTCTTTCTCTAATTGCTTTAGGTATAAGTTTAGTTTTTTTTATTTGCGAAGTTTCTTGTTTCTTGAGGAAGGATTGTATTGCTATAAACTTCCCTCTTAGAACTGCTTTTGCTGCATCCCATTGGTTTTGGGTCATCGTTTTTTCATTGTCATTTGTTTCTAGGTACCTTTTTATTTCCTGTTTGATTTCTTCAGTGATCTATTGGTTATTTAGTAGTGTATTGTTTAGCCTCCATGTGTTTGTTTTTTTTACAGAGTTTTTCCCCTAATTGATATCTAGTCTATTGGGTAGTGGTTGGAAAAGATACTTGATATGATTTCAATTTTCTTAAATTTACCAAGGCTTGACTTGTGACCCATGATATCATCTATCCTGGAGAATGTTCTATGAGCATGTGAGAAGAAAGTGTATTTTGTTGTTTTCGATGGAATGCCCTATAAATATCAATTAAGTCCATCTTGTTTAGTGTATCATTTAAAGTTTGTGTTTCCGTATGTATTTTCCTTTTGGATGATCTGTCTATTGGTGAAAGTGGGGTGTTAAAGTCCCCTACTATAATTGTGTTACTGTCAATATTCCTTTTTATGGTTTGTAGCGTTTGCCTTATGTATGGAGGTGTTCCTATGTTGGGTGCATAAATATTTACAATTGTTGTATCTTCTTCTTGGATTGATCCTTTGCTCATTATGTAGTGTCGTTTTCTCTTGTAATAGTCTTTATTTTAAAGTTTATTTTGTCTGATATGAGAATTGCTACTCCAGCTGTCCTTTGATTTCCATTTGCATGGACTATCTTTTTCCATCCCCTCACTTTCAGTCTGTATGTGTTCCTAAGTCTGTAGTGGGTCTCTTGTAAACAGCATATATACAGGTCTTGTTTTTGTATCCATTCAGCCAGTCTATGTCTTTGGTTGGAGCATTTAATCCATTTATATTTAAGGTAGTTATTGTTATGTATGTTCCTATTACCATTTTCTTAATTGTTTTGGGTTTGTTATTGTAGGTCTTTTCCTTCTCTTGTGTTTCCTGCCTAAAGAAGTTCCTTTAGCATTTGTTGCAAAGCTCGTTTAGTGGTGCTGAATTCTCTTACCTTTTGCTTGTCTATAAAGTTTTCAATTTCTCCATGAAATCTGAATGAGATCCTTGCTGGGTAGAGTTACCTTGGTTGTAGGTTTTTCCTTTTCCTCACTTTAAATATGTCCTGACATTCCCTTCTGGCTTGCAGAGTTTCTGCTGAAACATCAGCTATTAACCTTATGTGGATTCCCTTGTATGTTATTTGTTTTTTTCCTTGCTGCTTTTAATATTTTTTCTTTGTATTTTATTTTTGGTAGTTTGATTAATATGTGTCTTGGCGTGTTTCTCCTTGGACTTATCCTGTATGGGACTCTGTGCTTCCTGGACTTGATTAACTATTTCCTTTCCTATATTAGGGAATTTTTCAACTATAATCTCTTCAAATATTTTCTCAGTCCCTTTCTTTTTCTCTTCCTCTTCTGTGACCCCTATAATTCGAATACTGGTGCGTTTAATGTGTCCCAAAGGTCTCTGAGGCTGTCCTCAATCCTTTTCACTGTTTTTTCTTTATTCGGCTCTATGGTAGTTATTTCCACTCTTTTATCTTCCATTTATCCCTTCTTCTGCCTCAGTTATTCTGCTATTGATTCCTTCTATAGAATTTTAAATTTCATTTATTGTGTTGTTCATCACTGTTTGCACTTCAGTTCTTCTAGGTTTTTGTTAAACCTTTCTTGTATTTTCTTCATTCTATTTCCAAGATTTTGGATCATCTTTACTATCATTACTCTGAATTCTTTTTCAGGTAGGCTTCCTATTTCCTATGCATTTGTTTGGTCTGGTGGGTTTTTGCCTTGTTCCTTCACCTGCTGTGTTTTTCCCCTGTCTTCTCATTTTGCTTAACCTACTGTCTTTGGGGTCTCGTTTTTGCAGGCTGCAGTTTCATAGTTCCTGTTGTTTTTGGTGTCTGCCCACAGTGGCTAAGGTTGCTTCAGTGGGTTGTGTAGGCTTCCCAGTGGAGGCGACTGGTGCATGTGTTCTGGTGTATAAGGCTGGATATTGTCTTTCTGGTCGGCAGGACCACGTCCAGTGGTGTGATTTCAGGTGTCTGTGACCTTATTATGATTTTAGGCAGCCTATCTTCTAATGGGTGGTATTGTGTTCCTGTCTTGCTAGTTGTTTGGCATAGGGTGTCCAGCACTGTAGCTTGCTGATCGTTGAGTGCAGCTGGATCTTCGCATTGAGATGGCAATCTCTGGGAGACCTTTCACCATTTGATATTACGTGGAGCCAGGAGGTCTCTCGTGGACCAACGTCCTGAACTTGGTTCTCCCACCTCAGAATCACAGGCCTGACGCTCCACCAGAGCACCAAGACCCTGTCATCTGCATGGGTCAGAAGGAAAGGGAGAAAAAAAGAAAGAGAAAAAGAAGAAACAAATAAAATAAAATAAAAATTTTATTAAAATAAAGAATTTTTTAAATAAAAATAAATTAAAAATAATTTTAAAAAGAAAGAGGAGAGCAACCAACAAAAAACAAATCCATCAAAGATAACAAGTGCTAAAAACTATACAAACAAACAAACAAACAAACAACAACAAAAAAAACCGGACAGACCAAACCCTAGGACAAAAGGTAAAAACAAAGCTATACAGAGAAAATCACACAAAGAAGCATACACATACACACTCACAAAAAGAGAAAAATGAAAAAATATTTATATATTTTTTAAAAAAGGAAGAAAGCAACAAATCAGTAAACAAATCTACCAATGATAATAAACTCTAAATACTAGACTAAGGTAAACATAAAACCAGAAACAAATTAGAGCAGAAAGTAAACCCCAAGCCTACAGTTGCTCCCAAAGTCCACTGCCTCGATTTTGAGATGTTTCACTGTCTATTCAGGTATTCCAGAGATGCAGGGTGCATCAAGGTGATTGTGGAGATTTAATCCACTGTTCCTGAGGCTGCTGGGAGAAATTTCCCTTTCTCTTCTTTGTTCACTCAGCTCCTGGGGTTCAGCTTTGGATTTGGCCCCGCTTCTGTGTGTAGATTGCCTGAGGGCATCTCTTCCCCGCCCATACAGGACGGGGTTAATATAGCTCCTGATTAGGGGGGTCTGGCTTACTCAGGCCAGGGGGAGGGGGGTACCGAATGCAGGGTGAGCCTGTGGTGGTGGAGGCTGGTGTGACATTGCAACAGCCTGAGGCATGCCATGTGTTCTCCCAGGGAAGTTGTCCCTGGATCACGGGACCCTGGCAGTGGCGGGTTGCACAGCCTCCCTGGAGGGGAAATGTGGATAGTGACCTGTGCTTGCACACAGGCTTTTTGGTGGCTGCAGCAGCAGCTTTAGCGTTTCATGCCTGTCTCTGGGGTCTGCACTGATATCCGTGGCTCGCGCCTGTCTCTGGAGCTCGTTTAGGCAGTGCTCTGAATCCCCTCTCCTCAAGCACCCTGAAACAATGGTCTCTTACCTCTTAGGCAGTTCCAGACTTTTTCCTGGACTCTCTCCCGGCTAGCTGTGGCACACTAGCCCCCTTCAGGCTATGTTCATGCAGCCAACCCCAGTCCTCTCCCTGGGATCTGACCTCCGAAGCACGAGCCTCAGCTCCCAGCCCCCACCCACGCCAGCAGATGAGCAGAGAAGCCTCTCAGGCTGGTGAGTGCTGGTCGGCACTGATCCTCTGTGTGGGAATCTCTCCACTTTACCTTCTGCACCACTGTTGCTGCACTCTCCTCCATGGCTCTGAAGCTTCCTCCCTCTGCCACCCTCCGTCTCCGCCAGTGAAGGAGTTTCCTAGTGTGGAAACCTTTCCTCCTTCACAGCTCCCTCCCAAAGGTGCAGGTCCTGTCCCTATTCTTTTGTCTCTGTTTTTTTTTTTTTTTTTCTTTTGCCCTTCCCACGTATGTGGGGAGTTTCTTGCCTTTGGGGAAGTCTGAGGTCTTCTGCCAGCTTTCAGTAGGTGCTCTGTAGGAGTTATTCCACATGTGGATATATTTCTGATGTACTTGTGGGGAGGAAGGTGATCTCCATGTCTTACTTCTTCACCATCTTGAAGGTCTCTCTAGAATATAGTACATTCTAAGACATGACAAGGACATTATGGTATAGGACAAGTATGTTATAGTATAGGATACTATACTATAGTATAGTACATGATAGTATAGGATAAGGAAGTGATAGGATAAGTATTTTATAGTATAGGACAAGTGACAGAGGCATGGTTTGAACATAGGCAGTCTGGCTTCAGAATCTGGGCTCCTAAATGCTTTGCTCTACACTCTCCCTCCCAGGGCATGGTAGGAACCCTGTTGGACCTCAGAATGAGACCTTCACTGGTTATCCTCTATCTCCCCTCAACCTCTGACCCAGTTTGCACCCTTCTCTGCCTTCCTCTGTGTCCTGCAAACTGAGCCCTGTCTGTATTACCCAGGATCCGTCGGCCTCTGGCTTCCGGTTGTATTTGGCCAGTGTGAAGGGCTGACAGGAGATGAGAGGAAGGGAAGAGGATATTTATTCCCCATTCCACTCCTTCCCCATTCCCTCCTCCTCTTCACAGTGTCAACCAAGGCTACTTCCTCAGCAGCTTCTGCTGGGCAGCAACTCTGGTCATTTTGTCCACTCCTTCCTCTATCTAGCCCTGGGGTAGTTCACAGCCCTTCTTTGTTGCCAATCTCTGGGTGTTTCCCCATCTTTCAGGGTTTGCCTTATCTCTGCCCACATTTGTTAACCTCTCTTCAACTAAAACTTTCAACCATGTCATCCATTTTACTCCATGACCTGACCTATACAAAGTTTCCTATGACAGAGACCCCTTCTTGGTCTCAGGATGGGACACACTTGTGTGACACTTGGCTCCATATCCCTAGGATCATCTCAGTTCTTCAAAATAGTTTAATAGACAAAGAGAGTTTTTTAAAATAATAAAAGGGTCAATATGTCAAGAAGATACAGCAATTATAAATGTTACACATCTAATAGCAAAAATTCAAAATATATGAAACAAAAAATTGACAAAACTAAAGACAGATAGATAAAGCCCATTCTAGCCAAAGATTTTAACATACCTCTCTCAAAAATGGTAGGATAACTAGATAAAATATCAATAAAAATATAGAAGATCTGAACAGTTGCCCCTGTCTTCACACCATTACCAACCATATCTGTATCAGGGGACACATCTTCTATTGGTATTTAGAGATAAAATATAATAATTTTAAATACTAGCACACTGGTGATACTGTCGATCAAGCTAAGTGCCAATGAACTATAGAATCCCTTAACAAGGAGGATATGAAAAGCAAAGGGCTCTTGAAACTTGAAAAGGCATATAAAGGGGGAACTTATGAAAAGCCACATAAAAGAGTGGCTGGAGGCTCAAAAGACAGAATGTGGCTATGATTCAATCCATTTATGTATAGTGCTAAATTTCATCCATGATGTTCGAAGTCAAGATAGTGGTTACTCTTGGGGCATAGTAACTGGAAGATGACATAAAGTGGACTCCCAGGATACTGATTAGATTTTGTCAATCGATCTACATGCTGGTTATACTGCTGTGTTCAATTTGTAAAACCTCCTTAAGCTATACCCTCATGATATGTATGCTATTCATCTTTTTTTTTTTTAGTTTTGTTAATTTTTTTAAAATTTAATTTTATTTATTTATTTTTTATAGAGCAGGTTATTATTAGTTATCTATTGTATACATATTAGTGTATATATGTGAATCCCAATCTCCCAGTTCATCCTACCACCACCACCCCCTCCACCACATTCCCCCCTTGGTATCCATATGCTTGTTCTCTACATCTCTATCTCTATTTCTGCCTTGCAAACTGGTTCACCTGTACCATTTTTCCTAGATTCCACACATATGCATTAATATACAATATTTGTTTTTCTCTTTCTGACTTACTTCATTCTGTATGACAGTCTCTAGATCCATCCACGTCTCTACAAATGACCCAATTTCGTTTGTTTTTATGGCTGAGTAATATTCCATTGTATATAAGTACCACATCTTCTTTGTCCATTTGTCTGTCAATGGGCATTTAGGTTGCTTCCATGACCTGGTTATTGTAAATAGTGCTTCAATGAACATTGGGGTGCATGTGTGTTTTTGAATTATGGTTTTCTCTGGGTATATGCCCAGTAGTGGCATTGCTGGGTCATATGATAATTCTATTTTTAGTTTTCTAAGGAAGCTCCATACTGTTCTCCATAGTGGCTGTATCAATTTACATTCCCACTAACAGTGCAAGTGGGTTCTCTTTTCTCCACACCCTCTCCAGCATTTGTTGTTTGTAGATTTTCTGATGATGCCCATTCTAACCAGTGTGAGGTGATATCTCATTGTAGTTTTGATTTGCATTTCTCTAATAATTAGTGATGTTGAGTAGCTTTTCATGTGCTTCTTGGCCATCTATATGTCTTCTTTGGAGAGATGTATATTTAGGTCTTCTGGCCAGTTTTTGATTGGGTTGTTTGTTTCTTTGAGCTGCATGAGCTGTTTATATATTGTGGAGATTAATCCTTTGTCCGTTGATTCATTTGCAAATATTTTCTCCCATTCTGAGGGTTGTCTTTTTGTCTTGTTTGTAGTTTCCTTTGCTGTGCAAAAGCTTTTAAGTTTCATTAGGTCCCATTAGTTTATTTTTGTTTTTATTTCCATTACTTTAGGAGATGGGTCAAAAAAGATCTTGCTGTGATTTATGTCAAAGAGTGTTCTTCCTATGTTTTCCTCTAAGAGTTTTATAGTGTCTGGCTTTACATTTAGGTCTTAATTTTATTTATTTTTGGCTGTGTTGGTCTCTGTTTCTGAGTGCAGGCTTCATTTAGTTGTGGTGTGCTGGAGCTACTCTTCATTGTGGTGTGCGGGCTTCTGATTGCGGTGGCTTCTCTTGTCACAGAACACAGGCTTGAGGCACATGTACTTCAGTAGTTGCAGCATGCAGGCTCTAGGGCACACGGGCTTCAGTAGTTTTGGCACACGGGCTTTGTTGCTCTGTGGCATGTGGGATTTTCCCAGACCAGTGATTGAACAACTGTCCCCTGCATTGGCAGTCAGATTCTTTACCACTGCCCTACCAGGGAAGTCCCAGGATTGTATATTAGTCTTGAACAACAAAACACTTTAAAAAGAAAAACTCTAGGAACTTCACACTTTAATTTCAGTTCTTGGTTTATCATCATGAATGTAAGTTGGAACAGAGAAATAACACATATATTGCATATACCACTGTAGCTGGCATGTGTGTGTTTGAGGGAAACATTAGCCCTCAATGCAGTACCACAAATCACAAAGTGATCTGCAAAGTAAATAGAAGGTCTTCCTGTTAATTACTGATTGGGATTGCTGGCCCCAATTCTTCACTCTTCCCTGTATCCATGCACTATGTTATGAGCTTTTGAAAAAAGAAATTTCCTCCTGTCTCCATTGATGGTGTACATTTCCTTAACCTTTACCTTTGGGCTTGATCATGTGATTTTCTTTAGCCAATTATAAATGGGCAGGAGTGCCAGTTCCAAGGCTCAACCTTCAGAGGCCTCATGTATTTCTATTTCCTCTTTTGTGTCTCTGCCATTGCCTTGAAAAGTTGCTGTCCCTCTATCCTGAACCTCAGAATGAAACACATGCATCAAACCTGAGACAGCTGGAGCCTCAACTTGCAGCAGCCCGACAAACCAGCAGACATGTGAGCTAAGTAAATGCTTATCATAAACAACTGAGATATTTTAGTTGTTTGTTACACAGCAGTAGCTAACCACTACACTAGCCAAGAGCCAGAAATATGTGATTGAAGCATGTTGTAAAGTTCTGCCTGAGTCCTTGAAGCCATAAGACCTACTCACACACAACATAGCCTGTACCAGATCTTGAAATGTTATCATTATGGTTGTTGTGGTGGTGGTGATAATGATGATGATAATGATGATGATGATTATGATGATGATGTCAGGCTTCTGACATTCATGCATATTTTACAATTTTAGAGTAGCCAAGGGCAAGCCCAGGTCAAAGCTATAGAACAGTGTTGGATGTCAGGTAAGAGATGCAAAGGCAATTTGTAAATAGACCATAGAGTTCCTGACTTTCTTAGCTTCTGGCTTTGTGGTCTATTTACAAATTTCTGCCTTCTGCAGTCCTGAGTAAAGACTTCTACTGTCTAGTGAAGGCTTATGGACCATATTACTTGAAATGGGCTTCACCTTCCTCATCTTCACCTTTGAGTCATGCCCTTGCTGTGGATACTCTGGCTTGGCAAGTGGATCCCAAGCAAACTGAGCAGAAAGAGCCCTTCCCTACTGGCAAAGGAGGCCACTTTCCCCCATCATGCCTAATGAGTGAGTTAACACCTTCCTCACCCCAGATTGCTATTTATCAGCAATCAAAACTATGTGCTCTGATCCCATGGTACTGGAACCCCAGTTCAGGTCTGCATCCCAGAGCCTGTGAGTATGTCTCTGAGCCTCTCACCGGACCTTATCTCCAGCCATTCCTCTCAAGATGCAGCGAGAAAGAGTAAGTCCTGCCTTGGCAAGCCCTTGAAGTTCATTGGTTTAAAAATTTTAAAAGGCACTCCTGAGATCTTGAGCAGTGAAGGCAAAAGAGAGCACATCAATTGTCTTTGGCAGAAGTGCTTCCTTCCTGACATTCAGCAGCTCCTGAGGAGGCTTCATTTGCATACTCAGCGGGCCGCAGAATGAGACGTAAATCCAGAATCCAGCCTCTGTCAGAATAAGAATGGCGTTTAGAGGACCTGGTAGGGATCTGAGAAAGAAGCCCAATCTGGAATCAGACATGAGGTAGCAGGGCACGTGGCTTTCCACTCACAAGGCAACCGACTTTTTCTTGTGGCTAAGTGAATCAGAAAGGAAGTAAAATTTACTAAAGACCTACAATAGGCCTGGTAGAGTGCTTAGGATTTGCATGTATTATCTTATTTAATCCTCATACAGCCCTGAAAGGTCTGTTTTTTCCTTTTGTAAATGAAAAAATTGGGGCTCAAAGAGATTAGACTCATTCAATTCATGTGGCTGGTAAAAATGAGAATGGAAATTGGAACCTGGCTCTATTCCACTGTGTTCTTAGAACCCAAATGATAAATGTGACCACAGAAGAACTTCAATAAGAAAACTACCAATGACAAGTATTTTTCGAAAGTCTACAAATGCCTTATCTGAATGACAGGGTAGACATCTGCCTCTAGAATCCAAGCTGGACTTTCAGTCTCCATCAGCCATTGTCAGAGAATGTTGTATTGGATGAACTCACTTCAGGTAGACACAGAGAGTCCTCTCTCTGGTAGGTTTCTGGACACCCTAAGATCACTCTATAACAACCCAAACTTAGTACTATTGTTACCTCATAGCAGATGGCACTGTCAGGATACTTTGAGGGTAAACAGGACAGACCCGCTTCCATCACAGAAAAAGGATGGCAAATGGGGAGTCTCACCTAGACACATCTGAACACCAAGAACAAAACTTTGAGATATTCATCTGCATTCTACCTCAGTACATTTCAGAACTTAGACAAGGGCCAAGCTATGAAGCTCATTATGATTTTGACACAAATTCAGATTCCTATGTAAGTAATATTTGCAAGTATTAATTATGTGCCCATCACTGTGCTAGAACTTTCACCTGGGTTGTCTTGTTTATCTTCCTCACCAGCCCTGTGAGTGAGGAAACTCTATTGCCTGAGAAAACTGAGATCCACTCATGTTACATACATACCATGCACAGTGCCTCACAACTAAGAGCAATAAAGCTTCATGTCAACTCAGCTCTCTTGAAGAGTACTTCAGAACTCCTAGCTACAAACAGTGGTGGCCTGTTTGTAATCACTTGGATTTTTCAATAATTATAAAATAGTAAGAATCCCACAATATTTGAACAAGTATAGCATCACTGGAAAAAAAGATGCTACCTCCAAAGGTGAAAACTTGAATGATAACTAGACTGTACATGAGGGCAGAATTCACATCTGACTCTTAATAAATTTTCTTAAATGAATGTTTCTTGAAAGAAACCCAAACCAGGGCTTACACATCTAGTTCTAACAGCATCACTTATGCTATAGGCACCCAGTGTGGATTTATAATGGCTTTCCTTTATGGAGCAATACCACTTCACTGATTAGTCAAATGGTCAGCCCTAAAGATCCCTAAATCCAGAAAAAAAATACTCTAGGTTTTAGGAAGATTTTGTTTTAATTCCTTTTAGGGAATTAGATCCATGATTACCAGATGGGTTTCTAGGAGATTCCTAGCAGTTCTCAGAGGTGTGTCATCAACATTCTATTCACAAGCATTCAAAAAGGTTAGTGGAAATGCTCTGTTTATACTAGCATATGGCCTTATAGACCAACAGATAAACCAGGCTTATTTTAGCTGGAATTATATCAATTCACTGATTAGAAGGGCTGGTAGGAAGCCATGGTCAGCAGATGAAAAAATAGGTAGAGATATAAGCATACTGAAATAGGAAAATGATTCATTATTACTCATTAATTTCCAACAACTATAAAATTTCCAACAAAATACAGTTTGAAATAAAAGATGAAAATACTAATAAAAACAAAACTTGAGCAAAAAATATGAGTAGATAATTCACAGAAAGAGAAACCCCTAAAGCTAACATTACTAATCATCAGAGAAATGCAAATCAAAATAAGATGCTACTTTTTGCTCATCACATTAGTAAAAGTAAGAAAGTTAGGGACTTCCCTGGTGGCTAAGTGGTTAGGAATTTGTCTGCCAGTGCAGAGGACACGGGTTCAATCCCTGGTCTGGGAGGATCCCACATGCCATGGAGCAACTAAGCCTGTGTGCCACAACTGCTGAGCCTCTGCACCACAACTGCTGAAGCCCACACACTGTAGGGCCCGTGTGGTGCAACTGCTGAGCCTGCATGCTGCAACCGCTGAGGCTGCATGCTGCAACTGCTGAGGCCCGCATGCCCAGAGCCCCTGCTCAGCAACAAGAGAGAACCACTGCAATGAGAGGCCCACGTGCCACAACGAAGAGTAGCCCCCACTTCCCCACAAGTAGAGAAAGACTGTGCACAGCAACGAAGACCCAACGCAGCCAAAAAAAAAAAAAAAAAAAAAAAAGTTAGTTGATACCAACTGTTGGCAAGAACACGCAGAAATGGGAAACTTCATACACTGCTACTGGAATTATAAGCCTGTGCAGCCATTTTGGAAATATTAATAAATCTGGATGTAGATAGTGAAAATAAGTATGTGTGTCCTTGAAATCCCAGCACCCCCAATCCAAGGTGTATTCCCTAAAGAAATCCTTGTCTAAGTCCAAAAGGAGTCAAGGATGTTCATTTGAGTCCTGTTTGTGGAAGCAGGAAATTGGAGGCTGCTTGGTTTGTTCATTAGGGAAATGAAGACCCAAACTGTGGAGTACTCTGTTGGAATTAGAAGAAACAAACTAGATGTTCAACATGATAAAACAACATGACTGGGGACTTCCCTGGTGGTCCAGTGGATAAGACTTCATGTTCCCAAGCCTGGGGGCCCAGGTTCAATCCCTGGTCAGGGAACTAGATCCTGCATGCATGCTGCAACTAAGAAGTCCGCAAGCCGCAACTAAGAAGTCCACAACTAAACATACCACAGCGAAGATCCCACATGCTGCAACTAAGATCCAGTGCAGCCAAAATAAATAAATAAATAAATAAATAAATAAATATTAAAAACAACAAGAAAACAAAAAAATGACTGAGTCTCAGAAACTTAGTGTCAAGTGACAAAAGTAAAAATCAGAATAAAGTCTACAGTGTAATACAATCCAAAAGCACACACACGTTATATTTTCTAAGAATCCACACATACTTAAGGATATGCATCTGACACATTAAAGAAGGTGCCTAGTGAGCAGCAGGCCATGGATAAAGAATGGAGGGAGGCTAAGGCATAAAAGAGAAAATAAAAGGAGAGCGGGAACTCTGGTAATAGTGCTCCATGAACTGAAAAGAATGCCAATCTTAACTCCATGAATCTGAGGTCCAAACAAAGTATGGACTGCATGAAGAGGGACAGTGAGCATAGTAAATAGGGTAATGGGAAAACACTGAGATTGATGATGATTGTCAGGCTTTTTCAGTCGAGATTCTGCCATTAATCATTGGATGAAACCCTCAGGGTCACAGGGAAGATTGACAGTTTCTATCATTCAGTCCCAATTCTTCCTCTGTAATTCCGAAGAGCTCTAAGGCACACAAGCTGTCCAGTAAAAGCCCAGTCCCATCTCTAGCTCCCAGGAGAGAAGATCAATACAAATAACTGTTGCGGTTACATCTGAGCCAGCTTAGTATAACATAAATGGCTTTGCCATAGACAGAAAGGAGAAAGGTAAACAATAGCTTGGGAGAAAAACACAGCATCTCTCATTGGCCACCAATGCTAACCCATTCCTCTACCTTTGTTACCAAAGTTGAAACCTGTTTAGCAATGGCTCTGCTGTGGCTTCCCAGTTATCCCTCATTAGGTGAAGAAATTCCAGGAAATACCAAATCAGGAAAAGATAGTTGGCAGCCCTCAGAAAGATAATTGGAGGCAATTAACTTCCTAAATTGCCATCTAGACTGCAGGTTCCCTGGCTCTTAATAAACAAGCAAATAAGCAAGGAAATAAAACAAATAAGCAGTTATATTTGTTGCCAGGGAGCAATAAGGAAAAAAAAAATAGCCTCAACAAGTAAGCAATATTTTCTAGAGCATGGAGCACAAGGCAAAACAAAAATGGGAGGAATTCTGTTGAGGTATGCAAACAGTTGTTTAAATATGAATCAGTGGAAGAGTCTGTCATATAGAGTATAGAGAGTACAAGGAAGTTAAAAAATACATTCCAACAAGAACTTCACAGATTGAATAATTACTAGCATCCAAGTTTATGCTTAAGATAAAGTCCCAGACATTCATTTAGTTAATGCATACAGTCATATGGTAGCCAAAAGAAAATCAAATTGCTGTGGATAGAACATTTGCAAATATCATGTGAAAAGTCATTTTTCAGGAAACATATTATACATTCTTAAATATTTTTTAAAAGTGAGGACTGGAGTTACACAAAATTGAATCAAACGAAAATTCAAGATCTATGTTTAAAGTTGTCAAATGTTAAACAATTCTAGGAAAATTTCGAGATTTCTAGGATTAAGGGGATCGGGAAAGAAATAATTTCCAAATAATTTAGAAGTTTAGGGGACCCTTTACTCCATATGTGACTTCATGAAATACATTTTTTTATAACTGGAAATCTTCTTCTTAAACAATTCTTATTCCCAAACACCGTCATCTCATCCCATTTAATGACATTTAAAATTTAGGGGTATTTTATATTCTTTTCCAATGAACTTTCATCCTTCAGATGGCGACGGCCCCTAACACTTTTTTTTTGGCCACACCGAGGGACTTGCCAGATCGTAGTTCCCCGACCAGGTATTGAACCCCGGCCCTGGCAGTGAAAGCCAAGTCCTAAACACTGGACCGCCAGGGAATTCCCCCCTAACACTTTTCAATCAGTCTTCTCTAGCCCCCTTCTAGAAAAATTTCAAGCCATATATGATCCTTATATCTTTTCAATTCTCAAGGTGAACTAGAATTAAAATGAAATCTAAGTGAATTTTTTACTACTGAAAGGGGAAAAAATCATTCCTGTACCTTCAGGTAGCTTAGAATCTAATGCGGAAGATATAAAAGTAGAGGGATAAAAGCATACAGTGTGATAAATAATATGGTAGCAATAATTACAGGATTTTATGGGGGAATATAAACCGTACTTGGGAAGGGGAGAAAGAAGATCAGAGCTAGATGCCTAGAGGACGTGATGACCAAGCAAAAACCAGCAAAACAGATCAGAGGGGTGAGGAAAGAACAATATAGACTGAGTCATCATCTCAGCTTTCTATATCCACATGCTTTAATAGCTTAGAATGTTTAAGATCAACATGGAATATAAATGGAACTTTGTGGTGGCCCCCAAGCTGTAAGCTTATTCAGCTTTCTGCTTTCCGGAGAACTGCTTGTCTCTTTCTTGGTATGCACTCCTGACGCTGCGGTATTGAGCGTAAAAAAGGAAAATGGCTTGTGGCCAGTTTCATTCCAGGTGCCTGCTCTGGATCTAAGAGCCCCTGGTTGTTCCCCAGAAGAAGGACGTGCTGCCCTAAGGGGGAAGTCTGTATCTGCAGAGAATGGCCCATAAAGCATGCTGACGCATAGACAGTGGCGACAGAATTATGTGGAAAACAAGGTTTACTGATTTATTGTCTGCTATTCGTTCTGTACTAAACCTATATATACATTCATGCTCTTTGAATAAACTTGCCTTGCAACCATCAGTTGTCTTGGCCCTTCTGATCCCATACTGGTGCTTTTCAGTTCCTTATCCCTCACCGCCAGGAACTTCTAGCTTTCTGCAGCCGGTCTGCGGCAGGACTTTATAACAACAGGCCAATAACTTAAAAGTGCTAATGTTGAATGTCTATTTAACTAATACCAGGATACCTCTACACAGTTTATTTTATAGCACATCAAGTGATGCCATGTGGGGTATAACTGATTTTTAGAGTCATCATGCTGGAAATCTTACCCATCTTTGGTTTGCTCTAAGAAGCTGTCGTGGTTCCTTGCACCCTGGGTCAACATCCTCTTTTTTCTTCTGGAATCTAGAAAAGATAATGTAGGCAATCAATAGAAATTATAGTATTTTTCTCTACATACATCTTCGACATAGCCTTATTGCATAAAAAGAAGTACACCTGGATAGAAATATTCAAAACCTGAGTTGTGATGGTAGTTGCACAATTCCATAAATTTAGTAAAACCATTGTATTTACCCTTACAATCAATAATTTTTAAGGAGTGTAAATTATAACTCAGTAAAGCCCCCTAAACGTCGAACTTTTAAAATTTATATATTAATTAATGCATCTTTCAATGCATTTTTAATGAATTTCTATATGCATTATTTATGTTATAACAGCATCAGCCTTCTGCATCCTGGTTCCCACCTGAACCAGCTCTGTGAACTCAGCAAGCAGTAAACCCCTCTGAAACTCAATTTTCTCACATTAAGGGTGAATTTTAGTATTATTTACACACCTTTCTCATAGAACACGTTGGGGAATAAATGAGAAATTACAAGATCATTGCCAATCAGGGTTCTAATAATTAATAGAAGCTTCATAAATATTATTCTTCCTTCTCTTTCTTGAAGTATAACACTTCGTAACTAATTTGCACATTGCAACTCTGACACCCCTTCTACCAGGGGATTTGTATCCCTGCCGAAGAAGCTATTAGTATTCCACAGCAGTGACTTTTCCCCACAGTTTCTTCAGAATGCATGCCTCCACCTCTCCAGTCTATAACCTGCCTACCCTTTGGGTCCCAACTCTGGGGAAGTGCCAAGTCTTGCCAGTTTTCCCCCTTGCCAGTGGCCTTCTGAAAGTGATACCATCTTGGTTTGCACCTTTCATTTAAGATACTAAAGCTTATACCAAGCAACAGCAGGCTTTCAAAAGAGCTTCCAGGATTATTAACAGTGAGGTCACGAGAGAGAGAGAATTGCCACCCAGAAAAGAAAGAATCAGTTAATGTGCTTCTCCTCTGCTGGCACGCAGAGCTCACCAGCTCCCTTGGGCTGTACAGTTAATGCCTCACCAGGGAACAAGGCGGAATTAAGACATCTTGAATGAGAAGCAGCTGAGAATGGGAAGCTTTGGCCCTGATGCCAATTACAACTTAGACCTGACATGCCAATGTGTGTTTCTCTTCTCCCATGACTCATTTAAGGCAAATGTTAACGAGTACGAGTCACTCTCTTCATCTCTACAGCATTCAGTGAAGGCCTGGGATCCTTGCTGCAGCCCTCAGCTCTGTGAGCAGCTCAAAGCAATGTTCCCTTGGGGGGAGGGGGGGTGCTTAAATTAAGGCCACTACTTTCAGGATAAATTTTGGGTTTCTTCTGTTTTACCTTCTAAGTCTGCAGTCCCTTTGCCCTCTTGGTCTGTTAGGTTTCCTCCAGCCAACTTCTGAACACCTGGGTCAACCTCATGTGGAAGAGAAAGAATGATGTGCTTTTCAGAAAAACTCATGTCTCACATCAATTATCCTCCCACCAACCAGCTGCTAACACCTGGAATTCCACAGAAAATTGTCATTCCTTTAGCCAAGTCTTTCATTCTCAAAATATGTGTCCAAATTTAATAATATATGTTAATAGTCTTTCAAATGTTTATATCCTTCAATTTATCAACCCCAGTATAGGAATTTAGTCTGACAAAACAGAGACATGAAGCAAGATTTCTGCAAGGGATGTTTATCACAGGATTGCTTATTACAGTCAGCTCTCTGTATCTGCATTCAGGGACTCAACCAACAGCAGATCAAAAATATGTGGAAAGGGATTTCCCTGGTGGCGCAGTTGCTGGGAATCTGCCTGCCAATGCAGGGGACACGGGTTCGATCCCTGGTCCAGGAAGATCTCACGTGCCGTGGAGCAACTAAACTCCACAACTACTGAGCCTGCGCTCTAGAGCCTGAGAGCCACAACTACTGAGCCCGCATGCCTGGAGCCCACACTCTGCAACAAGAGAAGCCTCTGTAATGAGAAGCCCATGCACCCCAACAAAGAGTAGCCCCCACTCACCACAACTACAGAAAGCCCGCGCACAGCAATGAAGACCCAGTGCAGCCAAAAAAATAAATAAATGAAATTTAAAAAAAATATGTGGAGAAAAATCCAGAAATTTCCAAAAAGCAAAACTTGAATCTGCCATGCTGGCAACAATTTACATAGTATTTACACTGTATTTACAACTATTTACATAGCATTCACATTACACTAGGTATTATAAGTTATCTAGAGATGATTTAAAGTGCGTGGGAGGATGTATATGCAAATACTACACTACTTTATATAAGGGACTTGAGTATCTGCAGATTTGGTGGGGGAGGAGGGGGCTGGTCCTGGAGCCAGTTCCCCATGGTTACTGAAGAACAGCTGTATATTTTAAAAAATGAAACCAAAGTAAATGCCCCCAAATTAAAATATGAAACAAATTTGGCATAGCCATATGATAGAGTATCAAGAAAACATTAAAAATCATGATTGCAATGTATTTACTAACAGTTAATAAAAATAACAGGACAAAAATTATAGAGTGAGTCTGATCAAAACAATACACATCACACACATCCCACACAATATTATGCATAGAGAAAATTCTGGTAGAAAAAGCTCAAAAATATTGACAGTGTTTTCCTTCAGGTGGTGAGATTCTAAGCGACTCTTTTTAAATTTCTACAGTTCTATTTCTCATTTAGTGAGCATAGGTTACTTTTCTGATGAAAATAAAAGGCTTTAAAAAACAAACTGGTGAAAATTCCTCAATCCTCCAGAGAAGATAGAACTTTGATATCTTGTTTTTGCATAGGGTCTCTGGGAATGTCATCAATCACTTATACTCCAAGGAGTGTCAGTTTCAAATCTTCTAGGGGAGCAAGTGTTGACTGGGAGGAGGGAAGACTTACAGCACTGAGTGTTGAGTGTAGGGAGGAAAGGAGGAGTTGGCCTGGCAGTGAGGTGTGTGTGGATGGAATCATAACACATCACTTCCTGCCCCCACTCATATTGCTCCTTCTCAGAGACCTGTAAACCTGGACACAGTATTGAGAAGACTGCTTATAAGCAGGTAGTGTGGTGTAGTGAAATCACTGAATTAGAAGTACCAAAACCTTTCAGAAAGAAAAAAAGCAGCTGCCACGTGCTAGCTGGCCGGCACTCACCAGAAGAGCCTTGTATTCTCCAGTTAACAATTTCACAAGACATTAACACTCTACAAGATGACTCTTGTCAAAGACAAAAACAAAACCTCTCTAGAATAGTGTGCAAACCACAAAGATATCCTTATCGATATAGTGGCTAAAATGAGTGACTGCTGCCTCTTTATCAATTACAGCTTTATCCCTACTCCACTACTCCCACCTCCTGAATAAAAGTTATTAGGATATCCAATTGTAGCTATCAAAAATTTCTTCCTAACAACACTCAATCCAGAATAAAGCCATGCTTCCTTGAAGCCTCCACCAATGCTCCTAATCCAAGCTTAATTCTATAACAAGCTTCTCATACAGAAATGCCCCTTGTTCCCCAGGGTGTATGCTCTCCCTTGCTGAAACGAATACCAGTAAGCCCAACTTGTTCCATCACACACACGTTTATTCCTTCTGGTTTTTGGCTTGTGAACATCAACATCTCATTTCCTCTCTTGGTTCTGCCACTTACTGGACATGTGTCCTGGGGCAGGTCAATTGCCTTTACTGCACACAGTTTAAAATGGTTACAATAAACCCTATACCTCTTACCTCTCAGGGTTTTTGCATTTTGGTGCCAATAACAGCAACTGATAAAACAAAAACGCCAAGTCTTGGTTGAAAGCAAATTCAAAAGCAATGAACAGTGAGACGTAGCTTGGAAAGAGCTAATTCAGTGCAACTGAAGTAGCATTCTGGCTCTTCCATGTGCTTACTGTGTGATATTGGGCAAATTGACTAAACTCTCTGAGTGTTATCTATAGGAAAACAATGATCATAATAGTATACCCACCTCAGAGGGTCCTTGTGAAGCATAAATGAGAGAATTATGTAAGAAACTGTTCAATACCTGTGCATAGTAAATACAATGAATATGGCAAAAAAGACATATAGAAGCTAGGTCTAAAGTTTATTCATCTTGGTTTTCCAGTGTTTGACACTTAGTAGACATCTAAAAACTATTTTTAAATGAGTAAATGTGAGTGAATTACATTTGGAATTATTTTATTCACTGAACAAAACTTTGTGAGCAGTTTCTACATGGCATGCCATATTTTACAACCCGAGAGCACAGTGATAAACCAGCTACCATCCTTTTCAGTCTAGTGAAGGAGATAGATATTAAACAAACATACAAATAAACTA
This sequence comes from Balaenoptera physalus, assembly GCF_965194825.1. NCBI lineage: Eukaryota > Metazoa > Chordata > Mammalia > Artiodactyla > Balaenopteridae > Balaenoptera > Balaenoptera physalus. The sequence continues at coordinate 13,437,357 of NC_138891.1, read as the reverse complement.
TATTTACAAGTAGTGATAATTGGTGGAGGAGGGTTTCCCAATGTTGGCACCATTGACTTTTATAACAGGATAATTCTTTGGGGAACCGTCCTGGGCATTGGAGGATGTTTAGCAGCATCTCTTGCCTCTACCCACTAGAAGCCAGGAGCACCCCATCTCCTTAAGTTGTGACAACAAAAGACATCTCTAGACATTGCCAAATGTCTTGGGGGGGGGTGGAATTCCCCATCTCCACTCCACATTGAAAGCCTCTGCTATAAAGGAAAAGGAAAACAAAGAATAGGATTCTCTGAGACAGCTGAATAAGGGGACAAAATTTTGGTGACAAATTAAGAAAAAGCCTGTTTGGGGAGAGGGTCCTGAACCTGAGACCCCAAAGTGGTCAGGATGTACCTTGGCAATAAGGGAGGAGGAGTGTTCAGGCTGGTCAGGGCCTGTGTAATAGCCCTGAGCTTGGAGTTCATAGGAAACAGAAGTCCAGTGTGGCTGGAGCACAGTGTAGGAATGAGGTGGGAGAAGAAAGGCCGTTCCTAGGGTCTGTAAAATAGGAGGACTGTTAAGGCACCTGGGTTCTACTCTATGACATAAATCACAGCAAGATCCTTTTTGACCCACCTCCTAGAGAAATGGAAAAAAAAAAAAAACCCAAAAAACAAAACCCAAATGTGACCTAAGGAAACTTACTTTTGCACAGCAAAGGAAAACATAAACAAGACAAAAAAACAAACCTCAGAATGGGAGAAAACATTTGCAAATGAAGCAACAGACAAAGGATTAATTTCCAAAATATACAAGCAGCTCAATATCAAAAAAAAAAAAAAACCCAATCCAAAAATGGGCAGAAGACTTAAATAGACATTTCTCCAAAGAAGATATACAGATTGCCAACAAACACATGAAAAGATGCTCAACATCACTAATCATTGGAGAAATGCAAATCAAAACTACAATGAGGTATCACCTCACACCAGTCAGAATGACCATCAAAAATCTACAAACAATAAATGCTGGAGAGGGTGTGGAGAAAAGGGAACCCACTTGCACTGTTGGTGGGAATGTAAATTGATACAGCCACTATGGAGAACAGTATGGTTGTTCCTTAAAAAACTAAAAATAGAACTACCATACGACCCAGCAATCCCACTACTGGGCATATACCTAGAGAAAACCATAATTCAAAAACAGTCGTGTATCACAATTTTCATTGCAGCTCTATTTACAATAGCCAGGACATGGAAGCAACCTAAGTGTCCATTGACAGATGAATGGATAAAGAAGATGTGGCACATATATACAAGGGAATATTACTCAGCCATAAAAAGAAATGAAATTGAGTTATTTGTAGTGAGGTGGATTGACCTAGAGTCTGTCATACAGAGTGAAGTAAGTCAGAAAGAGAAAAACAAATATTGTATGTAATGCATATATATGGAAACTAAAAAAAAAGGTTCTGATGAACCTAAGGGCAAGACAGGAATAAAGACACAGATGTAGAGAATGGACTTGAGGACACAGGGAGGGGGAAGGGTAAGCTGGGACGAAGTGAGGGAGTAACACTGACATATATACACTACCAAATGTAAACTATATAGCTAGTGGGAAGCAGCTGCACAGCACAGGGAGATCAGCTCAGTGCTTTGCTACCACCTAGAGGAGTGGGATAAGGAGGGTGGGAGGGAGACGCAAGAGGGAGGGGCTATGGGGATACACGTATGCATATAGCTGATTCACTTTGTTATACAGCAGAAACTAACACAACATTGTAAAGCAATTATACTCCAATAAAGATGTTAAAGGAAAAAAAAAGGCACCTGGGTTCTGCTGTGGCTCCACTCACTTGCCATCTGCAAACATCCATTCTTGTCTTTGCTTGGCCTCCGTTCTTCACCATCTCAACAACAAGGAATTACAGAGTATGAAGCTGAAGGGGCAGTTTCCACATCCACATCCAAGTCCTCTTCTTCCTGAGCAAACAGCCAAACTAAACGTACCTGTGTCCTAGTCAATTTGAGCTGCTATAACAAAATACCATAGACTGGGTGGCTTATAAACAACAGAAATTTTTTTCTCTCACTTTTGGAGGCTGGAAGTCCAAGGTCAAGGCCCTAGCATACCACGTATCTGGTGAGAGGTTGTGTCCTTTTTCACAGAGACGGCTCTCTTTTTCTTGTAATCTCACATGGCAGGAGGGGTGAGGGAGCTCTTTGGGGCTTCTTTTATGGGGGAACTAATCCCATTCCCTCATGACCTAATCACCTCCCAAAGACCCCACCTCCTAATACCATCACCTTGGAGGTTAGGATTTCAACATGAGTTTTGGGGGTACACAAACATTCAGACCATAGCAGCCAGCCTCCCCATACAGCTGAGTTCTGGCCAATGGGATGTGAGCAGAAGTGGTGGGCACTACTTCTAAGTCCTGTCTCTAAGATACCACCATGCATGACCTTCCTTGCCTATCCCTCTCCTCTGGATGAGTTGTCAGTGTCAAGGGTAATTATGGGAAGAACATACTGAAGATGGCAGCTCCTCTATTGGTCTAAGTCCTTCAGTGTCTGCAGACACTGCATGAAGCAGACAGCCATTCACCCACCAACCTTCTGGTCAGGAACAGCCACAGTGGACTGTTACAGAGCACACAAGTAAACTTCTATTGTGTTAAGCCCCTGAAATTTGGAAGTATGTTACAGAAGTTTGCATTATCCTAAAAAATAGAAGCAACATCTTGGGAAATAGCTGTCTCTTGATAGAGGAGACACATTTCCCCTGGCCAACCACGTAGTGCAAAAAAGTAAAACATTCTCCAGCCTGATTAGGCAGCTGTGGAACATACAGGGAACAGCAAACTCCTGGACAACTCAGAATCATAAAAGGGATAGTTTTAGCCTTAAACTTTTGATATGGAGAATATACTGAAAATGAGCAGGAAAGTCCTCTCTCTTTTCAAAATATCATGTAGAAAATTTATTTTGTGAACATTTTAACACTGTAACCAATCAAAGAAGAAAATCCCAGAACAACAAAGATTTCTGAAAACGAATGTGGTATAGCTAAGAAACTCCAAAACTTCTGGAAAACTACCACCACTACTACCAAATTGAACATTAATTGGTTACAAATCAATTGAGGGACACAAAACATTATTTGAAAAGTGCATAATATCACCTACATTCCTGCCCTAAGGTCTTTTGTATCATGTGCATCCCCAGTTTTTCTTACCAAACTTTTCCATCTAAGCTTATGAATCCAAATGTCAATAGCTAGCAATGACTTACACTTTTCAGCAATCACACACTTAGCAATCAATCAAGCAAAATGAACAATCTCCTGTATATTTATTCAAATGCACAACTCCAAATCCATGCATAATGTAAGAAATGGGCTGTAAAGGAGTTATCTTAGGGGAGAACTGTGGAAGTATAAGCCAGACAGACATGCTTTCAGCTGCAAGAAACAGAAAACTCAACCTTCAATGGGCTGAAAATATCAAAGAGGGTATTTTTGTCACTTGATTAGAAATCTTGTATTAAGTGATAATAGATGCATTTAACATTGCAATACTGTGTATATGTATGTGTATATATGTATATACACACATGCATGTGGTTATGTGTATATATTCTGAAGTAAAAGTTTAATGAAACAAAACATACTACATGCAATGTACTCTGATACTTTTTATTCTGTTTTATTTAGTTTTATTTAGTTGTTTGTCACTGATTAGCTTGTCACAAAGCTATCATGACAAACAACTCAATTTAAAAAATGGGCGAAATATTTGAACAGACACTTTACAACAGAAGATACACAAATGTCCAATAAGCACATGAAAAGATACTCTTCAGAAGATAGTCATCAGAGAAATGCAAATAAAATCAGCAGTAAGACACCACTAACACACACCAGAATGCCTACAATTTAAAAGACTGACAATGTTAAGTGTTGGAGAGAAGGTGAAGTAATTGGGACTCATGATCATGTTGCTAATGAGAATGTAAAATAGTACACTTTGGAAAACAGTTTTGCAGCTTTTCCTTAAGTTAAATAGTCACTTACCATAAGACCCAGCAATTAATAGCATACATCCAAGAGAAATAAAAACACATTTTCTCGCAAAGACTTGCACATGAATATTTATAGCAGCTTTATTCATAATGCCCCTCAAAAAAGGAAACAACAGTCACCAGCAATAAATGAATGGGTAAACAAATTGTGGTATATCCTGACAAAGGAATACTACTCCACAACAAAAAGAACTGTTGATACACACAATGTGGATGAACCTCACTGACTATTCTGAGTGAAGGAAATAATATATATTGTATGATTCTGTTTATGTAAAATTCTATATAAATCTGTTCTTAATGACTATATATATATATATATATATATATATATATATATATACCAGTGGTGCCTGGGATCTAGAGAAGACTGACCACCAAGGGGCACAAGGGAATTTCAGGGGATGATGAAAATATTCTATATCTTGTTTATGGTGGTGGTTACATGGGCATCTACATTTGTCAAAACTCATGGAACTGTATATTTAAAATGAGTAATTTAATTTTGGAAAAACACGCCTTTATTACTCAAATTTTTTAGACTCAAATAATATCAAAAGACTTCCTAGAATCCAAACGATTGGTATAATAATCCAGGAGGCTGTCATGCTACTCATGATTAGATTAAGCATGGTGTACAATTAAACAAGACCTGGTACTCAATAATTCCAATTAGTACAGGCCTTTAGAAGTCTGTTTTCATCCTTATACTAAAACCAATAAAGTACTTTAGTAAAGATCACTTTACTCTTTGAAGAGAACTTTCACTTACATTTTATCTGACCTGAGCAATAGTTCAATAAAGCATATATTTTTATTCATCTTTTACAGTTGAGGAACTAAGATTTAGAGTCACAGAGCTAGTAAATGGACTAAAATCCACCTGTATCTGAATCTATTGTTTTCCCATTACAGCTCTTGACTTTTGGTTTTAATTTCCTTGTTAGCAAGCACTAGAAGACATATTTGGTACAAGTTATTTGCTTTCAAAAAATAAAGTTTAGTTCTGCTGATATCATTCCAACCCACAGATTTATACTTTATGAGTTCTATAAGATCAAATGGAAGTCACCTTTTAAGAGCTTTAAAAAAAGATGTCCTTTACCTAAATACTTCCATTTTTCTTCCTCCAAAGAGTTGAATGCTCTTTCCTCAACAGATTTGGCTAGTTAATAAAAAAGAAGATACCAAAGAGGGAAATCTATGACCTCTTTGTCAAGGGAAATCAGATTATTCAATACCAAGAAAGGCTATTTTTATTTTCATCTGATGGTCTGCAGGATTTTTAGAGGTCAGCACTATGGAAGTAAAAGGAGAAACTGTTTTGGAAGAGCTCTCACAAATCTCTCTCCTCCCAATAGCCTCAAGCCTGACCTTGTCTTATCAGTAGCCAGTTACCTTGGTAGTTAGAGTGTGGTGATATAAAGAGGACGAGGTACTAGTTCCATCCCTGAGGAGGCCACCTAAACCACTGTTGACACCAGTAGTCACAGTAAAGTCCAGAAAGGTAGAGCTCCCTTAACTCCTGCTGCTTCTGGAAACACATGTCAGTAGCATCTTTTGAGCAGCTAAAAGAAGGTAGGGCATTGACTGTTCACTCTGTTCTTAGAGCACGACTATGAGAGCCAGGTCTCAGGAGATAAGAAAGTTGGGATGCATTTAGTTCACATAACACAATCCCTACAAGCTGCAGCAAAAGAAATCTTGCAAAAGCCACTCATTAACTCTGTGATCATAGGCAAACCATTTTGTTTCTCTGAGCTTCAGTTTCTTCGTCTAGAAAATGAGAACAATCATTCCCTACCTCACCAAGTTGAGGTGAAGTTTAAATGAGACAAATGTGAAAGAGCTGTGGAAATTGGGAAAAGCAGTATAGATATTCAGTCATTCTCTCCTAGCTATATACTCTTTATTAGAGGAAATTATTTTTTGCTCAAGATCTTTGTTGATTCATTTAATAAATATTTGTTGAGTGCCTGATATGTGCCAGACAATGGGCTCTGTGTTGGAAATACAGAAGAAATAGAAGGAGATCCTGATTCTAAAAGACTATATAGTCTGTGGGGTGGGGTGGGGAGCGTGGGGGTGAGGAGACAACAGGAAAAGGAGGTTAAGTATAGTAGATGTTTTGATGTGGCACCCAGATCCCCCTTTGGTGTCAAAAGACTTATCCCCCAGCTGCCAGAAGTACGGGCAGTCCCTTAGAGGGAACGCCTAGACCAAAGAGAATCCCCTTGCCCAATGTCATGCCCTCTTCCTGAGAGTTCACAGCCAATATGATCAGCTTAAGTATCTAAAGGCACAGTCCCCTTGCTCCAAACTGTGTCACTTCCGAAGGGTCACTCCTCTTCAGATTTTCCCACGGGTTGGCTGACATTGGGACTGTATTACAGCTCACCTTCTTCCTCTGACCAATCCTCCTTCTTTCCCTTCCTTTCCACAAGTATTGATCCCAGAGAGTTCTTTAATAAAACCTCCTGCACTCTGATTGATACCCTTCTCAGGCTCTATTTCTGTGGCAATTGGTTGTCTGTGTCAACTTGGCTAGGTTAATGGCACCAGCTTTTGCTCAAACACAGATGAAATGTTGCTATGAAGGTATTTTTGAGATGTGCTTAACAAAATCAGTAGACTTTGAGTCTTCCATAATATGGGTGAGCCTCATCTAATCAGTTGAAGACCTTAAGACTGAGGTCTCCCAAGGAAGAAGGAATTCTGCTTCCAGACTGCCTTAAGACTCGAATTGCAACATCAACTCTTCCTGAGTCCCTAGCAGATAGATAGACAGATAGGTAGGTAGGTAGATGATAGATCGATCGATCGATAGATAGATAGATAAATTCTGTTTCTCTGGAGAACCCTTCCTGGAACTCTACTACAATATCAGGCATTTATGATACAATGATTAATGATCATTAGCACTAGAGCTGTCTTCACAAGCGGATGACCTGTGCAGCCACACCGGGCCTCACGCTCAGAAGAACTAAGCTCTACTAACACCATCTTGAAAATCTGGGTAGCTTTATCTTCAAATTTGTATTTTTTAAGTGAAATTTTATGGAACAATAGAGCATGTGTGAGCAGAAGGAGACATGTGTAATATTCATGTTCACTGCTCCTTGCCGCCTCATTCACATACAGCATCCACTCTGTATATGTACTCATTCATATACAGCATATACTCTGACCCAGTAATCCCAGTGGGCTCACGATGCATGGGAGCTCAGTGAGACTCAGAATGAGTGCAGGATAAGGTTGTTATGTCTTTGATTACATGAGTAGGGGAGGAAGGACAGCTGACAGCTCCAAGAGGCCACACTTACACTTCTAACCAAAAGTCACAGCAAACAACAGAAAGAAGGCAATCGCATTCTAACAAATATGTATGGCCAAGAAACACTATTATATTCTTTTTTATCCATATTACTTCCGTGTATCAGCCAACTATTTATCCTTAGTCCTTTCTTATTCATCAGTAGCTGAAAGTAGAGAGTGCTGATAAATGTGTGTTTATCAAGAAATGAAATTTAAAGTGTTGAGTTAGTTTTGTGCATATTTTCCACTGTCTGATAGGAACAAAATACATATGCATGTACACACTGAAACATGTATTCTGTGATTTTGGTGATCCTACATATGAGATAAATGTTCTTATATAAAACTGGCATTGCACACTATAGAGATGAATGACAAAATTCATGTTAATTAACACTGTAAAATTTAAATTTCCTTTACTTAGAATGATATTAAATAGCACATCAATAGCAAATAGCAAACAAATAGAAAGAGACTCTGAAAGAAAAGGCTTTATATTGTTGTACTTTTAATGGCCTCTACTTTTTTAAAAAGGGACCCCAAAGTTTTGTTTTCTACTAGGCTCTGCAAATCATGTAACCAACACTGATTAGCAACATAACTTATAGGTGCATAGAGTTGGGGTTTGAGGAAAGCTCAAAAGCTGAATCCTCAGAGACTATTGGAAATAGTTGGGGAAAGAGAGTCGAGGGAAAAGGAGGAAGAGGTTCCAGGCAGAGGGAATAGGATGTACTAAGTCCTATAGTGTAGAGAGAGCTTGGCTGCTGCAGAAAACTGGAAACCATTTGGTTTATCTGAATCTTGAGTTGGGACAGTAGGGTTGCAGGATCTGGCAAGAGATGAATCAGGCCAGATCATGAGGGTGCTGGTATGTAGGTGATGGGAAGCCAATGGAGAGTTCTTAAACAGTGTTACAGGAGGAGATTCATCTAGAAAGATCTGTAGGACCACATTTGATTCTAAGGGTCTGATGCCCAGAGCACTGTGCTGCTGTTCCTCTGTGAGTTCCACACTAACCTCCTGGTATTGACTTTCCTTTCACCCAAACATTACAGTCCTAGTTGTCAAGCAGAGTACCATGTACCAGTTGTCAATCCCAAGGGAGCAGAATGCCATGCACTAGTTACCAATCCCAGGGGAGGACTCTAAGCTATGGTATTTTGGTATCAGAGTTGCCAAGGAAAACACAACACAGTCAAACACTGAGTGGAACAACACCTTCCTTACAGAGATAAGAGACAAAGCAAGATCAGCCTCAGTAGTGGGTGTCATTCCTTCATGGCCAACGGGTCTCTCCTAGCAGCCGGTAGAGGACAGTTTGCCCCTCTTGTGCTGCAGTGGAAGGAAACCTATCCTTCCTCATGGAGGACAGATATAACAGTAGGTCTGGCCAGGTGTCATGTTACTCACATTTTAGGCACAGACAAAACTACTCATTGCACCTGAAACCAGGAAAGATAAGGGGATAAGCCCAGCACAGGCTGTGTGGGCTCTTTTAACTCTTGCGAAGGCCCAAGGCCCATTCTTATGGGTCTGAATGGGAGTTGAAAGGACTCTCTTCCTCAAAGGTATCTATCCTTCAAAATCCAGATCAAATGCCATCTCCTCCTTGACTCTTCCAGGATCATTTTAACAAGTGCAAAGGCAATTTACTGGAGAAATAATAGTCTCGCCAACAAATGGTACCAGAATTATTGGATATGCAAAGAAAATAAACTTTAATCCAATCTTGCATCATACATAAAAATTAATTGAAATGGATCACAGCCTTAAATATAAAACTTGAAGCTAAAAATTCTAAAAGAAGACATAAGAGAAAATCTTTGTGATCTTGAATTAGGTAAAGATGTCTTAGGATACTGAAAGCATGATCCATAAAAGAAACAGTTGATAAATTAGATTTTACTAAAATTAAAAATGTTTGCTCTTCTAAAACCACTGTTAAGAGAATGAAAAGACAAAGCACAGATTGGGAGAAATATTTGCAAAGTATATATGTGATAAAGAACATAAATCGAAGTATATAAAGACCTACAAAAAATAAATACCAAGAAGACAAACCACCCAGCTTGAGAGTGAGGTTTGAATATACAACTCATCAAGAAAGGTATGTAGATGCCAAATAAACACATAAAAAGATGCTCAACATAATTAAATTTCAATTAGAAAATTAAAAAATAAAATCTCAATCTGATACCACTAATATCTATTAGAGTGGCTGAAACTTTTAAAACTGACCATAGCAAATGTTGGAAAGGACATAGAGGAACACTTTTGTAGTGCGGGTGGGAATGCAAAATGCTACAAATATTTTGGAAGATAGTTTGGCAATTTCTTAACAGGTTAAACATGTACCTAAGATATGATCTAGTCATTTTACTCCAGGATTTACTCAAAAGAAAAGAAAACATATGTCCCCACAGAGGTTTGTACACAAATGTTCACCTTTATTTGCAATAGCCAAAAGGTAGAAATAATGCAAATGCTCATCAACAGGTGAATAGATAAACAAACTTTGGTGTATCAGTTACAGCAGGCAGGTAGCTAGGTACAAGCAGAGAAATGGGGCAGGGGCCAGGTGGCAGGAAATCATGCATCTTGTAAACAGCGGGGGTCCATGGGCAGACAAAGAAAAGCAGGAACCTCCAGACTGACAGGAAACCACACATTTTGGGTGATAAGTGTCCTGGAAGCAGACAAAGAAATGTGGGGAAAGGTGGGAATCTCCTGCGTCCAAATGTAACCTATTGCTCATTCTGCTCTCATTACAATAAAATTAGCCTTAAGGATAAGAAGTTCCCATCATGAACTGATGCCATGACACTTCTGATTTAAGTTAAATAAGACAAAAATCCCTCCTCCCCTTGGGAAGATGGAGCTGGGATGAAAATCAGGGGATACGACCCCCAAACTCCTCCTTCCCCAGTGAATATTCTGCCCCTTCATTTGTATGCCCCTCATAACTGGCTTGCCAAAGAAACCCAGGGCGGCAGCTCCTCACCTGTTTGCCTGCTCTCCCTCTGAGAACATATTCTTGCTTAAATTCTTACTTTACTTTCTTAGCCTCCCTGCTTCATCTCCGAATTCTTTCGTGATGAAGAAAGAACCTTAAATTCACCAGGAACATAGCCATACAGGGAATACTACTCATCAATAAAAAAGGAATGAACCATTGAGACACACAGCATAGATGAATCTCAAAATAATTATGCTGAGTCAAAGAAATTAGACGCTAAAAAGAGTACATAATGAATGTATTTATATAAACCTCTAGAAAACGTAAGCAAATTTATAGTGACAGAAAGCAGATAGTGGCTGCCTGTGGACAGGGAAAAGAGAGACGGGGAAGAAATCGTGGGGAGCTGCCACAGGGAGAGATTACAAAGAGACTTGAGAAAACTTTGGGGGGAGTGTAAAAAATATGTTCATTATCTTGGATTGTGTTGATGGGTTCACAACTCTGTGTATTATATCAAAACTTTTCAAATTGTACACCTAAAATACATGCAAGTTATTTTATGCTAATTACATCAATAAAGCTTTTAAAAAAATCTTTGTTGTCTGGAGATCCATTTCACTATTTGTATATGTTTAAAATAGTCCAGAATAAAAATTTTAAAAGAAGCACCTTTGTCTTTTTGGTACAACATAATGAGAGTCACAGAACTAGAAGTGGCCTTGAAATGACAGCATATCGATTCCCCTCCCCCACTGGGAGGTCAACAAGCGCTTTCAATGTTTATGCATGTTATAGCCTCAGTTATGTGGCTAGAGTTTTCAGAAACATGCTGGGCTTGCACAAATTTAGTTTGACCCCTAGATGAGCCTCATTTATTCCCCCCTACCCTTACTGCCCCTGCATCAGGGTAATAACGAAACGTCTGTCATTTCGAGCAGTAAAGATTTCCCTGCAGAGCCTGACTCCCAGGAAACAGAGGAGCAGAGAGAAGCAATGCAGAATATGTGTTTGATTGTTCAGTCTGTGGCTGTCTCTCTCCTAGGTAGCTCTGGCTGATTTAAAGTCAAACAGGTGCTGAAATAACAATCAGATGTTGTTTTTCATGCCACCTCCACTGATAATAATCCACAACCTTGGGCAAGTCACTTCCCCTCTCTGCACTCGGTTCCCTCCAATGTGAGAGGTTTGGTGTCTAGACTGTCTCCAAGGTCTCTTCCAGGACTGATACTTACAAATGTTCTCCTTCTCTGTTCTATATCTTCACCGAATAATAAACTTCAGGGTGAGACTCATCCAAGATGTGAATGGTGAGAGCTGGGAAGAGTCTCTGAAATGGATGGATCTCATTTGGGTTATACTGTCAAGTTCATTACACTGAAGTTGGAATATGCATCTTGGTCAGGCACAGTTTGTTGAAAAGAATAGAATCCCATTTGTACTTCTCAAGCAAATGGGTAATTTCCAGAAACTGCAGGAATTTCTTAGAACTGAAATGGATAAAGCACAGCTAGATATTATGAGAGACTGAAACCAGGGCCCATAAAACCACAGTGTTACTCATCCCATCACTCACTCTCTCTCTCTTCTGACTCTGCCTCCACAAAATATTGCTTTCTGCAAAGCAATATTCTGTGTTTCAGTGGCCTATGGTGGGAAATGGCTGATAACAGTTCAGCATGACTTCTCACTCCATTGCCCAGCACCACCTAACTAGTCTTGGGAATTACAGGTTCCCAAGAGGGGAACTCCAGTGGAACCAGCTTAAGGGAGGTGGTTCCCGGGTACAAACTGCTGACCTGGTTGGGGGTGCGGAGCTGGGTCATGTCTTTGGAGATAGGGCGAGGGGAGGTTCTTTTAGAAGGAGGTATGAGATAATTGGTATAAAGACCACCTTTGATAAGGTTTGAGAATCCAACTTAATGCCCAGGGAGCAAGTTTCCTTCCCTAATAAGAACAGAGTTCTTAATTTCTTAGACCTCTTGAACTTTACAGATGAGGGGCCAAGATCCAGTTAGTCGTGGCAGAGCTGGATCTGGAATTCTGACCACTTGATTTCCAGCCGAGGGTGCTCTCTTAGGATGAGTTCTGCCAGAAGCTCTCCTCACATCCAGGATGGTGCTGATGTATTAAGTGCCAGGAAGGATATTGGTTATGACAAGCACTGCCATTAAATCATAAAAAGGGAATGGGCATTTGAGAAGGACTGTGTTTTCCAAAAATGACCACAACATTCTCCCTTAACCTTCATGCCCTTCTTACGCTGTGCCTTGATACTCCTCCAGTGAGTGGTGAGGTCTGTGTTCCGTCTGCTTAAACTCTGGCAAATTCTTGTGGCTTCCTCAACCAATAGGGCAGGAGAATGCTATGCAGCTTCTGAGGCTACATTGTAAAAATGCCATTCACATTTACCATCCTCTTCTGGGACACTTCTCTTGGAATCTAGGCACCATATATAAGGAAGCCCAAACTAGACCACATGGAGAGGCCACATGTAGGTGTTCAAGCTGAGAGCCCAGCTGAAGTTCCAGCTAACAGCCAGGATCAACTGTCACCATGGAGTCAAGAAGCCTCCAGGTGATTCAAGCCCCCCAAGCCATTGAGAGACCCCGGAGTTTGAATCTGAGGACCCAGACCTCAAGGAGCATCAGAGAATCCTGTGCCTGTTTGTATTCCTGACCCACAGAATCTGTGAGCATGAGAAGAAAGTTATTTTATGCCATTGAGCCTTGGGCTGGTTTGTTATGATAACTGGAATCACACTGATAAATCATCTACTAGCAAAACTTCAGGTCTTACAGACAATTTTTCCTGGGTATTTTTATACTTTCTATCATTTTTAGAAGAAAGTTTTCCATTGTACTACTACTGGTTGCTTAATTTAAAAATAAGACACACAAATTAAACCCACTGGAGTCTGTGGACACTTGTTCCATCCCCTGCTGCAGTTACTGATTAGTGCCGGGTGCCTGTCGGTTTGTGATAAGACAGGATTCCCTCATGACCCACAGAAGCAGTCCAAAGTTAGTCTCGATTTCCTGTACTTCATTCCACTCTTAGAATACTCTCTTTTCCATTATTACTGACTGTTCCCCCCCAGCTGTGGCAAAGCTGATGCTTCCTTCTCTTGGGCCATGAGAGAAGCTTCGGTACTGGTTCTAACAACTCCAGGGGGCTTTAGTGTCCAATTCCATTGGGTGGAGAGAGCTGGACTCCAGTAGCTTCCCTCCTCACTCAGGCCTGGCCCCCTTCTGCAGCCGTGGACTCCCGGCTCTGGCTTTCATTTCTATTTTCCCATAGTCCTCACCATGCCTCATATTCATGTCTGTTCCCCAGCACTTCAATTGTGCTCTGACCATTACACATCAACGGAGCCCTCATGTTATTATTTGCAGAACAATACATGATTATACCTCCAGGAACTGTGTTGAGCAGTGGGATACAAAGGTGAAGGTGTTGCAGGACAGGTCTTCAAGAAGCTCACAATCATCACCACAGAAGTTGGCAACTCCTCCCTGACCAGTGCCTGCAAAACTCTGTTGCCAACCCCATGCTATTCCTCACCCTTCCATAAATAAACAACAGCAGAGTTGCCACTAACTAACTGTGAGACTTGGGCGTATTTCTTAATATTCCTGAGTCTCCATTTCATCTGCAAAATAGGGGTGATATTACTTGGTACACGGGTTGTAGGAAAGGTGAAATACATCAGCAGATGCAGAGTTCAAAGTCTAGCATATCAGAGGAACTTAATAAATGCTGTTTTTCTCTTCTGCTCTCTCTAACTCTATGCTACTATTTCACAAATCTATTTTGTTTTACAATTTGAGTGCTTTTTAGACCCATTCCTCTGACTGCCCCCCTCTCTTATTTGGGGGGAATCTGTGAAAAGGGGAAATGGTAGAGTGAATCAACATGGGCCATTCTGGCAATGTGTGAAGAGTCATCCAGCCATACCCCCTCATTTTGCAAAGATAACTTCATCTCCTTTTCCCTTTCATTGATATATCTAAGAGTCCTCCTCCCACTCACAGTAAATCCAGCATCTGTGTTGCTTTTTTAGTCAAGTGGAGAATTTCTTTTCTCTGAAATCTCTCCAACTTCTGAGTCCTTCTCATCTGGGATGTATAGGTGGATGATGCGTCAAGGGAGGGAGGGTAGTAGGAGGTGAAGAAGTTATACATAAAGGGAGAATGCAGGTATAGTGTAATTTTTAAATTTTATAATAAAAGACCATATTTTGGAAAAAAAGTAAGGTGTGTTTAGTTTTTGTTTTTTTTTTTTTATTCCTGTGGTACGTTTCTTGCAAAATTGGCCATAATTCTTCATGTTTCCCTGCATCTGCATCTATTGCAATGTGGCTTTGCAGCTCCTTCCATCAAGAGGTGGAGTTTATTTTCTCACCCCTTGAATCTGGACTGTTTTGATGTTTTTCCAGTTCCAGGTCCAGGTCAAGAGGTTTTGCACACTTCTTTCCATTCTCTTGGAATTCTGTCACCACCATATGAAAAAGCCTGGGCTACCCTGCTGGAGGACAAGAGCCCACCCAGAGGAGCAGGGCTCAGCTGTCTCAGATGAGGCCAACCTAGACCAGCCCATAACCAGCCACCACCCAGACATGTGAGCAAACCCAGTCTCGATCAAAGTGGCCACCCACCCCATAGCTGAGCACAGATGCATGTGTGAGTCCTGTTGAAACACCAACCAGCCCATAGACCTGTGAGCAAAAATAAATGCTGTTACTTGAAGCCACTGAGTTTTGAGGTGTTTGTTTTGCTACAATGCCCCTGATACAAAAACTATAGAAAAATAAAACGGAACAAATCTTAGCTGTGGAGTTTCTCAAAGCAGTGGATGAGGTAAGAGTGTCTGTACCTCTTCTGGCTGGAAGAATGAGGTTTGACATTCTATTTTCTTTCCAGGGAGACACCAACTAAAATAGGCTGAGAAACACTGATCTCAAGTTATGAAGCCTCAAGCGACCTAAATGCTGTTCAAAGAGCCTGATTAACACTGAGCATTCATCCACCTTTAAGCTGACTGTCTGTTGGAAATAATTAGAAAATGAAGCTGGGACTAGGGAAAAGTGTGTGGAGGGGTTAATGTAGGCAACTATTTGCATCACCTTCCCAACCCCATTCCTACTTCTAGGATGTACTCCTTTGGATCAGGTAGTTGCCAGCTTTCTACCTTGCCTCCTTGGCATCACTGGTTGATCCAGAAATAGGCATACAACCCTAGCAGGTCCCATAGAATACTTTCTTGAGAATTTTAATTAATTAATTAATTAATTATTTTGCCTGTGCCGTGTCTTAGTTGTGGCCTGTGGGATCTTTAGTTGTGGCATGCAGACTTCTCAGTTGTGACATGCAAACTTCTTAGTTGTGGCATGTGGGATCTTTAGTTGTGGCATGCAGACTTCTCAGTTGTGACATGCAAACTTCTTAGTTGTGGCATGTGGGCTCTTAGTTGTGGCATGCAGACTCTCAGTTGTGGCATGCATGCGGGATCTAGTTCCCCGACCAGGGACCGAACCAGGGCTCCCTGCATTGGGAACACAGAGTCTTACCCACTGGACCACAGGGAAGGTCCCTTTCTTGAGATCTTTAAAACTAGAACCAAGAGGAATAGACCCTTCCTCTCTGTTGGCAGGAATGAGAATAGAGAATGCCAGGCAGATATATTTTCTAGCACTTTCAAAGAAAAACCCACTATACTAAGAGAAGTTGAGAAAAAAGGCAGTGACCACCTTGGGAGCATCTGAGTTTCTGGCTTCAGGCATTTCTGGCCTTGCCATGGTTTGATGACATGAGCAATAAACTCCCCTTTTCACCTATGCAAGTTCAAGTTGCTCTTAAACACTTGCAACCAAGAGTCTGATGATAAAATCAACAGCAGAGAACATCTTGATTTTGCAACGCTGCTTTGAAGAATTTTTTTTTTAATGGAGAAAGATAAGTTACTTGTGGCAGACACAGAGAAGCACTACTCAGATCCTCCTTCAAGATAGAACTCATGGTCCATCTGGAAGGATTATGATTGGCTGACACCTTCCAGCTGTAAGCACTCTCATGGGCTACCTACACTTTCAAGGCAAGGGCATACTATTCTGGGGACAGTCCCCAGCCAATGACTGACTAAAGCAATGGTAGTGGAGGTCTTGTTATCCTGGGGTAGCCCCCAGCTAATAACTAAGCAAGACACGTGGTATAAGAACTAGCCATTTCCAACCAATGCAGGACTTCTCTAGTGGACAATTTCCACCACACCCCAAACTCCCCATTGGGCTAGCAGACACTTTGCCAATTCAGCATCACAATCTAAACTCTCTTTGCCCAATCCCACTCTCTCCTTTTCCCTTTCAGAGATGTTACTTCTTAATAAACTTTTTGTATTTCTAAACTCAGTGTCCCAACATTTTAGGAAGCCATCAATTTGGTGCTTAATGGCCTTCCTCCAGCAAATTTAATGTAATACAACCAAGACATGAATATTTTCATAGACATCTTCTCTAGAATAGGCAGAAAGAAAGTGTCCTTTCTCAGAACCATAAGCAGATGGAGATGATAAATACCTCCTTCTTCCCCCTTTAGCCCAAACTCTGATTCCTTGATTCTGGTTCCTATTTCCTCCCATCTTTCCAGGGACCACACTGCAATGGTGGAGCTAAATCAAAACCACAAGTCAGGAAAGCCTTCCTGATCCATGTGTTATACTTGGGGCATCAGTGGACTTGCCTCTGAGCCTCTGCGCCACCCTACCGCCAGAACCCCTTCATCTGCCTCACCTCCTAACCCATCTCTGGGGCAGAAGATTAACTAATGAGCTGTCACTCTGAATGATGTAGACTTGCACACATCGGAATCATTTATTTTGAATTCTTTCCATCATATCTAACCTTGAAGCTCCCAGATACATGATAGATAGCTGGAAACAACCTGAACCTGTGTCTTCATTTTATTTTCTACTGGTATATTTAGACAGTGTTAGAAGGTGAAGAAATTATGGCTTGTTCACACTTTGACTTACAGAGTCACTGGTCAGGTGACTGACCTTCAAGCTGAGAGAATTCCTAGCAAAACTACATATTTCTCCAGCTTGATCAGAACAAAGCACATTCACTTCATAATCAAGAATCCAACACTTTAAGTTCCACTAGTTTATTGGAAGTTTTGCAGATACCATTTCTTCAACTTTGTTCAAACTCAAAGAAACAAATATTGTTTTGATAGTACAATAACTATGTAAATAGCCACTAAAGATGGCCACCAAAAATTTCTGAGTTCTTTTGCCCTTGAACCTGGGCTGGCCCATGAGTGCTTTGACCGATGTGAGGGAAATGATGCTAGGGACTTCAGAGTCCAGGCCTTAAGAGAACTGGCAGCTTCTGCTTCCTTTCCAGAAATCCAGCTGCTTTTCTATGAGATGTCCAAGCCACACGGAGAAGACAAAAAACAGCAGCCACAAGAATGAGCCATCTCAGACATTCTAGGGCAGCTGAGTCCCCAGATAACTGCAGCCCCTGCCTGTGACATAGACAGCAGCAGAACTGCCCAAAGGAATCCAGTAAAGCTACAGAGTCATGAGAAATAATAAAATGGCTGTTGTTTCAAGCTCCTAAGTTTGGGGGTGGTTTGTTACATAGCAATAGATAAAAACAATGAATTTTAGATATTCTTACTTAAGAAGTAATAGGAAGATATGGGGAATGGACACTCTCACATAACTGCTGGTGGGAATATGAATTCAGTTTATACTGAATGCAAAAGCAAAAAAAGTACACAAATACTTTATACAAAAACAGTTAATTTGGAGGGCAATTTGGCAGTATTTATTAACATTTATTAACACAGGCACTATAACTCAGGATCTATTCTAAAACATCACCCACATGTACACCAAGGAACAAATATAGTTATTTCAATATTGTTTGAGAAAAAAAAATGAGTGAAAAATGGAATATCCATCAATGTAGGAAAGGCTACATGTCTAATACAAATATTTTGTATCTGCTGAAAGAATAAGGCAGAACATTATGAAACAACTTAAAACATATCTCCAATATATTATTGAGTGAAAATAAGTTGCACTACAATATATACAGTAAGACAACATTTATGGCAAAAATACACAAGGTAAATACTATATATTTGTGATTGCTTATATATCAAAATGCATAGAAAGCCTGAAGGAGTTAACTGTACTCTTAGTCAGGATAAGATAAGCTATTCTGTGATAATAAATAACTCCAAGATTAAGGTGGCCCTCCTATGTGGTTCTCCTCCAAATGGTGACTTGGAAATCGGTGCTGCTTCCGTAATGTAGTTACATAATCTTGTACATGTGGCCTTCAGGGTGTCTGCACCAGGGGAAGGGAGGGAACAGGGAGGCACATTGGCTCTTAACTGCCATGGCCTAGAACTGACAACTAGTTCCATTGGCTGGAAGTAGTCATATGGCCTTAACCTTACTGCAGTCCCACTTTTGAGACATTTGAATTTATATTATTTTTATCATTATGGATAGATAACACCATCCTGCATGTGCATGTGATAAGCTGAAAATCCCTTTCCATTTAGACATCACTTGACAGTTTCAAACACATTTCACATCCATTATCTCAGTCTAACCTACATGAGAACCCCACATGATAAGAGAGTGAGGTACAATGCCCCTCATTTTCCAAGAGGAAAATTGAGGCCTCGAGAATGTTGACCAAGGTCTCATTGTTGATCAAGGTCTCATGGCTGTAATGAAAGGATGAACTCTGTGAGTTCATCCTTTCATTAGAGACATGACAATCAGCATCCGCCCTACATCATCTCTTTTAAGATGGCCTCAGGATGGATGAATAAAAGAAACTTAGCCAGAGAATAAATAAGGATTTTAAGGAAATGAAAGAAATAGCTGTTTCAGGAATCTGGGTCAGAGTGATTCTGAAAAATCTTTGTTTGCTCATCTATCTCCTTGACTAGAGTGTGACTTTCTAAACGGGATTGGGCCACATCCACCTCTACAATCGCAATGTCTGGCACAGGTCTTGATGCATGATGAGCACCAGACAAATATTTATTGAGTGAATGAATGAATGGTGACAAAGATACACCTTCTATATCCCCTACCATAAAATCATAACATTTTCAACCTTGAGGAAATCTAGACCTTGGTTCCTCAAATGCAGTCCCTGAAGCAGCAACATCAGGATGCTGGGAACTTGTTAGAAACAAGGAATCTGAGACCCCACTCCAGATGTACTGAAACAGAACTTTCATTTTAACAAGATCTCAAGATGAATCATAAATACTTTAAAGTTTGAGTTAACTCAAACTTGTTCTTGCCAAGGGGGAGGACTGGTGGGGGAGGGAAAGCTTGGGAGTTTGGGGTTAGCAGATGCAAACTATTATATATAGAATGGATAAACAACAATCTCCTACTGTAAAGCACAGGGAACTATATTCAGTATCCTGGGATAAGCCATAATGGAAAAGAATATGAAAAACAATGTATATATATGTATAACTGAATCATTTTGCTGTACAGCAGAAATTGACACAACATGGTAAATCAACTCTACTTCAACAAAATAAATTGAAACAAACAAACAAAAAAACAAAGTTTGAGTTAACTCAAATGCACTGGACTTGAGTAAGCATTTCTGTTGTTTAGATAGAGAAATTCTGCAGGTGCCCAAACCTCAGGCATAAGCCAAGCTGGAAGTACAGTCTCACCCCTCTGACCTCACTGATTTGATGCTTTTTACACTATACCCTCTTCTCAAAATAAATGCACGATAAACGGAGTTTGTTTAAAGTCAATACATTTAGTCCCTAGGCGGGGTTGGCGGAGGTAAGGTGATCTTTACTAATATGATTCTTTTTTTCTTATACATCTTTATTGGAGTATAATTGCTTCACAATGCTGTGTTAGTTTCTGTTGTACAACAAAGTGAATCAGCCATATGCATACATATATCCCCATATCCCCTCCCTCTCGAGACTCTTTCCCACCCTCCTTATCCCACCCCTCTAGGTCATCTCAAAGCACTGAGATAATCTCCCTGTGCTATGCAGCTGCTTCCCACTGGCTATTTATTTTACATTTGGTAATGTATATATGTAAGTGCTACTCTCACTTCGGCCCAGCTTACCCTTCCCCCTACCCCCATGTCCTCGAGTCCATTTTCTATGTCTGCGTCTTTATTCCTGTCCTGCCCCTAGGTTCTTCAGAACTATCTTTTTTTTTTTTAGATTCCATATATATGTGTTAACATATGGTATTTATTTTTCTCTTTCTGACGTACTTCACTCTGTATGACAGGCTCTAGGTCCATCCATCTCATTACAAATAATGCAATTTCTTTTCTTTTTATGGCTGAGGAATATTCCACTGTATATATGTACCACATCTTCTTTATCTATTCATCTGTTGATGGACATTTAGGTTGCTTCCATGTCCTGGTTATTGTAAATAGTGTTGCAGTGAACACTGGGGTACATGTCTCTTTTTGAATTATGGTTTTCTCATAGTATATGCCCAGTAGTGGGATTGCTGGGTAATAGGGTAGTTCTATTTTTAGTTTTTTAAGGAACCTCCATACTGTTCTCCATAGTGGCTGTATCAATTTATATTCCCACCAACATTACAGGAGGGTTCCATTTTCACCACACCCTCTCCGGCATTTATTGTTTCCAGAGTTTTTGCTAATGGCCATTCTGACCAGTGTGAGGTGATACCTCATTGTACTTTTGATTTGCATTTCTCTAATAATTAGTGATGTTGAGCATCTTTTCATGTGCCCCTTGGCCATCTGTATGTCTTCTTTGGTGAAATGCCTATTTAAGTCTTCTGCCCATTTTTTAATTGGGTTGTTTTTTTGAAACTGAGCTCCATGAGCTGTTTGTATATTTTGGAGATTAATTCTTTGTCTGTTGTTTCAGTTGCAAATATTTTCTCCCATTCTGAGGGCTGTCTTTTCATTTTGTTTATGGTTTCCCTTGTTGTGCAAAAGATTTTAAGTTTCATTAGGTCCCATTTGTTTATTTTTGTTTTTATTTCCATTACTCTAGGAGGTGGATCAAAAAAGATCTTGCTGTGGTTTATGTCAAAGAGCGTTTTTCCTATGTTTTCCTCTAAGAGTTTCATAGTGTCTGGTCTTACATTGAGGTCTTTAATCCATTTGGACTTTATTTTTGTCTATGGTGTTTAGTAGTGTTCTGATTTCATTCTTTTACATGTAGCTGTCCAGTTTTCCCAGCACCACTTATTGAAGAGACTTTTTCTCAATTGTATATTCTTGCCTCCTTCATCATAGATTAAGTGACCATAGTTGCGTGGGTTTATCCCTAGGCTTTCTATGCCCTACCATTGATCTATATTTCTGTTTTTTGTGCCAGTACCATACTGTCTTGATTGCTGTAGCTTTGTAGGATAGTCTGAAGTTGGGGACCCTAATTCCTCCAGCTCTGTTTTTCTTTCTCAAGATTGCTTTGGCTATTCGGGGTCCTTTGTGTTTCCATACAAATTGTAAAATTTTTTGTTCTAATTCTGTGAAGAATGCCATTGGTAGTTTGATAGGGATTGCACTGAATCTGTAGATTGCTTTGGGTAGTATAGTCATTTTCACAATATTGATTCTTCCAATCCAAGAACATGGTATAGTTCTCCCTCCATCTGTTTATGTCATATTTGATTTCTTTCATCAGTGTTTTATACTTTTCTGAGTACAATTCTTCTGCCTTTTTAAGTAGGTTTATTCCTAGGTATTTTATTCTTTTTGTTGCGATGGTAAATGGGATTGTTTCCTTAATTTCTCATTCTGATTTTTCGTTGTTAGTGTATAGGAATGCCAGATATTTCTATGCATTAATTTTTTATCCTGCAACCTTACCAAATTCATTGTTTAGTTCTAGTAGTTTTCTGTTGGCATCTGTAGGATTTTGTATGTATAGTATCATGTCATCTGCAAACAGTGACAGTTTTACTTCTTTTCCAGTTTGTATTCCTTTTATTTCTTTTTCTTCTCTGATTGCCATGGCTAAGACTTCCAAAACTATGTTGAATAAGAGTAGTAAGAGTGGACATCCTTGTCTTGTTCCTGATCTTAGTGAAATGCTTTCACTTTTTCACCATTGAGTATGACGTTTGCCGTGGGTTTGTCATATATGGCCTTTATTATATTGAGGTAGGTTCCCACTTTGCCCATTCTCTGGAGAGTTTTTTTCATAAATGGGTTTTGAATTTTGTCAAAAGCTTTTTCTGCATCTATTGAGATGATCATATGGTTTTTATTCCTTAATTTTTTAATATAGTGTATCACACTGATTGATTTGCATATATTGAAGAATCCTTGTATTCCTGGCATGAATCCCACTTGATCATGGTGTACGATACTTTTAATATGTTGTTGGATTCTGTTTGCTAAGATTTTGTTCAGGATTTTTACATCTATGTTCATCCTTGATATTGGTCTATAATTTTCTATTTTGTGATATCTTTTTCTGGTTTTGGTATCAGGCTGATGGTTGCTTTGTGGAACAAGTTTGGGAGTGTTCTTTTCTCTGCAATTTTTTGGCATAGTTTGCGAAGGATTGGTGTTACCTCTTCTCTAAATATTTGATAGAATTCACCTGTGAGGTCGTCTGGTCCTGGACTTTTGTTTGTTGGAAGATTATTTAAAATTTATTTATTTATTTATTTATTTTTGGCTGTGTTGGGTCTTCGTTTCTGTGCGAGGACTTTCTCTAGTTGCGGTGAGCGGGGGCCACTCTTCATCGCGGTGTGTGGGCCTCTCACTGTCCCGGCCTCTCTTGTTGTGGAGCACAGGCTCCAGACACGCAGGCTCAGTAGTTGTGGCTCACGGGCCTAGTTGCTCCACGGCATGTGGGACTTTCCCAGACCAGGGCTCAAACCCATGTCCCCTGCATTGGCAGGCAGACTCTCAACCACTGCGCCACCAGGGAAGCCCTGTTGGAAGATTTTAAATTACAGTTTCAATTTCATTACTTGTGATTGGTCAGTTTATACTTTCTATTTCTTCTTGGCTTAATCTTGGAAAATTGTACCTTTCCAAGAACTTGTCCATTTTTTCGTGGTTGTCCATTTTATTGGCATAGAGTTGTTTTTAGTAGTCTCTTTTAATCCTTTGTATTTCTGCAGTGTCAGTTGTGATTTCTCCTTTTTCATTTCTAATTTTATTGATTTGTGTCCTCTACCTCTTTTTCCTTCCTTTCTCCCAGCTCTAGTGTCCCCTTTCATCCTCCAAGATATCCATCCCAAGTCTGACCCTAGTTCTCACTTCTCACCAGCACTGCATGAAATTATCAGGGCAGAGCATGCTAAGGACAGCCCAGGAGTGTACTCCACAGGAGAAGAAAATCAACACTGACTCTCTTAGAATTCTCACCGAGGTGATCTCTATTAACCTAAATTTTACCCAGTAAAGCTGATATTACATGCATTTCACAGAGAGGGGAAACTAAGCTCAAAGAAGGTAAGTAACTTGCTTCAGTGACTCTATAAACACAGAACCTTTGGTCACAGAGTCTAAAGTGGCCTGAGATCAACCTGAGGCAGGAGATAGACGGGCTCCAGGTTAGGCATTTACAAACTCGTGTTTGCACTTTGAAATAGAAATAACAACAAAAACAGGGTAAATAACCAGGCTTTGATTCCTGAGGGCCCTTTAAGATAACAGTCACGGCAGGAACAGAGAGGGGCTAAACCCTGTTGGAGTAAAGGGTCCAGAGGTCACATATTTCCCATCCTTGGGCAAGGGAGACACTGCACATGTGCAGAAAGTCTCCACAGGTTTCAAAAAGGAGGGGGCACCACCCTAGAATAGGTGATGCCAAGCACCCCCATAGGCCTCTGGGCTGGAATCCATCTTGGAAAAAAGTTGCACACGCATGTTGTGTACGGTCCTAAGGCAGGTCACCTGCAGAAAAAGAAAACAGATAATTGGCCAAAGACCCGGAAGAATAGCCCTATATAAATGATTCAACCGCCTCTTTACTGTGCTCCTCCTCATTAGGGAGGATGCCCACACCCTTTCTCTCTCCGGGTGTGTATTTCTGCCTTGCTTCTATCTTAATAGTTTCTCTGTGCGCTTTCCCGCTTGTTGTGCTGTGTCTCTAATAATAAACTTTGTACCTGTTTTTACAGTTTTTGCCTCTTGAGAAATGCATTTTTCAACGGGGGCAAGGGCCAAATGAATTTCACTTCTAACCTCTAGCCCCTGGTGGACTAGTGGCTAGGATTCCTAGTTTTTATCCAGGCTACCCTGGTTCAATTCCTGGGCAGGGAACTAAGATCTCACTTCAAGCCACTGCTCAATGCTGTCTCTCTGAGATCAAACCCTCCTTGGCTGGCTCGGTTGGGGAATAGTCAGTGAGGCCAGCAATCTCCATTTCTGCAGTTTAGGGTAATGGTGTTGGGACAAAGGTCCATTGTGTGAGCCTTTTTGAAAAAACTGGCAATAGTTACTGGAGAACTACCAAGTTCTAAGCCTCCTGGACAGACTTCAGCCGAGTTCAGAGTCCTGGGGTCTTGAAAGTCTGGACTCAAGACTGCAGATAGCTTTCCCCTGCATGGAGATATGGCTGCCCTCACAACACCAACTCAGATGACTATACAAAGTGAGTTTTATTGCTGGTTCAACATGGTCAGCACAAGGTGGGGAGGGTGTGAGGAAGTTAGAGTCTCTAACAGTGCTCTGTGATCATATCTGATCAAGCAAGAGTTTCCAAACATTGGATCCCCAACATTTTTGCTCCTTGATACACCAATCTGGGAAATGATTTCAAGTGAGAACCCATGAAGATCAAGGAACTTTGTTCCTCCAAGTAGAACTGACTCATGATTTGATAAGAAGCATGATTTGGTAAGTGATCATCATTTAAATCAGAAGCTAAAAGTCATAGATTTAAAAAATTTAACACAAGAAAACTGAGGACCAAAGATGTAAAAGGGCCAAGGTTACATGGCTGGTAAGGGGCTGAGAAGAATTAGAATCTGGATCTAATTCATGTTTCCCATTCTGTGAGCATATCTTTGCAATGTTTATACCTAATTGGTAGCCATCTCTTTTCTATCAGTATTATATCCCTAGGAGATCTCTTTCATTCCCATGGCTATGGCAAGCATCCATATGACACGACTCTAAAATTCTTATTTCCAATTCTGATATCACTGAAATTTTGATAGCACATCAAGAGAATACATCCAATAGCTGATCTGACATCTCCATTTTGATACCTAACAGGCATCTTAATTTTCCCAAAACAAAACTTTTCATCCACATCTCTATCCAAATTTGTTCCACCTTTAGTCTTCCCCAGGTAGATAAAAACACCACCCTTCCCTTCGTTACTCTATCCAAACACTTAACTCACCTCGAATCCTCATTTTCCCTCATACTCACATCCAATCATCCATTAGCATGTCCCACTGGCCATAATTCCAGAAGATGTCCCAGATCAATCCACTTCTCATCACTATTGCCTCCATCTTCTGTTGCTTAGATTTCTCCTAGTCAGTCTCCTGGTTTCTACTCTTGTCCCCTCCAATCCATTTCCTAACACCCAGAATGATCTCTGAACACACATGTCAGTTCATGTCCCCACCCTGATTCAAAGCGTCCAAAGGTACCCCAGGGTTTTTGAACAAATCCAATGACTAAGCACAGCCTAGGAGGCCCCACTAACCCAGCCCCTGACTGCTATTTGACTTCATCTCCTATTATTCCTTTTTTCTGCACCTTGAACATGCCAACCTAGTTCCAGATGAGGACTTTGCTTGTGCCCTTCCCTCACTCAGGGCTCTACCCCAGATCTCCTTATTCCCCCTCCATCACTCAGATCTGATCATGTGGATCCCCCTCAGGAAGGCCTCCCCTGCCCGTTCTCCAACACATCTCTCTACTTTATCTGCTTGGTAACAGCAGTATATTTTTTATCTTTTCACTTGCTTAGGGTCTCTTTCCAGCACCACACTCCTCCCCACAATGCTAACTCTTTAAGCTCACGAGCCCTGTATCATCATTATTGAGAACAGGACCCATCCTCTTCCTTCAAAAGGCTTTGTGGGTCAAAGAGTCTCTGTTGCAACTACTCAGATCTGCCACAGTAGCACAAAAGCAGCCAGAGATGATATGTTAACAGACAAGCATGGCTGTGTTCCAGTAAAACTTCATTTACAAAAACTGGTGGTGGACTGGATTTTGCCCAAGGACCACAGTGTGCCGACTTCTTAAGTAGATGAGCACTTGGCATGTAGATGATGCTCAGTCAATATTTATCAGAACATAAATGAATGAGAGATTTAAACAGAACACTCTCTGGGAGGCAACGGTAAACAAAGAGAAAATAACACTAAGCAGGATGATTCTGTATACATCTGGCAATAGCATATTAAGTACTATTACTTTTTTAATTTTATTGAAGTATAGTTGATTTACACTGTTGTGTTAGTTTCAGGTGTACAGCACAGTGATTCAGTTATACATATATGTTCTTTTTCAGATTTTTTTCCCTTATAGGTTATTATAAAATATTGAGTATATCTCCCTGTGCTATATACTAGGTCCTTATTGGTTATCTCTTTTGCATATAGTAGTGTGTATATGTCAATCCAAAACTTCTAATTCCCCCCTGCTTCCCCTTTGGTAAACATAAATTTATTTTCTATGTCTATGGGTCTATTTCTGTTTTGTATATAAGTTCATTTGTACCTTTTTTTTTTTTTTTTAGATTCCACATACAGTAAGTCTCCTACATAAGAGTGAGTTCAGTTCCAAGAACACCTTCATAAGTCCAATTTGTTCATAAGTCCAACAAAATTAGCTTAGGTACCCAACTAACAGAATCGGCTATATAGTACTGTACTGTAATAGGTTTATAATACTTTTCACACAAATAATACATTTAAAAACACAAAAAAATGAAGAAAACATTTTAAACCTTACAGTACAGTACTTTGAAAAGTACAGTAGTACAGTACAACAGCTGGCATACAGGGGCTGGCATTGAGTGAAGAGGCAAGAATAGTTACTGACTGGAGGAGGGAGAGGAGGTGGGAGATCGTAGAGCTGAAGGGTCATCAGCAATAGGAGACAGAGGGCAAGGTGCAATTTCACTCACACCTGATGTTGATGGAATGCACCTTCGCATCTTTGAACGTTTGCAACTTGAAGGTTTGTATGTAGAAGACTTACTTTATAAGCCATACCATGTGATATTTGTCCTTGTCTGACCTAGTTCACTTAGTATGATAATCTCTAGGTCCATCCATGTTGCTGCAAATAGCATTATTTCATTCTTTTTTTATGGCTAATATTCCACTGTATATATGTACCACATCTTCCTTATCCACTCATCTGTTGATGGACAGTTAGGTTGCTTTCATGTCTTGGCTATTGTAAATAGTGCCGCAATGAACACTGGGGTGCATGTCTCTTTTTGAATTATAGTTTTGTCCCAGGAGTGGGATTGTTGGATCATATGGTGGCTCTATGTTTAGTTTTTTAAGGAACCTCCACACTGTTCTCCATAGTGGCTGCACCAATTTACATTCCCACCAACAGTGTAGGAGTGTTCCCTTTTCTCCACACCTTCTCCAGCATTTATTATTTGTCGACATTTTTGATGATGACCATTCTGACCGGAGTGAGATGATACCTCATTGTAGTTTTGATTTGCATTTCTCTAATAATTAGCAATGTTGAGCATACAATAGCGTATTATTAGCAGAGCCTTATTGTCTCATGTACTTAACGCTAAAATTTAATATTTCTGTCCTTCTGAGACTTAGCAAAGAGCTGAGAATATACTTTGTATGAAGATCAGACTGATCAGCTGGACCGTAAAATCTTGGGAAACACTTAAGACTCAACCTATGGACCCCATCTCTTCTTAGACCAGACAGGGCCTGAATATAGAAGGAAGTGGTGTCCCATTAGCAATGATAAAAGTGACCACAGTTTCTAAAACGAGATTTTTAGTGAATTACTCATCATCAAAGTTTTCCTTTGATTCTGCTACACCCTGAACTGCATTTTAAGCATTTTCTACTTCAATTTTTTCCTCAGTTATCCTTTATAATGGATTAATGTATTGTGGGGAAGTACCTGCCAAAGATAGAATTACTCAGTTACTGAAAACAATTGGAGACTTGATTTTGAGGGAAAAGCATCTTCTGGTTGGAAGAATAATAGATTCCCACAGCCCCGGATGCTGAAGAAGCTCAGGTCTGCCCCTAGAAGGGGAACTGCCCATCTTTGCCCATTTAAGATTAACAGAAAAATGTAAGAGCTCCTGAGGTTCCCCTCTGTAACCCCTTATAAAAAATCAGCAAACTACTGGTGCCAGAAGAACTCTTTCAGCCCCTGAGGCTCCACTCAATGGAAAGTATTTCAGAATCCATTTTCAAAAACAATGGTGCACACACTGCCTAGATTTTATTAAAATCATACTGAGACTCTGACCTCCGGGCACAAGAAAGTTGAGAAGGCATTTATAAGCACCTTACCACCATTTCTAAAAATACCTGTTTCAAGAAGAAGGGCACTTTGAGTTGTAAGCAAATGATCTCTAAATAAAAACCTCTGGGGGGATTTCCCTGGCAGTCCGTTGATTAGGACTTGGTGCTTTCACTGCCGTGGCCTGGGGTTCAACCCCTGGTTGGGGAACTAAGATCCCACAGGTGCATGGTGGCACCAGAAATCAAACAAACAAAACAAAACAAAACAAAAAAACAAACAAAAAAAGCTCTGGGGCTCGATCTTGAGATTATCATACTAAGAAAGAGAAAGACAAATACCATATGATACCACTTATATGTGGAACCTAAAGTATGACACAAATGAACTTATCTACAAAATAGAAACAGACTCACAGGCATAGAGAACAGACTTGTGGTTGCCAAGGGGGAGGGGAGGGGTCGGGGAGAGATAGATAGGGAGTTTAGGGTTAGCAGATGCAAACTAGTATATATAGGATAGATAAACAACAAGGTCCTATTGTATAGCACAGGGAACTATATTTAACATCCTGTGATAAAACGTAATGGAAAAGAATATGAAAAAGAATATATATATATATATATATATATATATAATTGAATCACTTTGCTGTACAGCTGAAATTAACACAACATTGTAAATCAACTATATTTCAACAAAATAAATTTCAAAAACACAAAACCAAATCTCTGGGGCACAATGTGTTCAGAGAGGGGAGCAGGAACATTCAGATCCTCTAAGCGGGAAAGAAGACAAAATGGGAGTAGATGGAGAAGTATCATTATCTAATAGTTTTTATTTTTATTTTTTCCTCTGAGCCATGGAAGATATTGAAGTTAACAAAAATTTTGTAAACTAAAGAAATTAACTTAATAAACTAAGAGCAACGTTCCCTACTGCCATTTGAATTCTGATATCTGAAAGAATGGACTGTGAATCAGGAAATGAGGGAAAATGTATCTTTTACAAAGCTCTAGTCCTGCAAAAGATTCTAAACTTAGATAAAAGCTTTTTGCAGTACTTTTGTAAAAAGTTCAGTGTGCCTTTGCTGGAAAGTTGCTGATGAGAGCAATCTACTGGGAACTTCCCAAGCTGTTGTGAAAAAATTTCAATGCACTTTCAGGACTCATTTTGCACAAGACCCTCTTGGCATATAAAAGAAAACTCCTGGGAACCCAGACGGTCTTCTGGGTTCACTTGGAAATCTTGTCTTGGACCTTTGCCTATGCTGTGGGATAGAGTTAAGGGTTAATTCCCAGAGGGAAAGATGCAAAATGAGCCCTTAGGAAATAAGAAAGGCCCCAGAACATCTCTATAAGGGGGCTAGGGCTTAGGACTAGAATCTAACAGGGAGGGGAAACTGTCCAAGCAACCCACCCCCGCCTCTCACTGCCTTCAGGTGACTAGAAAGAAAGATTCAATCCTCTGAATATCAGATTGCCCTCGAAATTCTTTTCTCCTCTGTTGACAATACAGGATCAGAATGTGAAGTCTGAATTAAGTCCTCCACTTGCCAATGACTGTCACTGTCTGGCTAATAAAATAATACACATGTGTGTATGGGAAACCAAAATGGCTGAACTCTCAAATTCTTAATCAATTACATTCTGTTTGGATCTGCTGACTAAACATGCCACAGTCCTGTGAAGTAAACAAAATTCCATCTCTGGGTTTCCAGAACAAGAGCATCTTCTGTCTGTGTGGTACGGAAGAGTTTGCACTATCACTTCTGTTTTCCTCATAAAACCTTTATAATGTGATTGATCCCTGGGGTGTTCTTCTGTAGTAAGTAGAAAATTTGGCTCCAATAAAAAAGTTTTCATATAAAAAGGCAGCAATAGAGTCACCCCAGCTAGGACAGTAGATGGTGGAGGATGAGTTTCAATAAGAATAATGGGACAGTAATACAGTAGAAGGAACGTGGATTTGAATTCCTTGTTTACCAGCTGGATGACTTGGATTAAATCTTAACCTCAATCTCGGCTTCTCACTCTGTAAAATGGGGCTACACTGCTTCATAAAATTGCAATGAGAATTAAAATGAGATCATGTTTTCTAAGTCACCTGACATATATTATCAAATGATTTTTCTTTCTCATTTTCTTTTTTATAGGGCCTTTGTAGATTGTAGATGTGAGAGCTCTTTCCAGGATGTCTCATCAGAATTCAGAGCAGCTACCTTTCCTTTTCATTCCAAGAAGATCTGCAGTGGATTCTTGCAGAGTCAGCTCATAAAGTATGCATGAACTCTCTCCAAATGGGTGTTTTTAACCAAGAAATAAACTGCTTCACGATAGGTGCCCATAAGTTAAAAGGGAAGC
Organism: Balaenoptera physalus; assembly: GCF_965194825.1. NCBI lineage: Eukaryota > Metazoa > Chordata > Mammalia > Artiodactyla > Balaenopteridae > Balaenoptera > Balaenoptera physalus. The sequence goes on along the minus strand of NC_138891.1, from coordinate 13,406,187 downwards.
TTTCTAATCACATTTTTGCATGTGTCAAATGTAAATATCTGCATTTCTCTAGGGAATTGCTGAAGAAATATTTAGAGAAAAACTCACCTATGCAGTTAAGTCAAAAATCTCCAAATGCCACCCTAACTCAATCAATTTATATGAAACTGACAAAAGTTTAAAAGAAAGATTTTTGTCCTACCACACTATTCCTTTCCTTGATTCATGAATTGCAGCCTCAAAGAACTTTATCTCAAACCAGCAAATACACAAAAAGTGCTGCTGTCATATAGATTGGTAGTTTGGTTAGATAAACTTGCAAGTAATCTTAGCTTTTAATATCAAAATATTGAAATTACAATAACTATGAAATACCTTCCATTGTTCATTCACTTATTAATTTGTAAAATACTTCTTGAATACCTAACATGAGCCAGGAAATGTTCCAGATGTTGGGGATGAAACATTAAGTTACACAAAGGTCTCATATCCCTTGGTATTTTCCTCCCACCCAACACAAATCTGGTATTTGGTAGATGTCCTATAAATGCCTGTGTTAAATGATAAGGCTGATTATCTTGACCTGGCTTTTTATCTGGCACTAGAAAGAGTAACAAAAATAATGTTGGAGGCCCAGAACGGAGCCCACGTTTCCGCAGAGCTGGAACTCCCGGCTCGGGGTCTTAGCCAAAGACTAATTAACAATAAAAGATTTCAAAGGCGAATACAGAACAGATCACTTAAAAGGTAAAGAAACTTGAAATCTGTTATCAATCAATTCCATGACGGATAACTGTTGTTTCACAGTAACCTGTGATCCTATCTGACTGACTGTTATAAACCCTTTTGATATATTTATATTTTTCCTTTTGATATTTTTCACAAAACTTCCTAAATCAAATTCTAATGAAGTCCTTTTGACCTCTAGCTAACTTTGGGATGCTTCATGCTTCAAAGGGCCCCTGAAATATCCCAAAGAGAGATATAAACTAGGTTCATTTGATACATTAAGTTACATGGGAAGTATTGTCAAATGAGTAATAAATCTTCTTAGGTTTTATTGTATGGTAAATGTTATTAGTATAAATATTCTAGAAATTATATGGAGTTCCTAAAATTCTGATATGTCCTGGTAAAATGTTATCAGTCATAATTCTAGTTATTATATTAAAGTGCTCTATGTCACAGCAGTAACCAAACTTCTTTGTTGATTACACTGTAATCAGACTTTGAATGTGCCTTCTTAAGTTTTTGTCATTATAGACACTTAACGGTTTCATTCCAACGCTTTTGCAAAAATGCTTCCTCTTCAAGAAGATTTATAAAAAGCACTTTTGGATAAATGCAAGTTTCTGACTTTCAGACCATAATGCTGAATTGGGTAAGAAATTAAAGAATCCTAATGAGAAACCTGATGGCTTCATAAACTGTTAACAAAAACAGTTAGTTACATAAGGCTGAGTGAACTGGCGAATATGGTTATACTTTTTATGGTTTCTACCTGAAAAATTACTGGTTTAAATCTGTGTTTTCCAGGTGTAAGGAAAACCTTCCCCTCAAACTAATTATGACTTACAGTAATTTGGTAAATATACTTTTGTAAGCAGGATTGAAACATTTATCTTTTCTCTCTATCTGCTCCCCCCAGAGACTACAAACTCTTTGGTTCCCAACAGCTTTATCAGATAAATTAGTAAGGCCACTCACTAACAGGTACAGAAATCTCAAGGTATTTTGGGAACCTTGAAAAAGGAGGAATTCACCTAGATCTGTTAGGTGAAATCTGTGATAAGCCCTTTGTGTGACTTTCCTAGCCCTGAGAGGTCTTTTAAAAGTCCAGTCTGGGGCTTCCCTGGTGGCACAGTGGTTGAGAATCTGCCTGCTAATGCAGGGGACACGGGTTCGAGCCCTGGTCTGGGAAGATCCCACATGCTGCGGAGCAACTAGGCCCGTGAGCCACAACTACTGAGCCTGCGCATCTGGAGCCTGTGCTCTGCAACAAGAGAGGCCGCGATAGTGAGAGGCCCGCGCACCGCGATGAAGAGTGGCCCCCTCTTGCCGCAACTAGAGAAAGCCCTAGCACAGAAACGGAGACCCAACATAGCAATCAATCAATCAATCAATCAATCAATCAATCAATCTTAAAAAAAAAAAAAGTCCAATCTGAGGCTCCTTATAAAAGTTTCAGCAAGCAAGAAGCCTATATGATCAATTATAGTTATATAAATAATCAGGCCAGGTTTACTGAGGCCAGACTTATTTTGCAAACAAATTAGTCTTAATTTGGTTATATTTGGTAGAAATTAGGGTAAATTTAGAGAGAAAAAGATGCTTCAATGAATGTTTTATTAACGGAGGTCTGTATTTACTAACTTCCCATGTAGTTCCTTGCTGTTACATTATATTAATGTAAAGTTAAATTGAATTATTAAAAGGACGCTCTAAGTTTGTTCTCGAAGCTTATCTCAGTAATCTATCTTTGGATGAAGATCAGATGCTCCACGACCTGTAACCAGGGGACTATGTATATTGGAAAAGATATCATTTAAAGGATTCATTACAACCCAGATGGGAAAGCCCTCAGCAGATACTCTTAACTAGCTCATGTGTAGCAAAACTAAAGGGAATTCACCCTTGGATTCATATTTCCCAATTAAAAAGGGCCCCTGCACCGTACTGGTCTATAGAGAGGGCTGCTGAGCTCAAACTCACCTTAAAATGACATTCAAACAGAGGAAACTACACTCACACCAGGATGAGAAGAAGATGACATCAGAAGTAGACAGCTGACCCAAGATGATGGTCCTGACTCGTATAACCCTTTATAATGTTTTCTTGACTTCTTGGACCTTTGCATATCAGTCAAATGTTTTTCTATTATGGACACGATCCTATGCTAGTTTTAAAAATCAATCCAATTGCTGGGTTTGTGGCCAATTACCTGTGTCTAATACTTCTGGATTACCTTGGTGGATTTCTCTACTCCAAGGCTTTAATTAGATGGCCCTTAAGAAATTTATTTTAGAAGAAAGAAATTATAGTCCTGTTCAGGGGATCCCCTCACCTAGCCAATTAATAATACCTGCTCTGACCCTAGCCATAAAAAATGAATTTTCCTCTAAAGTGGAGCAGGTTCCTGGAAAGGCAGTGGAGGGTACACTGGAACAAGCACAGAATCTGGGCAGAAGGTCTGGGTTCCAGTTCTGGTTCCACCATTTTCTGTCCAAGTGACCTTAAGCAAGGTACACAACCTCTCAGTTTCCTCATCTATTCAACGAAATGCTATTGCATAACTATTTCATAATAACTATCTCATGGAATATCTCATATCTCTGGCATAAGAATGAAATGACATATAAACATAAAAAAAAATAAGAAAGTTACTCAAGCTTAATCAGAGCAACAAGCAAAATTTCAGCCAAGGAATAAAACCTCCCACAACACCAGGCTATGGTCATTTAAGTTTTAAGGCACCCCTTTATCTTGGGAACAATTAAATTATACTAAGGATAACCAACCTAGTAACTAGGAAGTTGGGCTGGGAGCCTTATGGACAGTGCCAATATACCCTTTCCCTGAAAGATAAGGATTGGTACAGAACAGACTAAGATGATCTGAGGATATATGGGACTGTACCTAATGGAAGTTTTGGCTTAAATATTTACTTATAACTCTACTAATGTTATTAGCTATATTATTTATATTTTGCCTGTTTTACAATATTATTGTTTCTTGTATTACCAGATGTGTGACTGAGCTGCCAACAAAAATAATGATGACTAGGCAACTTGAAGCAATTGAAAAAATACATAGTTTTATATGAGATCAATGATTGCAACAGTGTAACTCTGGATATGGGAAGATAAAACAAGAGGGAATTTTTCCTGGACCATAACAGATTAGTAAGACAGGTGGTCCACAGCTACATTTAGCTGTTGTTTTTAAGACTTAGTCCAGTAATAGCACACTGAATGGCCTATAGGTGAAATCTTTGCCAGACCTAGGAGTAAGACTTCCTAGAACCGTGGGACGAAGTGGTCATGAAATGCCACCCAAATCATGGTCGAGTTTATGACCATGAGGGGGCCCTGTCAACTACAAATTGGCATTTTCTATTGGCACTTGCCATCTACCTCTACAAGAATTAAATCACGTGCTGCTGCAGCTGCTGACTTTCAAGAACCCCTGAAAGGAATTCATGGTGGAGAGCTGAAATGAGGCACTCTGCTCTGGGAAAAACTGGCAGAACAAGTCTTCAAATAGTTAAATTTTCAGAAGCCAATTTTATGAGCCCAATTCTTAGATCTTCTCATATCTAGAAAAGCACTAAAATCCTTCATGGTGACGTCTGCTCCTTGTGACTAGCAGTAACCTGCACGAGACTAGCGGAAAACTTCTGTGAAAAATATGTGCTTGATTGCTTGTATTCCCCCTTCACTAAAATCACATATATACTGACCTTCCCCCCTGCCTCTTTGGAGCAGTTTCTCAAAGCTATCTGAAATGCTGTGTCCTGGGCTGCAGTCCTCATTTTGCCCCCAAATAAAACTTAACTCCCAACTCTCACATTGTGCATTTTTTTAAGTCTACACTTTTATATACTATTCTTACAGATATTTTCATATCAGCATATATAGAATCTATGTAATTAAGATATGTACATAATATTTGATAAATAAAAACATGGAACATATATGTAATTATTGAGCATAGTGAAAAATTTGGTGAGTCTACCACCAAAGTTGAGAAATAAAATATTATCAGTACCATGAAGTGTCCTATGTGCCCCTCCTTCATTGCATCCCCCTGTATTTATCCTAAATAGAGAGAATTATTATCCTAAATTTTATGATTTCCCTTTCTTTTCACAAAATAGTTTTCTAATATACATGTATGTTTTTATAAATGATACATAGTTCAGTTTTGTGCTTCATGAAAATGGGTTCTGCTCTAGGTAGGTTTTGTGAATTGCTTTTTTCACTCAACAATGTGTATATGTGTGTGTATGTGCATAGTCATAGTTCATTTGGTTTTAATACTATATAATGTTCTATTAGGCAGTTCCACCTGAAAATTTATCCATTTTCCTAGTCAAGAATATTTTGTTTGTTTCCAGTGTTTGCTATTATGACTAATGCAATTCTGAAGAGAAGAGGCATTCCTGCCCCCCCACCCACCCCATACACAAACCCAGGTGCTGTGGAGAAGGGGAGCTGGATCCCTGCTGACCATCATTGCTCTACATTAAGCAAATGACAGCAAAGAGGTAGCACTCCCTTTCTTCTCAATTAGAGTGGGGGAAAGAGTAAAGACAAGAGGAAGCAGGAGAAAGGGACTCTTTAAATCTGTTATGAAGTCCTGGGCACACTGTTGAGTGACCCATGTGTGGAACTGACCAGAGTCTACTCAGCAAGAACATTGAGAATCTGAACTGTGGCATAGAGTACTCTCAGGTTTCAAACTGACCTCTGGGTATCACACAAGAAAGACAGGTCAGATTACCACTGCAAAGGCTTTAAATCTAAATGGATACACAAGTTACAGCTCACAAAAAAGGCTAGAATTGCATTCTAGCCTCAACTGCTAAATAGAAGATGTAAACATGGACAAGAGTTTTCTAACGTAATATTCAAAGGTCCAGGATACAGTCCAAAATTAGTAGTCAAACAACATGCAAGAAAATATCAACTTGGATTAGAAAAAACAATCAACAGGTGCCAACACTGAGTTGACATAGATGTTAGAATAATTGGATAAGAAGTTAAAGCAGATTGGATGAATGGATAAAGAAGATGTGGCACATATATACAATGGAATATTACTCAGCCATAAAAAGAAATGAAACGGAGATATTTGTAGTGAGGTGGATGGAGTTAGAGTCTGTCATACAGAGTGAAATAAGTCAGGAAGAGAAAAACAAATACAGTATGCTAACACATATATATGGAATCTAAGGGGAAAAAAAAGGTCATGAAGAACCTAGTGGCAAGATGGGAATAAAGACACAGATCTACTAGAGAATGGACTTGAGGATATGGGGAGGGGGAGGGGTAAGATGTGACAGGGTGAGAGTGGCATGGACATATATACACTACCAAATGTAAAATAGATAGCTAGTGGAAAGCAGCTGCATAGCACAGGGAGATCAGCTCAGTGCTTTGTGACCACCTAGAGGGGTGGGATAGGGAGGGTGGGAGGGAGGGAGATGCAAGAGGGAAGAGATATGGGAACATATGTATATGTATAACTGATTCACTTTGTTATAAAGCAGAAACTAACACACCATTGTAAAGCAATTATACTCCAATAAAGATGTTTAAAAAAAAAAAGGACAAGTAAAATAAAGAATGAAATGGTTTGAGAAAGTGAACAATAAAAAATAAAATACTAATGCACACTGAAAAAAAAAAGTTAAAGCAGTTATCAAAAAATTACAATTGCAAGTACAAGTGTTCTTGAAACACATGGAAAAATTGAAAGTCTGAGAACAGAAATAGAAGATGCAAAGAAGAACCAAACTGAAATTTAGAAATGAAAAATATAATAACTGGAATTTTTAAGAAGCTGGATGGGTTCACTAAAAGAAAAGAGGTGATGAGGAAAGAATCAGTGGACTTAAAGATAGATCAACAGAGGGGGACTTTAACACCCCACTTTCATCAATGGACAGATCATCCAGACAGAAAATCAATAAGGAAACACAGACCTTAAATTGCACATTAGACCAGATGGACGTAATTGATATTTACAGAGCATTCCATCCAAAAGCATCAGGATACACATTCTTCTCATGTGCACGTGGAACATTCTCCAGGATTGATCACAAGCTGGGCCACAAAGTGAACCACAGTAAATTTAAGAAAATTGAAATCATATCAAGCATTTTTTTCTGACCACAATACTATGAGATTAGAAATAAACCACAAAAGAGAAAAACAAATACAGTATGCTAACACATATATATGGAATCTAAAAAAAAAAAAAAGGTCATGAAGAACCTAGTGGCAAGACGGGAATAAAGACACTGACCTACTAGAGAATGGATTTGAGGATATGGGGAGGGGGAAGTGTAAGATGTGACAAAGAGAGAGAGTGGCATGGACATATATACACTACCAAACATAAAATAGATAGCTAGTGGGAAGCAACCACATAGCACAGGGAGGTCAGCTCTGTGTTGTGTGACCACCTAGAGCTGTGGGATAGGGAGGGTGGGAGGGAGGGAGATGCAAGAGGGAAGAGATATGGGTACATATGTATATGTATAACTGATTCACTTTGTTATAAAGTAGAAACTTACACACCATTGTAAAGCAATTATACTCCAATAAAGATGTTAAAAAAAAAGAAATAAACCACAAGAAAAAAAATGTAAAAAATACAAACACATGGAGGATAAACAATATGCTATTAAACAACCAATGGATTACTGAGGAAATCAAAGAGGAAATGAATAAATACCTAGAGATATATTATACATAGAAATTCCTAAAGGTGTCACCAGAAAACTACTAGAGCTAATCAATGGATTTGGTAAAGTTGCAGATTACAAAATTAATTCACAGAAATCTCTTCCATTCCTATACACTAAAAATGAAAGATCAGAAAGAGAACTTCAGGAAACACTCCCATTTACCATGACAACAAAAAGAATAAAATACTTAGGAATAAACCTACCTAAGGAGGCAAAAGACCTGGACTCAGAAAACTCTAATATACGAATGGAAGAAATCAAAGCTAACACAAAGAGATGGAAACATATACCATGTTCTTGGATTGGAAGAATCAATATTGTCAAAATGATTATACTTCCCAAAGCAAATTACAGATTCAATGCAATCCCTATCGAATTACCAAAGGCATTTTTTACAGAATGAAAACAAAAAATTTTACAATTTGTATGGAAACAACAAAAGACCCTGAATAGCCAAGCAATCTTAAGAAAGAAAAATGGAGTTGGAGAAATCAGGCTCCCTGACTTCAGACTATACTACAAATCTACAGTAATCAAGACAGTATGGTACTGGCACAAAACCAGAAATATAGATCAATGGAACAGGATATAAAGTCCAGAGGTAAACCCAGGCACATATGGTCACCTTATTTCTGATAAAAGAGGCAAGAATATACAATGGAGAAAAGACAGTCTCTTCAATAAGTGGTGCTGGGAAAACTGAACAGCTACATGTAACAGAATGAAATTAAAGCACTCCCTAACACCATACACAAAAATAAACTCAATGCGGATTAAAGACCTAAATGTAAGGCCAGACACTATAAAACTCTTAGAGGAAAACACAGGCAGAACACTCTATGACATAAATCACAGCAAGATCCTTTTTGACCCACCTGCTAGAGAAATGGACATAAAAACAAAAATAAACAAATGGAACCTAATGAAACTTAAAACCTTTGCACAGCAAAGGGAACCATAAACAAGATGAAAAGACAACCCTCAGAATGGGATAAAATATTTGCAAATGAAGTAACTGATAAAGGATTTATCTCCAAAATTTACAAGCAACTCATACAACTCAATATCAAAAAAACTCAAACAACTCAATCCAAAAATGGGAAGAAGACCTAAATAGACGTTTCCCCAAAGAGGATATACAGATAGTCAACAAACTCATGAAAGAATGCTCAACATCACTAATCACTAGAGAAATGCAGATCAAAACTACAATGAGGTATCACCTCACAGCAGTTAGAGTGAGCATCATCAGAAAATCTACAAACAACAAATGCTGGAGAGGGTGTAGAGAAAAGGGAACCCTCTTGCACTACTGGTGGGAATGTAAATTGATACAGCTACTATGGAGAACAGTATGGAGGTTCCTTAAGAAACTAAAAATAGAACTACCATGCGACCCAGCAATCCCACTACTAGGCATATACCCTGAGGAAACCATAATTCAAAAAGAGTTATGTACCACAATGTTCATTGCAGCTCTATTTACAATAACCAGGACATGGAAGCAACCTAAGTGTCCATCAACAGATGAATAGATAAAGAAGATGTGGCACATATATACAATGGAATATTACTCAGCCATAAAAAGAAACGAAAATGAGTTATTTGTAGTGAGGTGGATGGACCTAGAGTCTGTCAACAGAGGGAAATAAGTCAAAAAGAGAAAAACAAATATCGTATGCTAACACATATGTATGTAATCTAAAAAAAAAAAAAAAGGTTCTGAAGAACCTATGGGCAGGACAGGATGGTACATGTATACAATGGAATATTACTCAGCCTTAAAAAAGAATGAAACTGTGCCATTTGCAGAGATGTGGATAAACCTAGAGACTGTCATACAGAGTGAAGTAAGTCAGAAAGAGAAAAACAAATATCATATAATATCACTTATATGTAGAATCTAGAAAAATGATGCAGATGAACTTATCTGCAAACCAGAAAGAGAGACACAGACATAGAGAAGAAATGTATGGATACCAAGGAGGGAAGGGGGAGTGGGATGAATTGGGAGATTGGGATTGACATATATATATATATATATATATATATATATATATATACACTACATATAATGAGAACCTACTGTATAGCAGAGGGAACTCTCCTCAATGCTCTGTGGTGACCTAAATGGAAAGGAAATCCAAAAAAAAGGGGTATATATGTATATGTATAGCTGATTCACTTTGCTATACAGCAGAAACTAACACAACATTGTAAAGCAACTATACTCCAATAAAAACCAATTTAAAAAAATTTAAAATATTGATTGAACTACCAAAAAATAATGAAAAAATCATGTGACTAGACTAAGCTATAAAATAACTGATCAATTACTTAGAATAATTTATACTGTGCAATACACTGGCCTTGCTTTAAGCATAAAATCTACAAAATTACTTTGGCAATAAAATCGTGAACTACTAAAAGGAAAAAAAAATACCTAGAGACAAATGAAAATGGAAGCACAATGATGAAAAAACCATAGGATGAAGCAAAATCAGTTCTAAGAGGGAAATTTATAGCAATACAATGCCACCTCAGGAAACAAGAAAAGTCCCAAATAAACAACCTAATCTTACACCTAAAGCAACTAGAGAAAGAAAAACAAACAAAAGCTAAAGTTAGTAGAAGGAAAGAAATCATAAAGATTAGAGCAGAAATAAATGAAATAGAGATGAAAAAAAAACAATAGCAAAGATCAATGACACTAAAAGCTGGTTCTTTGAAAAGGTAAACAAAATTGATAAACTTTTAGCCAGACTCATCAAGAAAAAAAGGGAGAGGACACAAATCAATAAAATTAGAAGTGAAAAAGGAGAAGTTACAACAGACACCACAGAAATACAAAGGATCATAAGAGGAACTACAAGCAACTGTATGCCAATAAAATGGACAACCTGGAAGAAATGGACAAATTCTTAGAAATGTACAATATTCCAAGACTGAACAAGGCAGAAATAGAAAATATGAACAAACCAATCATAAGTACTGAAATTGAAACTGTGATTATAAAACACCCAACAAGAAAAAGTCCAGGACCAGATGGTTTCACAGGCAAATTCTATCAAACATTTAGAGAAGAGCTAACATCTATCCTTCTGAAACTGTTCCAAAAAATTGCAGAGGAAGAAAAACTCCCAATCACGTTCCATGAGGCCACAGTCACCTTAATACCAAAAACAGACAAAAATACCACAAAAAAGAAAATTACAGGCCAATATCACTGATAAACACAGATGTAAAAATACTCAACAAAATACTAGCAATCCAAATCCAACAATACATTAATAGGATCATACACGATGATCAAGTGAGATTTATCCCAGGGATGCAAAGATATTTCAATATCTGCAAATCAGTGAGTGTGATACACGACGTCAACAAACTGAAGAATAAAAACCATATGATCATTTAAATAGATGCAGAAATGCTTTTGACAAAATTCAACACCCATTTATGATAAAAACTCTCCAGAAAGTGGGCATAGAGGGAACTTACCTCAACATAATAAAAGCCATATATGACAAACCTACAGCTAACATCATACTGAATGGTGAAAAGCTGAAAGCATTTCCCTTATGATCAGGAACAAGAAGAGGTTGTCCACTCTTGCCACTTTTATTCAACATAGTTTTGGAAGTCCTAGCTATGGCAATCAGAGAAGAAAGAGAAACAAAAGCAATCCAAATTGGAAAAGAAGTTAAACTGTCACTCTTTGCAGGTGACATGAGACTATACATAGAAAGCCTTAAAGACACTACCACAAAACTAGTACAACTCATCAATGAATTTGGTAAAGTTGCAGGTTACAAAATTAATATACAGAAATCTGTTTCATTCCTATACACTGACAATGGAAAATCAGAAAGAGAAATTCAAGAAACAATCCCATTTGCCATCACATCAAAAAGAATAAAATATCTAAGAATACACTTATGTAAGTAGACAAAAACTTGTACTCTGAAAACTATAAGGCCCTGATGAAAAAAATCAAAAATGACACAAACAGATGGAAAGATATACCATGTTCTTGGATTGGAAGAATCAACATTTTCAAAATGACTATAGTGCCCAAGGCAAGCTACAGTTTCAGTGCAGTCTGTATCAAATTACCAATGGTATTTTTCACAGAATTAGAAGAAAAAATTTTACAGTTTGAATGGAAACAACGGAAGACCCTGAATAGCCACAGCAATCTTTTTTTTTTTCACACACACACACTGTATTTTATTTTTACAAGAGATAAATAGACTGACACCAAGCATTGTACATGGATGACCACAACAAAAGCAACAATGGTTGCAATTACCAAACATGAAACACACTCATACTATGTCATAATATTGACATTCAGTCCAGTAATCCTCCACTGTAACAGCTCCTTACTTTGCAGTGAAAATTGATTTGTATATTCTTTGCCTCTGAGTCCTTGTGGGATTTTTTTTTTTTTTAAATTCAGACAGAAAGTCACAAAAATTATACTCATCCTCATCAGTTCACTCAGTCCCATGTAATTAATTTTTTTTTCATCTTGATCTTTTGTTAGCACTTTTATGAGTTCATCAGTTTTTCATTAGAGTTCTGAAAATGCTTATTCATTCAGTTCAGCAGTACAGTCAGTTACCAGAAACCTGTACTTGTCAGAGTCTTTTCCATGAATTTCTTGAAGATGAAACCCTTTTATAGGAACATATTTGCAAAATCATCAGAGTACACCCAGAACTGTCTGTAAATGACAAAAGACTTAAAAATGACCACGGTTAAAGATTTGATGAAAGTTCATAATAATGCAGTTGACAAGGAAGTTAGTTATTTCTGAGATATACATTTTAAAGTAATAACTAGGATTATTACTTATAACATTATACCAGAACATATAAGATTTTTAGAAATTTCATGTAATGTCTGAAACATTTATATTAACATATTTCCATACAAATACAAATATAAGATTTTTAGAAATTTCATGTAATGTCTGAAACATTTATATTAACATATTTCCATACAAATAACCCAATGAAAGTTTAGTATTAGTTGTTTTGTTTGGTTTTTTATACTGCAGGTTCTTATTAGGCATCAATTTTATACACATCAGTGTATACATGTCAATCCCAATCGCCCAATTCAGCACACCACCATCCCCACCTCACAGCAGTTTTCCCCCCTTGGTGTCCATATGTCCATTCTCTACATCTGTGTCTCAACTTCTGCCCTGCAAACTGGCTCATCTGTACCATTTTTCTAGGTTCCACATACATGCATTAATATACGATATTTGTTTTTCTCTTTCTGACTTACTTCACTCTGTATGACAGTCTCTAGATCCATCCACGTCTCAACAAATGACTCAATTTCGTTCCTTTTTATGGCTGAGTAATATTCCATTGTATATATGTACCACATCTTCTTTATCCATTCGTCTGTTGATAGGCATTTAGGTTGCTTCCATGACCTGACTATTGTAAATAGTGCTGCAATGAACATTCGGGTGCATGTGTCTTTTTGAATTACGGTTTTCTCTGGGTATATGCCCAGTAGTGGGATTGCTGGGTCATATGGTAATTTTATTTTTAGTTTTTTAAGGAACCTCCATATTGTTCTCCATAGTGGCTGTATCAATTTACATTCCCACCAACAGTGCAAGAGGGTTCCCTTTTCCCCACACCCTCTCCAGCATTTGTTGTTTGTAGATTTTCTGATGATGCCCATTCTAACAGGAGTGAGGTGATACCTCATTGTAGTTTTGATTTGCATTTCTCTAATAATTAGTGATGTTGAGCATCTTTTCATGTGCTTCGTGGCCGTCTGTATGTCTTCTTTGGAGAAATGTCTATTTAGTATTCTGCCCATTTTTGGATAGGGGTGTTTGTTTCTTTGATATTGAGCTGAATGAGCTGTTTATATATTTTGGAGATTAATCCTTTGTCCGTTAATTCATTTGCAAATATTTTCTCCCATTCCGAGGGTTGTCTTTTCATCTTGTTTATGGTTTCCTTTGTTGTGCAAAAGCTTTGAAGTTTCATTAGGTCCCACTTGTTTATTTTTGTTTTTATTTCCATTACTCTAGGAGGTGGATCAAAAAAGATCTTGCTGTGATTTATGTCAAAGAGTGTTCTTCCTATGTTTTCCTGTAAGAGTTTTATAGTGTCCAGTCTTATATTTAGGTCTCTAATCCATTTTGAGTTTATTTTTGTGTATGGTGTTAGGGAGTATTCTAATTTCATTCTTTTACATGTAGCTGTCCAGTTTTCCCAGCACCACTTATTGAAGAGACTGTCTTTTCTCCATTGTATATCTTTGTCTCCTTTGTCATTGATTAGTTGACCATAGGTGCGTGGGTTAATCTCTGGGCTTTCTATCTTGTTCCATTGATCTATGAGTCTGTTTTTGTGCCAGTACCATATTGTCTTGATTACTGTAGCTTTGTAGTATAGTCTGAAGTCAGGGAGTCTGATTCCTCCAGCTCCATTTTTTTGCCTCAAGACTGCTTTGGCTATTCGGGGTCTTTTGTGTCTCCATACAAATTTTAAGATGATTTGTTCTAGCTCCGTAAAAAATGCCATTGGTAATTTGATAGGGATTGCATTGACTCTGTAGATTGCTTTGGGTAGTATACTCATTTTCACAATGTTGATTCTTCCAATCCAAGAACATGGTATATCTCTCCATCTGTTGGTATCATCTTTAATTTCTTTCATCAGTGTCTTATAGTTTTCTGCATACAGGTCTTTTGTCTCCCTAGGTAGGTTTATTCCTAGGTATTTTATTCTTTTTGTTGCAATGGTAAATGGGAGAGTTTCCATAATTTCTCTTTCAGATTTTTCATCGTTAGTGTATAGGAATGCAAGAGATTTCTGTGCATTAATTTTGTATCCTGCAACTTTACCATATTCATTACTTAGATCTAGCAGTTTTCTGGTGGCAGTTTTACGATTCTCTATGTATAGTATCATGTCATCCGCAAACAGTGACAGTTCTTTTCCAATTTGTATTCCTTTTATTTCTTTTTCTTCTCTGATTGCCGTGGCTAGGACTTCCAGAACTCTGTTGAATAATAGTGGTGAGAGTGGACATCCTTGTCTCGTTCCTGATCTTAGAGGAAATGCTTTCAGTTTTTCACCATTGAGAATGATGTTTGCTGTGGGTTTGTCATATATGGCCTTTATTATGTTGAGGTAGGTTCCCTCTATGCCCACTTTCTGGAGAGTTTTTATCAGAAATGGGTGTTGAATTTTGTCAAAAGCTTTTTCTGCATCTATTGAGAGTATCATATGGTTTTTATTCTTCAATTTGTTAATATGGTGTATCACATTGATTGATTTGCGTATGTTGAAGAATCCTTGCATCCCTGGGATAAATCTCACTTGATCGTGGTGTATGATCCTTTTAATGTGTTGTTGGATTCTGTTTGCTAGTATTTTGTTGAGGATTTTTGCATCTATCTTCATCAGTGTTATTGGTCTCTAATTTTCTTTTTTTGTAGTGTCTTTGTCTGGTTTTGGTATCAGGGTGATGGTGGCCTCATAGAATGAGTTTGGGAGTGTTCCTTCCTCTGCAATCTTTTGGAAGAGTTTGAGAAGGATGGGTGTTAGCTCTTCTCTAAATGTTTGATAGAATTCACCTGTGAAGCCATCTGGTCCTGGACTTTTGTTTGTTGGAAGATTTTTAATCACAGTTTCAATTTCATTACTTGTGATTGGTCTGTTCATATTTTCTGTTTCTTCTTGGTTCAGTCTTGGTAGGTTATACCTTGCTAAGAATTTGTCCATTTCTTCCAGGTTGTGCATTTTATTGGCATAAAGTTGCTTGTAGTAGTCTCCTAGGATGCTTTGTATTTCTGCGGTGTCTGTTGTAACTTCTCCTTTTTCATTTCTGATTTTACTGATTTGAGTCCTCTCCCTCTTTTTCTTGATGAGTCTGGCTAATGGCTTATCAATTTTGTTTATCTTCTCAAAGAACCAACTTTTAGTTTTATTGATCTTTGCTATTGTTTTCTTTGTTTCTATTTCATTTATTTCTGCTCTGATCTTTCTGATTTCTTTCCTTCTGCTAACTTTGAGTTTTGTTTGTTCTTCTTTCTCTAGTTTCTTTAGGTGTAAGGTTAGATTGTTTACTTGAGATTTTTCTTGTTTCTTTAAGTAGGCTTGTATAGCTATAAACTTCCCTCTTAGAACTGCTTTTGCTGCATCCCATAGGTTTTGGGTCGTCGTGTTTTCATTGTCATTTGTCTCTAGGTATTTTTTTATTTCCTCTTTGATTTCTTCAGTGATCTCTTGGTTATTTAGTAACGTATTGTTTAGCCTCCATGTGTTTGTCTTTTTTACGTTTTTTTCCCTGTAATTCATTTCTAATCTCATAGCGTTGTGGTCAGAAAAGATGCTTGATATGATTTCAATTTTCTTAAATTTCCTGAGGCTTGACTTGTGACCCAAGATGTGATCTATCCTGGAGAATGTTCCATGCGCACTTGAGAAGAACGTGTAATCTGCTGTTTTTGGATGGAATGTCCTATATATATCAATTAAATCTATCTGGTCTATTGTGTCATTTAAAGCTTCTGTTTCCTTATTTATTTTCATTTTGGATGATCTGTCCATTGGTGTAAGTGAAGTGTTAAAGTCCCCCACTATTACTGTGTTACTGTCGATTTCCTATTTTATAGCTGTTAGCAGTTGCCTTAAGTATTGAGGTGCTCCTATGTTGGGTGCATATATATTTATAATTGTTATATCTTCTTCTTGGATTGATCCCTGGATCATTATGTATTGTCCTTCCTTGTCTCTTGTAACATTCTTTATTTTAAAGTCTATTTTATCTGATATGAGTATAGCTACTCCAGCTTTCTTTTGATTTCCATTTGCATGGAATATCTTTTTCCATCCCCTCACTTTCAGTCTGTATGTGTCCCTAGGTCTAAAGTGGGTCTCTTGTAGACAGCATATATATGGGTCTTGTTTTTGTATCCATTCAGCCAGTCTATGTCTTTTGGTTGGGGCGTTTAATCCATTTACGTTTAAGGTAATTATCGATATGTATGTTCCTATTACCATTTTCTTAATTGTTTTGGGTTTGTTTTTGTAGGTCCTTTTCTTCTCTTGTGTTTCCCACTTAGAGAAGTTCCTTTAGCATTTGTTGTAGAGCTGGTTTGGTGGTGCTGAATTCTCTTAGCTTTTGCTTGTCTGTAAAGCTTTTGATTTCTCCATCAAATCTAAATGAGATCCTTGCCGGGTAGAGTAATCTTGGTTGTAGGTTCTTCCCTTTCATCACTTTAAGTATATCATGCCACTCCCTTCTGGCTTGCAGAGTTTTTGCTGAGAAATCAGCTGTTAACCTTATGGGAGTTTCCTTGTATGTTATTTGTCGTTTTTCCCTTGCTGCTTTCAATAATTTTTCTTTGTCTTTAATTTTTGCCACTTTGATTACTCTGTGTCTCGGCGTGTTTCTCCTTGGGTTTATTCTGTATGGGACTCTCTGCGCTTCCTGAACTTGGGTGGCTATTTCTTTTCCCATGTTAGGGAAGTTTTCGACTATAATCTCTTCAAATATTTTCCCTGGTCCTTTCTCTCTCTCTTCTCCTTCTGGGACCCCTATAATGCGAATGTTGTTGTGTTTAATATTGTCCCAGAGGTCTCTTAGACTGTCTTCATTTCTTTTCATTCTTTTTTCTTTAGTCTGTTCCGCAGCAGTGAATTCCACCATTCTGTCTTCCAGGTCACTTATCCGTTCTTCTGCCTCAGTTATTCTGCTATTGATTCCTTCTAGTGTAGTTTTCATTTCAGTTATTGTATTGGTCATCTCTGTTTGTTTGTTCTTTAATTCTTCTAGGTCTTTGTTAATCATTTCTTGCATCTTCTCAATCTTTGCCTCCATTCTTATTCCGAGGTCCTGGATCATCTTCACTATCATTATTCTGAATTCTTTTTCTGGAAGGTTGCCTATCTCCATTTCATTTAGTTGTTTTTCTGGGGTTTTTTCTTGTTCCTTCATCTGGTACATAGCCCTCTGCCTTTTCATCTTCTCCATCTTTCTGTAACTCAGCCAAAGCAATCTTGAGAAAGAAAAACAGAGCTGGAGGAATCAGGCTCCCTGAGTTCAGACTATACTACAAATCTACAGTAATCAAGACAGCGTGGTACTGGCACAAAAATATTGATCAATGGGACAGGATAGAAAGCCCAGAAATAAACTCATGCACCATGGTCAATTAATTTATGACAAAGGAGGTGAGACTATACAATGGAGGAAAGACAGTGTCTTCAGTAAATGGTGCTGGGAAAACAGGACAGCTACATTTAAAAGAATGAAATTAGAACACTCCCTAATACCATACACAAAAATAAACTCAAAATGGATTAAAGACCTGAATGTAAGGCCAGACACTATAAAACTCTTAGAGGAAAACTTAGGCAGAACACTCTCTGACATAAATCACAGCAATATCTTTTTCAATCTATCTCCCACAGTAATGGAAATAAAAACAAAAATAAACAGTGGGACCTAATTAAACTCAAAAGTTTTGCACAGCAAAGGAAACCATAAACAAAATGAAAAGACAACCCACAGAATGGGAGAAAATATTTGCAAATGATGTGACCAACAAGGGATTAGTCTCCAAAATTTACAAACAACTCACATGGCTTAATATCATCAATACAAACAACCCAATCAAAAAATGGGCAGAAGACTAAATAGACATTTCTCTAAAGAAGACATACAGATGACCAAGAGACACATGAAAAGATGTTCAACATCACTAATTATTAGAGAAATGCAAATCAAAACTACAGTGAGATATCACCTCACACCAGTCAGAATGGCTATCTTTAAAAAAATCCACGAAAAATAAATGCTGGAGAGGCTGTGGAGAGAAGGGAACTCTCTTACACTGTTAGTGGGAAGGTAAAATGGTACAGCCACTATGGAGAACAGTATGGAGGTTCGTTAAAAAACTTAAAAAAAAGAGCTACCATATGATCCAGCAACCCCACTGCTGTGCATATATCAGGAGAAAAACATGGTCTGAAAGCATACATGCACCCCAATGTTCATTGCAGCAATGTTTACAATAGCCAAGACATAGAAGCATTCCATCAACAGAGGAATGGATGAGGAAGATGTGGTACATATATACTATGGAATATTACTCGGCCATTAAAAAGAATGAAATAATGCCATTTGCAGCAACATGGATGGACCTAGAAATTATCATACTGAGTGAAGTAAGTCAGACAGAGAAAGAGAAATATCGTATGTCATTGCTTATATGCAGAATCTTAAAAAATCAGGCAAATGAACTTATTTACAAAGCAGAAACAGACTCACAGACTTATGGAATGAACTCATGGTTCCCAAGGCAGGAGGTGGGGGAAGGGATAGTTAAAGAGTTTGGCATTGACTTGTACACACTGCTATATTTAAAATGGATAACCAACAAGGAACTACTGTATAGCACAGGGAACTCTGCTCAATATTATGTAACAACCTAAATGGGAAAAGAATTTGAAAAAGAACAGATACATATATATGTATAAGTGAATCACTTTGCTGTACACATGAAATTAACACAACTTTGTTAATCATCTATACTCTAATATAAAATTAAAAGTTTTTTTTTAAAAAAGAGATCAACATAAAGGATCAAATATGGACATCAGATAGAAATTGAATTGAAAAAAATTAAACAGAGCCTTGAGGACACCTGAGACAATAACAAAAGATGCTCCATTTTTGTCATAGGTGTTCCAAAGGGAAAGGTGAAAGAGTTCAGGGCTGAAAATTTATTTGAAGAAATAATGCTGAAATCTTCCAAAATTTTGCAGAAGATGTAAACCCAGAGATTAAAAAAGGTAAGCAACCTCCAAACAAAATGAACCTAAAGAAATCCATGCCCAGGCACATCATAATCAAATTTCTCAAAACTAAAGACAAGGAAAAAATTCTTAAAAGCAGTCAGAATGACACAACAGTTATAAGGGATCAATGACTTAACTGATAATAGATTTCTCTTCAGAAACTATGGAGGCCAGTCAAAAGTGAACCAGCATTTTTCAAGAACTGAAAGAAAAGAAATGTAAACCCAGAATACTTTATCCAGTGTTAAGGTTCCTCCAGGAATGAAGGTAATTGATGAGATTAAGGGAATCTGTCTGTAGCAGAACTGCTATGAAAGAATTGCTAAAGGGAGTTCTTCAGGTAGAAAGTAGTGCTAACAGAAGGAAACCTGGAACATCAGGATGAAGTAAGAGCAATGTAAAGTGTGAATATAATGGATTATTCTTCTCTTCTTGACTTATAAAAACGATGTTTGATGGCTGAAAGTAAAATGAAAACATTTTCTGAAGCAGTTATCAATGTATATAGAAGTAATACTTAAGGCAGCTGCATCATAATGGAAGGAGGATAAAGGGACATAAAGGTGTAAAGTTTCTAGATTTCACAGGGAGTGATAAAATGTTGATATTAGTAGACTGATAATTAAGAATAGATATTGTATAGAGAAATACAAATGCAAATCAAAACTTCAATGAGGTGTCACCTAACACTGGTCAGAATGGCCATCATTAAAAAGTCTACAAATAATAAATACTGGAGAGGGTGCAGAAAAAAAGGAACCGTCCTACACCGTTGGTAGGAATGTAAATTGGTGCAGCCACTATGAAGAACAGTATAGAAGTTTCTCAAAAAACTAAAAATAGAGCTGCCATATGATCCAGCAATCCCACTCCTGGGCATATATCTAGACAAAACTTTAATTCAAAAAGGTACATGCACCCCTATGTTCATGGCAGCATTATAGCCAAGACATGGAAACAACCTAAATGTCCATCGACAGATGAATGAAAGAAGACATGGTACATATATACAATGGGATACTACTCAGTCATAAAAAAGAATGAAATAATGCCATTTACAGCAACATGGATGGACCTAAAGATTATCATACTAAGTAAAGTAAGTCAGAACATGAAAGACAAATACCATATGACATCACTTATATGTGGAATCTAAAGTATGACACAAATGAACTTATCTACCAAACAGAAACAGACTCACAGACATAGAGAACAGACTTGTAGTTGCCAAGAGGGAGGGAAAGACTGGGAGTTTGGGATTAGCAGACGCAAACTGTTATATACAGAATGGATAAACAACAAGGTCCTACTATATAGCACAAGGAATTATATTCAATACCCTGTGATAAACCATAATGGAAAAGAATATGAAAAAGTATATATGTATATACCTGAATCACTTGTTGTACAGCAGAAATTAACACAACATTGTAAATCTACTATACTTGAGTAAACTAAATTTTAAAAATATGTGATGCAAATCTACCAGGAAAAAAAAAGATATTGTAATCCCTATAGCAATCAGTAAATTTAATACACCAGACACACATACATATACCCAAAATTACTAAAATACATTAAAAGTGGAATATTAAAAATGTTCCTCCTGCCACAGGAAGACAGGAAAGGGGAAACATTAATGGAAAACAGAGACAAAGAGAAAACAACAAAATGTCAGACAAATCCTAACATAACAATAATTACATTAAATGTAATTATACCTTATGGGTCAAATCTAGCCCCCAGCCCATTTTTGTATGGCCCAGGAGTAAAAATGTTTTAAAATATATTTTAAAACCTTTTTCTTTTGAGATAATTGTAGATTTACATGCAGTTGTAAAGAATAATACAGCAAGATCTCACCATATTCCCTTAGCTACATTCTCCCAATGGTGATCATGCAAAGGTAGAGTATATTACAAGCAGGATATTGGCATTAATATAACCCGCTGACCTTAATTAGATGTACAAATTTCACAAGCCCTCGTGTGTGTGTGTGTGTGTGTGTGTGTGTGTGTGTTGTGGTGGGGATATTTAGTTCATGTTACCACCACAATGAAGCTAAGATTCCATCAAAGCTACCCTTTTATGACCATAACTACCTTCCTTCTTGCCTTCTCCTCCCTCCTCCCCAGTTACCACTAATCTGTTTCCTAGGTCTATAACTTTGTCATTTCAACAATGTTGTATACAAATGGTTTACAAATATTTTCTCCCAACCTAGAGCTTGTATTTTCATCTTCACAGTATTTCACAAAGCCAAAATTTTTTAATATTGATGAGTTACAGTTTATCAAATTTCCATTTCATGGACCATGCTTGTGATGTCATGTCTAAAACACTTCACTTAGCCCTTAGACCTGAATATTTCCCCCTATTTCTAAAAAATTATATAATTTTACATTTCACAGTTCAGTCCATGATCGATTTGAGTTAATTTTTTGTAGGAGGTGTGGTTTAGGTCAAGGTTCATTTTTTGCTTACGCATGTCCAATTGTTCCAGGACCATTAGTTGAAAAGCTATTCTTCCTCTGTTGAATTGCTTCCCCACCATTGTTATTGAGATATAATTGACATATAATTGTATTAGTTTAAGGTGTATAGCATGATGATTTAATATTTGTATATATTGTGAAATGATTATCCCAATGTTTAGTTGACACCCATCACCTAAAATGTTTACAGTTTTTGTGTCATGAGAACTATTAAGTTACTCTTTTAGCAACTTTCATATATATGATAAAATATTAACTATAATCACCATGCTGTATACTACATCCTCACAACTTACTTATAACTGAAAGTTTGTAACTTTTGAACAATTTATCCAGTTTTCCCATCCCCACTTGCCCCATCTCTGGTAACCAACAATTTGTTCTGTTTCTATGAGTTTAGTATTTTAGATTTCACATACAAGTGAGATGATACAACGTTTGTCTTTGTCTGACTTATTTCACTTAGCGTAATGTCCTCAAGTTTCATTCATGTTATTGAAGATGGTAGAATTTCCTTCTTTTTTATGGCTGAATAATATTACATTATATATATAATGCAATTATATATTATTACATTATATATATAATGCAATTATATATAATTACATTATATATATTTTCTTTATCCATTAATTGATGGACATTAGGTTGTTTCCATATCTTGGCAATAATAAACATGGCAGTGCAGATATCTCTTCAAGATCCTATTTCCATTTCCTTTGGATAAATACCCAGAAGTGGTATTGCAGGATCATATGGTAACACTATTTTTAATTTTTTGAGGAACCTTCATACTGTTTTCCTTAGTGGCTGTACTAATTTACATTCTCACCAACAGAGGATTCCTTTTTCTCCTCATCCTCACCAATACTTCTTGCTTCTTGTCTTTTTGATGATAGCCATTCTAATAGGTGTGAGGTGATATCTCATTGCAGTTTTGATTTTCATTTCCCTGATGATTAGTGATGTTGAGCTCCTTTTTATGTACCTGATGGTCATTTGTATGCCTTCTTTGTAAAACTGTCTATTCAGTTCCTCTGCCCATTTTTAAATTGGATTGTTTGCTTTTTTGCTATTGGGTTCTATGTGTTCCTTGTATATTTTTTACATTAACTGTTTATCAACATATGATTTGCAAATACTTTCTCTGATTTCATAGGGGGCCTTTTCATTTTGTTGATGATTTCCTTTGCTATGCAGATGCTTTTTAGTTTGGTGTAGTCCCACTTGTTTATTTTTGTCTTTGTTGCCTTTGCTTTTGGTGTTAAATCCAAAATATCATTGCCAAAACCAATGTCAAGTTGCTTACTGCCTATGTTTTCTTCTGTGAATTTTATGGTTTCAGGTCTTACATTTAGGTCTTTAGTCATTTTGAGTTGACTTTTGTGTAAGGTGTAAGACAGGAGTCCAGTTTCATTCTTTTACATGTGACTATCCAATTTTCCCAACACCATTTATCAAAGAGACTATCTTCTCCCTACTGTGTATTCTTGTCTCTTTTGTGGTAAATTAATCTATATGCATAGATTTATTTCTAGGTTTTCTATTCTGTTTCTTTGATTTTTGTGTGTTTTGCTGCCAATACCATATTGTTTTGATCACTATAGCTTTGATATATAATTTGAAATCAGGAAGTGTGATGCCTCCAGCTTAGTTCTTCTTTCTCAAGATTGGTTTGGCTATTCAGGGTCTTTGTGATTCCATACAAATTTTAGGATTATTTGTTCAGTTTCTGTGAAAGATGTCATTGGAATTTTGATAGAGATTGCATTAAATCTGCAGATTGCTTTGGGTTGTATGGGCATTTTAACTATTAATTCTTCCAATCCATGAGCATGGAATATCTTCCCATTTATTTGTGTCTTCTTCAACTGCTTTCATCAAAGTCTTAAAGTTTTCAGTGTACATTCACCTTCTTGGTTAAATTTATTCCAGGTATTTTATTCTTTTTGATGTAATTGTAAATGTGATTATTTTCTTAATTGTTCTTTCTGATAGTTTGTTATTAATGTAGAGAAATGTAAATAATTTTTGTATATAGATTTTGTATCCTGCAACTTTACTGAATTTATTAGTTCTAACAGTTTTTAGTGGAGTCTTTAGAGTTTACATATATATATATATATGTCATCTGCAAATAGAAATGTTCTTATTTCTTCTTTTCAGAAAATTTGTTTTTCTTGCCTAATAGCTCTGGCTAGAACTTCCAGTACTATGTTGAATAAAAGCTGTGAGAGTGGACATTCTTGTATTTCCTGATGTTAGAGGAAAAGCTTTCGGCTTTTCACTGTTAAGTATGATATTATCTGTGGTTTTGTCATATGTGGCCTTTATTATGTTGAGGTAAATTCCCTCTAGTTGCAGTTTGTGAAGAGCTTTTATAATTAAAAGACATTGAATTCTGTCAAATGCTTTTTCTGCATCTAATGCCATGATTATATAATTTTTATTCTTCATTTTGTTAATGTGGTGTGTCACATTGATTGATTTGCAGATGTTGAACCACTCTTGCACCCCTGGAATAAATACCACTTGATCATGGTTTATGATTATTTCTACATACTGTTGAATTTTTTGGCTAATATTTCATTGAGGATTTTTGCATCTATGTTCTTCAGTGATACTGGCCTGCAATTTTCTTTTTTGATAGTATCCTTGTTTGGTTTTGGTATCAGGATAATGCTGGCCTCATAAAATGAATTTGGAAGTGTTCTGTCTGCTTCAGTGTTTTGGAAGATTTGAGGATTTGTATTAATTCTCCTTTAAATGTTTGGTAGAATTCACCAGTGAAGCCAGCTGGTCCCTGACTTTTGTGTTTTGGGAAGTTTTTGATTCAGTCTCCTTACTAGTCATTGGTCTATTGTTTATTTCTTCATGATTCAATCTTGGTAGGTTGTGTTACTAGAAATTTATCAATTTCCTTTAGGTTGTCCAATTTGTCAGTGTTCAATTGTTCATAGAAGTCTCTTATGATCCTTTGTATTTGTGTGGTATCAGTTGTAATGTCTCCTTTTTCACTTGTAATTTTATTTGACTCCTCCTTCTCTCTCTCTCTCTCTCTCTCTCAGTAAGTCCAGCTAGAGCTTTGTCTTGTTTGTTTTCAAAAAAACAGCTCTTAGTTTCATTGATCTTTACTATTATCTTTTTAGTCTCTATTTCATTTATTTCCCCTGTGATCTTTGTTATTTCTTTCCTTCTGTTAACTTGGGCTTAGTTTGTTCTTGCTTTCTAGTTCCTTGAGGTGTAAAATTAGGCTGTTTATTTGAGATCTTTCTTGTTTCTTAATGTAGGCATTTATCACATAAACTTCCACTTCAGAATTGCTTTTGCTGCATCCCATCAGTTTTGATATGTTGTATTTCCATTTTCTTTTGTCTCAAAAATGTTTCTTCTTTGACTCATTGGTTTTTCAGTAGCATGTTGGTTAATCTCCACATATTTGTGAATTTTCCATTTTTCTTCTTGTAATTCATTTCTAGTTTCATACCATTGTGGTCAGAAAAGATGCCTGATATGATTTTAATCCTCTTAAATTTATTAAGGGTTGTTTTATGGCCCAACATATGACCTATCCTGGAGAATGCTCCATGTGTGCTTCAGAAAAATGTGTATTCTGCTGCTGTTTGAAAGGGATGTTCTGTAAGTCTGCTAAAGTCCATCTGGTTTATCATGTAAAGTTTGATGTTTCCATATGGCTTTCTGTCTGGATGCTGGGCCAATTTATTTTTGACAAAGGTGCGAGAAAATTTCAATGGAGAAAGTATAGTCTTTTAAATAAATGGTGCATAATGCATTTGGAATCCAGCCACACTGTTGTGTATTCACTAGTTCTTTATTTTTTATTTTTGACTATTATTCCATTGAATGGATGTACCACATTTTATTTATTCAGTTATCAGCTGAAGGACATCTGGGTTGTTTTTGATGGTAATAAATAAAGCTGTATAAACAGTTATGTTTTGGCTTTTGTGTAAATGTAAATTTTCATTTCTTTAGGTAAATACCTAGGAGTGGGGTTGTTAGATCATGTGGTGAGTGTACGTTTAGCTTTGTAAGAGACTGCTAAACAGTTTCCCAAAATGGTTGTATTATGTTGAATTCCCATAAGCAATGTCTGATACTTCTAATTGCTCTGCATTGTCATCTGCACTTGGTATTGCTAATATTTTTTATTTTATCCATTTTACTGTGTGTAAAGTAGTATTTCATTGTACTTTTGTCTGTTTTCTAATGGCTAATAACTTAGACTAATGATTTCTAATGACTATCTATATCTTCTTTGGTGAAGTATGTTCAGGTCTTTTGTCCATTTTGGGGGGAGAAGGTTGTTTGTGTTCTTATTATTGTGTTTTGAGAATTATTTATGTATTTGGAATACAATTCTTACATCAGAAATGTAAATTGCAAATATTTTTTCCAAATGTATGGCTTATCTTTTCATTCTTTTAACAGAGTCTTTCAAAAGATAGAGCAGAAGCTATAAATTTTGATGAAGTCCAATTTGTCATTTTATCTCTTATCTTTTGGTGTTGTATTTAAGAAACCTTTGCCTAACTCAATGCCACAGATTTGTTTCTTTTATATTTTTTTCTAGAAGTTTTGTAAGGTTAGGTTTTACCTTTAGGTATTATCCATTTTGAGTTAATTTTTGTATGATATGTGAGATAAGGGTCAAGGTTCTTTTTTTTTTAATATGAATATCCAATTGTTCCAATATCATCTATTGTTCAGTTCACTAATATATCTTCAGTTATAGTAAGCAATTTTCTCTTTAACACCTCCATTGAGTTTCCATTTTCAGCTATTATATTTTTCATTCCTAAAACTTCTATTTGCTTATTTTAAATTCCACTAGGTCGTTTTGATATGCTCTTTTTTTTAAACTCATTTTTAGTTTTAACTTTCTTTTAAACATTTCATTCATATTTTATATTCTACATCTAATAATGCAGTGTATTTTTCTGTAACTTTTATTCATGGTGATTTGTTTCCCTGTGTATTGATAATTTTGTTTGTGAGATCATATTTAATTGCTCATATTCTATGAGATTACTAAGAGCCTAAGTTGGAGTTGCTGTCACCAAAGAAGATTTGTTTGTTTCTACTGGGAGCCAGTTGGGCTACTAGTCTGGGACCACTTTAACCTCCTCCAAAGGAATTTAAGCCACATACAGAGGATTTACCTTAGGTTCCCACTTTGCCCTACGTCTAGTATCCCTTTTCTAATGCGGGTTTTAGTGTTTGCATTCAAGGAAACTCTGGGTTTTGCACTTCCTCATCGTTCATGTTTTTTTATTATAATTTACTGTCTCTTTTCCCACCCTCCCTCCACCTAACATGACCTATCTCTTACTTTCTTGTAAGCTCAGCACTACTTTGAAAAGATTGATTTTGTAATTCATGCAGAATCTAGTTATATTTTAATGAGTGTACTTTTCAGAATATTTATTATCCATACTCCAGGAGGCATGGATATATTTTATTCCTTTTTTTTTTAATACTGTGTCTGAAAATGGTCACAAAAACCACTCTGAATATTTTTGTTATGTTTAAGACAAGAAACTCACTATTTCAGGATCACAATCCAAGTAGGTTCTAGAGCAGCCTTTCTCCCCTGCTTTTCAAAGCCATCTTGTTTTGACAACTGAGTGTAGACACACATTTAGCCATTCATCTTCAGAAAACCTGTAAGAGAAACATCTTAGAAAGCAAGCCAATTCAGAGTATCACTGGTTCTTTAGGCTCCCTTGGGATGGAGAACAATAATTTTTACTCAGTCATCTTGAGAAAAAGAAAAACATGCTGTAAAACACCAACTTCACTGACCCATGCTGTCTCATAGTTAGAAGCACTTATGACGTCCGTGGTCATAGCTTCACTAAGAGATGAGCATGGGTGTCAGCCTGAAAATGGATGAAATATTTCATATGCCTCCCAGACTTTAATCTCATCCCTCTTATACCAAAATAACTCTGCCTCATCTTAAATAAGCCACAGGAGGCTATCAAGAACTGGATTCAAGTGTGGACTCAATGCAAAATTTCAAGGAAATTGCAATCAGGAGATATAGCTATATTTCCTTCCCTGAGGCTACTTTTCTAATAAGACTTTTTCCTCTCAGTTTACTTTCTCTTTTCCAAAACCATTTTGTTTAACACAGAGTTGGCCTTTCCCTCCTCTTTCTATATCTAAAACAAAGTTTCTGTTGCTGAGAAAAGAAATAAGTTAATTACATGCCCACTGCAAGACATGTTCTTATTTTTCCTAAACTGACACCATGAAGAGACAGAAGGTCACATGTTTTCAATAAGGATAATTTCTAAAATGTATTGCAAGTGTATGCCATGCCAGATTAGACTTGCCAGATAAAATACAGATGGCCTCTATATTTATTTGCTAAATCTAGCAAGCCTAGTCAGAAACCATTTTAAAGACTTTACATAGTTATCTTGAATATTTATCACAATTCTATAAAGTAGGACAAAAAATGGCCAAGCTGGGCTTGAATTCATCTGTGTCTTGTTCCTGAGTCTGGACTTCTGTTCTGCTTATTCCTGTTACACATAATAAAGGCTGATGAGAATACACAGTGGGATTGATACCTATGCTTGGCTGATTTTCTCTTCTAGGAAGAAGGTGACTCATCTCATCTGGGAATTAAGTCTCTATTCAGAAGTCAAAGGGGACTTGTGAGGAAATTGTGTCAAAAGGCTTCACTCTCAGAAGAGAAGTGAGAAAAATCTTACATTCTTTGCCCTTTTAAATTTTATTCTCTATAGTTTGAGACATATAATGTTCTGAAACATGATTTTCATAGGAGCTAAAAATATAAACAGAAAGCTATTCCTGTATCCCCACCTCACCCCCACAAATCCCTCAGTAGTTATTTACATAATAATCTCTGATTTCCCTTTCAGCAAAGGTTCTTTTATTTAATAAAGTGAATAATTTTTTCTTTTCAAATTACAAAAAAGAATGAATGTCTATTTTTCTTTAACTTTAAAAACATCAAAATTTTATTCCAAAGAAAATTATAGGTATGGTCATATAATAGTTGAAAGACTTTAAGACAAACCATAATTCACTTCTGTGAACAAATCTGTGAGTAGTATTCATTTCCCAGAGGGGAAATCCAGTCCAGAAGTCTGAAGTGGCCTCTTAGGGGCCCTTCCATGGACCCAGTATAATAATAATAGTGATCATACAGATGAAGTGAGATCATAGTGTCCCAGTGGGGAGGATGAAAGTGAAGCTTAAAGCAGTGTTTGAAGGCTTTGGCCATTCATAGATCACCTCCAAGATTTTTTCAATTTCAATATCCTCCTGTTACTAATGTATTATTTTTTTAATTAACTTTTTTTTTTGAGAAGCATAACATTTTAAGAGATGAAATAAATCCTCCAGTACATGCAAGGTAAAAACTTTACATTGTGGGGGGGGGGTGGTGGTGGTGGTGATGGAGTCACTCTATAGTGTAAATTAAAAAATAAAACACACCCTCACAGTAGCTTTTCCCCCTATTTGCAAATCACATGGCAAAGTCATACTCTTTCCACACCGAGTATATGCCTAATCCATCATGATTGCTTAAAAAATAACAACATACAAAAAGGTAGCTACATCTGATTTTGGGTGGCCTAAGCCTGCAGTGGCTTGAAGCAGAGTTTTGGTTCCCGGCCAGAGACTGAGGTCAGGCCACAGCAGTGAGAGCACTGAATCCTAGCCACTAGACCACCAGGGACCAGTGGCCAGTGACAAGGCCTTGGCCCATCAGCTGTGTAGAAATGAATTTCCACATAGAGATGGAAAGTAGTGAAGCAAGTAAAGTGTTTATTAGGAGGGAAAAAGTACTTGCGGATAGACACACAGGCCAGCTCAGAGAGAGAGAGTCGTGCCCTTTTGGTAGTTTGAATCACTTTTACAGGGCATTTCTTCCAGGTTTCTTTTGACCAATCATCTTGCTTTGCCTGGTTCTGAGTCCGTATTTGGTATATCTGGTATATCTAAGGGTCCTCCCCTGTGTGCGTGCGCATCTCTTAGCCAAGATGGATTCTAGCGAAGAGGCCTAGGGGTAGTTAACATCACTTACTGTGGGGTGGTGCCCCCTCCCTTTTTGATCTCTAAGGAGCCTTTCTATGTAGTCGGGAAGGTCTCCTTGACTTCGAGTGTGAGGAATATGTGGTTTTTTATCTCTTATGTGGGCAGGGCCCAGCCTTCTCTCTCACTCCTGCTGTTATGGAATTTCTGTCCACAGGGAAGAAACTTCAGCTGTTCAGCCTGGGTCCCATCTACCTTCTGCCTCACATCCATGTCTAAGGAGTGAAAAGTGAGGTAACCTTTCTTTTAATTAGGGAAAAATAAAGACCAAAAAAGAAATGAACCCATGACCTCCTTCCTGCCCAAGTAATAATAAAATTTAGTTGAGGAATTCCAAAAGAGGAGCTGGGGTAGGGGGTGGGGGGTAATACCACAACCAGCAGATGACACATCTTCCATCTCCTGTCCCTACTGTGTATGGGCTGGTGGGCCCCGGGGGCCCTCTGAGTGTGTGTGTAAATGGTATGCATTGTCCTGCCCTCTGGAAGATTTTTCTCGAGCACTTAACATGGGTTGGGGGGTGGGGGAGAGTTTCACCTTTGATTTCTTTGGTATAAACGGAGAGAGAAAGAGAATAAGTATCTTCCTTTAGCCTGGGAGTGGAAGAAGGAGATCAGGGGGGAGGTGGGGAATGCTAATTCCCAGAATTGGAATTCATTGGTAGTAAGGTCCTGGGTGAGGACCTCTCGCTTAAGGTCTGAGATAGCAGGGTGCAGGTTTCAGACATGGCACAGCCTGAGTTTCTCAGCCTCTCCCTGTGGTCCCACATCTTGGAGTCCTCAGCAAGGTGCTGAGCCAGATCCCTGAGGCATTGGGTTAGGAGCACGCAGGCCAACACCACACTCATGACACTGCCCAAGATGGCAGTCTGAACCTCCTTGCCCTCGGTGCTCACAGCTGCTGCATGACCCAGGAACTGCGGCTCAGTGGCAAAGCCCACCAGGACGCTGACCGCTTGTGCTAGGGGCCTACTGAAGAGTGCTCGCTGGGCGCCCGCCGCCTTCAGCTCGAGCACGCAGGCCAGCAATGCCATGGCGCTCCCGCTCATGCACTTGACATCCAGCCTGAACTGCTCCCGTGAAAAGTGGTCCTGGGTCTTTTCACTAATCAACTAGTTTTTTAAACTTAAAAATAAATTTAGCCTTATCCTAAACAATACTATCCTTGAAATTGAGAGTTTGATAATTATGTATTTGTTTCTAGTAAACCTTAAATCACAAACATAATGTAAAATTTAAAATATTTCTTTGAGAGCTACCTAAAATCACTCAGTATACCCATGTTCCACGGTGGTATGTATACAATACTTTGGGAAATACTGGCCTAGAGCAGGGGTCAAAAACCTTTGGCTAGTTGCCTGCTTGTGAAAATAAAGTTTTATTGGAACACAGTTTTGTATTTTCTATGGCGGCTGTTGTGCTACAATGGCAGAGTTGAGTACTTGCTACAGAGAACATAAGTCTTGAAAAACTGAAAATATTTAGTATATGGCTCTTGGCAGAAGAGTTTGCTAGCCCTTGGCTGAGAGGAACACTCCCCAGTTGGGTTTTGCCCATTCCCATGGATGCCCTGGCTCCCAATCATAATCCAATTCCCTTATCTGTAGACATGTCTTTCATGACAGTGTTACCAAAGTTGTGTGTCCAATGCACAATGAGGCCAAATAAATTGTAAGGTCAGAGTTTGGAGCAAAGAAATGTTTACTGAAGGGCCAAGAAAGGAGAATGGTGGCTCATACTAAAACACTCCGAACTCCCTGATGGTTTTGGGGGAAAACTTTTCATAGGCAAAATTTGGGGTGAGGGTTGCAGCGTGTGTCACTTTCTTCTGATTGGTTGGTAACCAATCAGAGGTAACAGGGTGGTTTTCCAGGGACCTTGTGCTCAGCCTGAAGTTGACATCCTCCACCTGGGTGGGGGGTCTTATTTCCTGCAGAAGAATTCAAAGTTATTGTTATGTATATTACTTGAGGGGGAACCAGGACCCTGACCCAAGGCTGCACTATTGTTTCTTGACTGCTCCTCCCTTGTTTCTGCATCCCCCTCCCTTCCCTGATTAGCAACTGTTTGAATCTGCCCTTTGGAACTCAGAGAAGGTCAAGGAGGCTGAATGAAGCCTATGTCCTGCAAATGAGAAATGGGGGACACAGAAAGGATTTGTACCCAGGAGCCCCACAGGGTCCTGCTCGGTTTCAAGAGGAGCCTGTTTCACATTCTGTGAGGACCAGGCTAGAGAAAATTCACTTAAGCATAGGCTGAACCCATAGTGTCTAATAAAGGTCTATTGATAGATCTCCACAAAATGTCAATTTGTTACAGGAGCTAGCTGTCTCATTATCTGCCAACCAGCTGGGATGAACCTTCCTGCACTTTTCTTCTCTCCAATCTTCAAAATGGCCGTGACATAAGATGGGATTTCAAGCTGGAAAACTGACTTTGAATAAGAATTCACCATTGATGGAACTGTCATCTCTAGCTCTGATATCTACATTCCTAGCAAGTGTAGGCAGCTTCTGTTTGAGGTTAAGCAGGAAAGTAATCTTCATCAGGTAAAATAGAAAGAAGATTGCGAGGCTGTCTTACACTGGCATTTTTTTTCTTGGTTGTTTCTTGTGGAAGGGACCAAAAATTATTACATGAAAGCAAAAGATAATTGCTAATTTTGAGGATCAAAGAGAAATGGCCATGTGTATGTATATTAACTATTGCTTGCTCTGAAATATGTTTTTATTACTCTTATTACTATAGTTCATCATTGGATAATAGCATTAAAATATATAATATATATCCAATTAATGAAATGAGGAGGTGTCACAATTAAGCATTTTTGGTATAGGCTTATTTCTTCAAGGTGTT
Source organism: Balaenoptera physalus (assembly GCF_965194825.1). Lineage (NCBI taxonomy): Eukaryota > Metazoa > Chordata > Mammalia > Artiodactyla > Balaenopteridae > Balaenoptera > Balaenoptera physalus. The sequence goes on along the minus strand of NC_138891.1, from coordinate 13,373,432 downwards.
TGTGGATTGGCTAACCAAATTATAAACAAAGTGTTGAGATATTACAGAGAAGACTGATTTATTGTGTGTGTGTGTGTGTGTGTGTGTTTGGGATGGGGAAGAATTGGCAAAGTTTTCAGGAGGACATATCATTTGCATCTGGAAGGATGAGTAGGAGTTTTCTAGGTTGAGAAGCAGGTGGAAGACATTTCAGGGAGAAGGATCAGCCTACCTCTTATAGAAGTTAGTGGTGGTGACTTTATAAGAAGATGTATTATCGCATCTTCATTGTCCACTGCAAGTTTGACCATTGACAAGCCTTTAGGAACAGGCCATTTTCTGGGTTGGCTTCATGGGTCTTTTGTGAATAAGCCACTTGTTCTCAGGAAAAAGATGCTTCCTTGTCTTTGGGTAGAGAATACCTGAGTTCTTGATGCTCTGGCCTGGCTTGGCAAACCACATGGACTCTGGGGGTTCAGGTTTGAGAAGAGAGCTGAGACCCAACCCCCAGCCTTACTGTTGGTGAAAGATTTCTTTCTCAGGGTGACTCTGGAGTGACACTAAGAAGCCTCCCTAATCCATCTGCCCCTCACACCATGACCCAGTATCTTGCTGACTTCTCGTTGGAGTGGGCTCTCCCTGCCAGTTCTCCACTGGCCCCTGCAGTGGGAATGGAATCAGACATCAGTTGCTGATCTTGTCTTTCTGCATCAGCCAGTGTCCCACAGGGCCAGGATCCCACGTTTCCTACAGCTCAGGCTTTATCCTTCTGTTAGGAAACAACATTTATCCTGTGGGTGAAAAGCAAGTGTGGCAGCTTCTATTCCAGGAGCTCTGTGCTCAAGAGCAGGAGGATTCATAGGGCCCTTTGCTGACGGAGGCCCTGGAGCAGTCTATGGTCCACAGAGAGGACAGGGGCTTTGCTCACAGCAACTCTGACGTGTTGCTGCAAACCAAAGGGTAACAGGGACCAGTCAAAGGCTGAAGTGTAGCTTTCACAATATTGATGTCTAATCTAACATCAAGTGATAATTTCTAGTGACTTAAATTTGACAGAGACATGTTGGGATCTCATGAAGAAGGCTTTGGTAGTGTAGCCTGTACACCAGGGGTGGCGTGGGTTAGACATCCCAGCTTTTCCAGAATCAGTGTCATCTGGAGGACGGCTGAAGTGACTCGGCCAGGGAAGCCTCATGACAGGCTGAGAATAAGAGGAAAGGAGGCTCAGCCCAGTCCTCCTGCTTGTCCTGAGATTCTGCATCATAACAAGGTTTAAATGCTCTCTATATCTTTTGTGAAACCCCTTGGATTCACAGAGTTCATAGAATTATTGGCTAGTTGGATATAGAAATGGAAGATGTCTTATAGTTCACCTACTTCAGCTCCTTTGTTTTATTTCAAGATGAAAACTGAAGCCTATAGAGGGCAGCTGAACTGAATTGTCCAAGAAAGGTCCAAATCCTGCTCTCTCTCTCCCTCCCTCCTTCCCTTCCTCCCTTTCTACCTTCCTTTCTTAAATATGTATTAAACACACACTATGTTCCAGGTCCTCTTCTAGGCAGTTTGGATGTGTCAGTGAACAAAACAGTAAAGAATCTCTGTTTTCATAGGTCCTACTTACTATTGAGGAGCCAGACATTCAATAACATACATAATAAGTAAGCTACACAATATGATAAGAACAAAGGGAAAAAAAAAACTATGGCAGGATTACTGGGGGTGAGAAGAGGGGAAATGCAGTTTCAAATAGAGTGGTCAGAACAGAATTTGTTGAGAAGGTGACATTTGAGCAAAGGCTTAAAGGCAGTGAGAGTCTGCTGTGTGGATATTGGGGGGCAGGCGAGTATTTTAGAGTATCCTCTAGAATATTCTCTACCTGCAAATCCCCGATGCAGGACTATGTCTGGTGTGCTCTAGGAATGACACAGGGTCCAGAGAGATTGGAGTGGAGTAAATGAAGACTGGATAGTAGGAAATGAGATCAGAACAGCTGGCAGGTTTATAATTATTTTGTAAATGATTATAAAGGACTTTGGCTTTTAATTCTGAATAGGAGAAGAAATCATTGGAAGATTTTGAAGCAGAGAAGTAACATGATTTGATTTCTATTTACAAAGGATAATTCTGTCTGTTGTTTGGTATAGACTGGAAGAAGGCCAGGGGAGAAGCAGGGAACCCAGTTAGGGCTCTTTGTTCAGACAAAGAGATGATGAGATATTATGTTATATTTTTCAGGTAGAGCCAGCAGTGTTTGCTGTTGGATTGAATAGTGGTGTGAGAGAAAGAAAGTCATGGTTAACTCCAGAGTTTTAACCTGAATGATGAGAAAGATGCAGATGCCATCAACTGAGATGATTAAGTCTCAGGTGGAGCAAGTTTGAGAGGGAAAATCAGGAGTTTAGTTTTGGACATGTTGAATCTGAAATGCCTATTAGAATCCAAGCGTTGTTGTTAGATGGTGGCTAGACATAAGAATTTAGATGAAAGCTCTGGACTGAAGATGAACATATGGAAGTAGCCATTGTATATGTGGTATTAAACAATTAGATGAAATTGTCAGGATAGTGTGTATATATAGAGAAGAAGAGATGACCAAGGACTCAACCTCGAGGCACCTCAACATTAAGAAGTCAGAGAAAAGAGAAACCAGGAGACTAAGAAGGTGCAGCCAGGGAGGTAGAAGGAAAACCAGGAGCATGTGGTGTCCTGGGATCCTAGTGAAGAAAATGTAATTAAGAAGGAGGGAGCGAGGAACCGTGTTAAATGCTGCTGATAGATCAAGAAAGATGAGGACTGGACACTGCCATTTGGACTTGGACACAGAGGACACCATCATGAGAGCAGTCCTGGTGGAGCAGCCATAGAAAAAGTGAAGTTGGAGTGGATTTAGGTGAAAACAGAAGAATGTTGGATACTGTGTATGAACAACACTTTCAAAGGGTTTTGCTGCAAGGAAAGGCAGCTAGAGGGAAAGTAGGAACTAGTGGACAGGATTTTTTTATCGAAGTATAGTTGATTTACAGTGTTGTGTTAATTTCTGCTTTCTGCTGTACAGCAAAGTGATTCATATATATATATTCTTTTTCATATACTTTTCCATCATGTTTTATCACAGGATATTGAATATAGTTCCCAGTGCTATACAGTAGGACCTTGTTTTCTATCCATTCTATATATAATTGTTTGCATCTGCTAATTCCAAACTCCCAATCCATCCCCTCCCCTTTGGCAACCACAAGTCTGATCTCTGTGTCTGTGAGTCTGTTTCTCTTTTGTAGATAAGTTCATTTGTGTCATATTTTAGATTCCACATATAAGTGATATCATATGGTATTTATCTTTCTCTTTCTGACTTACTTCACTTATGATAATCTCTAGGTCTATCCAGAGATCATTTCGTAAGATGGAAGAAATAAAATGTTTGTAAACTGACATAGATGATTTCATAGAAGGTGAAAATTTGCTGATGTAAGAGAGATGATGGAGAATTGCTAGGAAAATATCTTTCAGTATAAGAGGGGATGTGACCAAGTGCAGAGAGGAGGGTTTTTATTTTTGTTTATAAATAAATAAATAAATAAATAACTTTATTTATTTATTTTTGGCTGTGTTGGGTCTTCGTCGCTGCTTACAGGATTTCTCTAGTTGTGGAGAGCGGGAGCTACTCTTCGTTTTTGTGCGTGGGCTTCTCATTGCGGTGGCTTCTCTTGTTGCGGAACATGGGCTCTAGGCGCACAGGCTTCAGTAGCTGTGGCATGCAGGCTCAGTAGTTGTGGCATGGGGGCTCTAGAGCACAGGCTCAGTAGTTGTGGTGCACGGGCTTAGTTGCTCCGTGGCATGTGTGATCTTCCCGGACCAGGGATCGAACCTGCGTCCCCTGCACTGGCAGGTGGATTCCCAACCACTGCACCACCAGGGAAGTCCTGAGGAGGGTTTTTAGACAGGAGTGTGGTTAGTTCACATGTTAGCAGATGAGAAGATGGGTAATGTGGCCTTGGAGATGGTAGGTGGGTAGAAGTGGTGGCAGAGTTTGCCCAACTTCTATTCTATTTTTTCAAATTTCTCCAGGAAGAAGCAAGTGAGAATTGGCTAAGAGTAAGAATGTGGGAGGGGTCTTGGGGGTTTGAGGAGAGGAGGTGTGAAAAAGTCCTTTCAAAGAGTAGGAAGTGAATGGACTAGAAAAGTAGAGCACAATCTCTTTCTCCTTCCCTCCTTTCTCCCCCTTCCTGCTTTCTCCCCTTCCTCCCTCCCTTCCTTCCTTGTTTCCTTCCTTCCTTTAATCCAGCTTTCTCTTTGGTGTCTTTAACACACCAAACACTGGATATTTTGGATATTTGTAAGCGGAGGGACAAACATTTTTCTCAGTGAATTCTAGACGTAGAGGCAGCCCTGTTCCAAGTCAGTATCGTAAATGAAATAGCCAGGTGTCAGGCCCACCCATCCTACAATCTTCAGAGCTGTTCCTGGCAGGCAACAATGGATGGTTAGAAATGGGCAGTCAAAATGTCAGCTGAGTTTTACAAGAGAGTGGAAATCCAAACTCCAGCAGTGAAACTAAATTTGCCTCCCTTCCACACACAGGTTTTCAAATTTCATTTTTGAAGGAGGCTGTTCTCATAAGTCAGTTGACTAGAAATTTGATTTGGGTTATTTCTCAGAGCCAGATGAAAAACATTTTGTTATAATGTAGTGTTTTCAGAATATATCCAAGCCAAAGAAATCCATCATTTGAATCAGCTAAAGATTATTGGTCAATATTTCTTTTTCAAGGACCATCAGGTTTCTCAACATCTTATGGGTGCTTGGAGCCTGTAAGGGATTGGATATTGTCTTTATTCATAGGGACCTATGACAGAACAATATAGTATTTATAGATTGTTTGAATTTCAAGTGGGAAGTTAAAGCCTTCACAGGAAAACAGAATGGCTAGGCATTCCATTCTAAATAGCTTTTCTCCTTTCTCAAAATTCTGAAAGTTATTTCCAACAATACGAGCTTGGTTGTTTTTAATCTTTCCGAGCACATCATTTTGACTCTTATTTTCATTCTGTTGGTCTCTGCCTTGCCTCTTCTGTTAGTGTGTTAACATACTTCCAATGACTGAGTGGCCTGAAGTTGGTCAGGATAGTTAAGTTTGACTGAAGCTACATCCATGGTTCTAACTAGAAATGCATTTTAGAGGTTCGATTAGGAAGTAATTGTATTTCTTTCTTTTTTTCCCCACATTTCAATTGCAATGTATTTTTTTAAATTGAAGTATAGTTGATTTACAATGTTGTGTTAGTTTCAGGTGTACAGAAAAGTGATTCAGTTATATATATATATATTCTTATATAAGAATATATATAATTCTTTTTCAGATTATTTTCCCTTATAGGTTATTACAGAATATTGAGTATAGTAGGTCCTTGTTGGTTATCTATTTTATATATAGTAGTGTGTATATGTTAATCCCCAAAATCCTAATTTATTGGTCCCTCCCTTGGTAACCATAAGTTTGTTTTCTATGTCTGTGGGTCTATTTCTGTTTTGTGTATAAGTTCATTTGTATCTTTTTTTCTTTAGATTTCACATGTAAGCAATATATGATATTGGTCTTTCTTTGTCGGTTTACTTCACTTAGTAGGATCATCTCTAGGTCCATCCATTTTGCTGCAAATGGCATTATTTCATTCTTTTTTATGGCTGAGTAGTATTCCATGTTATATATTTACCACATCTTCTTTATCCATTCATCTGTCAATGGACATTTAGGTTGCTTCCATGTCTTGACTATTGTGAATATTGCTGCTATGAACATTGGGGTGCATGTATATTTTGAATTAGAATTTTCTCCAGATGTATGCCCAGGAGTGGGATTGTTGGATCATATGGTAGCTCTACTTTTAGTTTTTCAAGGAACCTCCATACTTTTCTCCATATTGTCTGGGAAGTACTTGTATTTCTAGGGGAGATAATTTTTTATTTTAATGAGCTAAGATCATATCTACAATAGAGATGATGCCATGGCATCATCATCCCATTTGCCAGCAAATCATAGAGTGGCTTGTGATTGTGTTCACTGTTGAATCTGTACTGAATTCAAGTCTGGGTTCCTCCACATACTAGCCACCCATCTGACACAGCATCATGATTAACTGGTGGGTCCTCTCTTGCTTTGCTGTTGGTCACTTGTGGAACTCCCTGGGACAGTCCTCTTGGAGGGACAAGGCTTCCTCACTGTGGATCCATCCGAAGGGTGGATGTGGAACAGACAACACATCCTTCCTGCCCACCCCCAATTATGCTACCCACAACATATTCTACTCCAAGTGGCATGGGGATGATGCTCTTTACTGAAGAGTTCAGAGAGGGAGATTTAAAAAATTTTATTTTATTGAAGTATAGTTGATTTACAATGTTGTGTTAATTTCTGCTGTACAGCAAAGTGATTCAGTTATACATATATATACATTCTTTTTTATATTCTTTTCCATTATGGTTTATCACAGGATATTGAATATAGTTCCCTGTGCTATACAGTAGGACCTTGTTGTTTATCCATTCTGATATAGTAGTTTGCATTTGCTAATCCTAAATGTCCAATCCACCCCTCCCTCAACCCCTCCCACTGGGCAACCACAAGTCTGTCCTCTATGTCTGTGAGTCTGTTTTTGTTTTGTAGATAAGCTCATTTGTGTCCTATTTTATATTCTACATATAAGTGATGTCATATGGTATTTGTCTTTCTCTTTCTGACTTGCTTCACTTAGTGTGATAATCTCTAGGTCCATCCATGTTGCTGCAAATGCCATTATTTCATTCTTTTTTACAGTTGAGTAATATTCCATTGTATATATATACACCACATCTTTTTCATCTGTAGATGGGCATTTAGGTTGCTTCCATGTCTTGGCTATTGTAAATAGTGTTGCAATGAACATTGGGGTGCATGTATCTTTTTGAATTAGAGTTTTGTCCAGATACATGCCCAGGATTAGAATTGCAGGATCATATGGTAGCTCTATTTTTGTTTTTTAAAGAACCTTCATACTATTTTCCACAGTAGCTGCACCAATTTACATTCCTACCCACAGTGTAGGAAGGTTCCCTTTTCAAAGAGGGAATGTTAAACTGTAGGTTAAATTTGACTTTTGGCAATGGTCAAGGGAAAAACACAGGAGAATCAGATCTTTCTAGGGGTTCTCTGGCAGAGCCACCTCTCGTTACTGATCCTACTCTGGCAGATGTTTGCCTCCCCTTGGCACAGCTGATCCCTCAAGGCCTTCCCTGAGAATAGTTCTAGTGTCCCGCATTTTGGGGTCTTGACAACCTCCATCCCCTTCTCAGCTGAGACAACCTCTTTCTTTTAGGGCCTTCAAGGGAATCCTCTCTCCTCTTTCTTCCTTCTCCTCTGAGACATATAACTTAACTTCAAGGAGTTTGGGCTTTCACAGTGACAGGAATATGGGTCATAATATGCATCACCAGAAACTTCAGCTTTCTGCCTTATAAACCCCCTCACCCCCACCGTTTACAAGGAATTACAAAGAGCTTGGCTACTTTCTTGAAATAGAAATAAGAGAGGAGGTAAAAATTCAGAGACAAAAGTAAAATAATATGCCAATCATTGTGCCATGTGTATTTTTGTTAACATCTGCATGTGTAACTTCTCTTGACACTTGAAGAAAATAATGACCACTATTATGGTGTGAAATTTCCTTAAAGGTTTCTTTTGAAAAATCTCCAAAATATCTTAAGATGGAGTGGTATGTGTCTTAAGTAGGCTTTCCCTAGGGTCTTCCAAGAAGGAGATTCTGGGATGAGGATTTACGTGGAAGTATTTTGAGGAACAGTCATTGGAGTAGTGGGGAACTGGGATCAGGTAGGAAGTGTCCAAGAAAGAGGTTTGTGTTGAGGAAAGTCCCCCAAAGAGATCTTTGACTTTACCCACAGAGGAAATCCAGAGACAGTGGAGTTCAAAGTTCCCCCAATCGGGAGGCAAGCAAGGTGGAATATATGTGCCCCTGCACCTGTCAGTAACTGGTTAAGGGCTATGGGGGAATGTTAATTTCCAGGCACTGGGAGGTCTCTCCAGGAACATAGGCGAAATTGTTTCCTGCAGCCTGAGGGGAGCCCTCTGACAAATGGATGAAGGTATGAGATCTTGTGAGTGTGGCAGATTGAATTTTCCAGAAATGGCACAATGCTCTCTTCCATTCCACATGCTCTCCTCACAATATAACTGTGACACTGTTCCTATTGAGAGATGGGGCTGCAGTTCTTTCCCTTGAACATGCACAGGTCCCTGCTACTGCTGCTGCAGGTAAAATGCAGCAGGAATAATGCTGGGAAGGCTAGCTGAGAAGGAAAGACCATGCATATTCTTCCTTGTTCTCTTGTGAGATTGCCTTTGGAGTCTTGAATGGCCATGTAAAACCTCTGAGGCCAGCGTGCTGTGAGGAACCCTATTTTCTCCATTAAGAGGCCAATGTGGAGAGGAACTGGCAGCCAGTATCCAACTGACAGCCATGTGAGTGAGCCGGCTTGGAAGTGGATCCTCCAGCCCAGCCTCGCCTCCCCATCTAATGCCATTCCTCTTGGAGTCAAGGTGTGTTGTTCCGTTGAACCCTGTTCACATTGTAGATGCATGTGCAAAATGATTATTTTTGTTTTAAATTAGTGAGGTGTGTGTGTGTGTGTTTACATATAGAAGGCGTGTCACCTTTTACAACCTGGCTTTGGAAGTCATAAAGAAACACTTTCACTAAAGTTACAGACCCACCTAGATTTGAGAGAAGGGAACACAGACCCAAACTCCTATGGCAGGAATGCCAATGTCATGTTGTAAGAAGAGCTTGTAGGATGAGAGAGCTTCTTGTGGTCATCTTGGCAAACATAATCTGCCCCACTGGGAAACTTCAAAACCATGGGCAATGTTAGAAAGGGATGCTTCTGAATGCTGGTGTAGGTCATGACTAACCTCCACCAGAGCTGAGCCTCTGAACATCATAGACCATGGCTATCTGTTTTTGGATGCTTTGCACAGAGAACAGTGTTGGATTCATATTAGTTGCTCAATAAATGTTTATTGTATAAAAGAATGGTGTCATTTAAATTCCATCTGACCCGACCCTCAAGAACAATTGTTCCAAGTTCATGAAGAGAGGGGACCAAGAAAACTAAGAAGCATGTGACTTTACAAGAAGCATTATAAAGCTGCTGGTGACTGTGATTACAGACCCTGACCTCAGCTGGCAGAAATGACATGCATAACCCCGGTGGCCTCAGCAAGGTCAGAGTCCATGGAGAAGGAGCCAAAGGAAGCAGCAGCTGCTGTGTAAAGTCACTGTGCAGTGGATTGGATATAACACCATTGGCAACAGCAGCAGTAATAATAATGGTTATTATTGTTATAATTATAACAGTGACAATAATTATCCATTAGCTAAATTTACTAGAGAACCATCTATGTGCCAAGGGTTTTAGAAAAATAATCTCTGTGATCTTGAAAACCATCGAGCAAGGTAGGCACTATTATCCTTATATTTTTAGATGTCAAAGCTGTGATTAAGAAAGATTAAGTAATTGTACCAAGAACACACACTTATTAAAAGCAGAACTGGGATTCAAACCAAAGTAGAGCTGATGCAAAAGTCTGTGCTCACTCTGCTGCAACCTGTGTCCTTCTTAGGAAACTTTCAGTGGCCACTGGGAAATCTCAGACCCCTCCTTGAGAAAATAAAGGATTTCCGGGTTTGGAGTGCCAGGGATTCTCAGGGTTGAGATAAATGAAATAGTTACCAAGTTCTTGATGATTCTCCTTCTGACTGGCCTGACCTAGAAAGCAAGGGTTATATTAAAATACAGAAAGTGAGTGAATATCTCACTGGGAAGAACTTTCTTCTTGAGCACTTTAATTTCCCTGTACTTCGGTGCTCTGGATCTTGAAGACACATCCCTTATAAAATATTTACTTGACTGGAATGACATGAGTTGATTGCCATTTCATTTCATCCCTGGAGCATCTCAGAGCACTCATTACTTATTTGCAAATGGTCATTCAGGAAAAGTTGCATTCGATCTGGGTTTATGAACATGCCAACCTATTTCCTATTCATTTTCCTTCAAGCACTGCTTACAGATTCATCTCCATCATAAGTAACTCTTTTTAGATCAGTTTTTAAAGTATTCATTTTCATCAAAGGTTTACATGCACATGATTTAGTGAGTCAAACTGGGTTATAAGGTTTGATATGAAAAACAGTAACACTTATCTACCCCCATTTCTCCCTCTTAAGAGGGAGCCATTTCATTTCTTCAGTGAATTCTTTTGATATTTACCGCCATATTTTAAAATAACATTTTTCTATTAGGCATTATCTATTGACTTCTGAACGAGGATTTAACTCTCTCTCAATCGCTGTAAACCCCACCCTTACACTTCCCATTCTCCTGTCATACTATAGTTATATCATAATATAAATTAGATCAATACTCAGGATTTACACTACGGCAGTATAAAGTGTTTACACCTGAATAATTGTAGAGTACTAGAATAACTATTTTGCACTGCTTTTTGTTTTCCAGTGTGAAGTTGTCTTTGCTTGCTTGCTTTCTATGTACCTTTCCCTAAGTTCAGTTCAGTTTCACAGGCTATCCAATTCACCTCTCAATATATATTCATATACATCAGGCATTGTATTGATTTCATTTTCTTGAAGAAATTCATTCTGGAACTGTCCTACTTGCTCCAATACGGACCAATTGCTTTCTATCCTGGGCAGCAGCTGCTATTCTGAGATTACCCTTCCGCATCATCTTGGGGATTCTGGTGTCGTTTTCCCTGTTTCCTGAACCCAAATCTTTTTCTTTTTGGTTTACTTTAAAAAAAATGGCACATATCCACCAGAGAATACTGAGAAATGTTGCATAAAAACTCAACTATAGCTTTAGAGATACATGTTTAGGTAGTAAAACTATAAAGTAGAACAAGAAAGTTTAGGATAACCGTTACCTTGGGGGGGAAAGCAGTGGTAGAGATTGAGAAGAGGTCCAATGAAAGCTTCTAAATATGGTAATGTTCTTCTTTTTTTCCTAAGCTGGCTGAATGTTTCCTATTTGTTAAGCTATTAAACGATACATTTTTGTTTTCTGCACTACTATGTGTGGATAATATATTTGACCATAAAAAGTATAAAAATAAGAGTTTAAACCAACACTTAATCTGCAGTACACCTTCAGTAAATGTTAGCCATTAGTATTACTGTTAAATCAGCAGTTTTCAACTAGTGGAAACTTCCCTACTCAGGGGACATTTGGCAATGTCTAGAGACATTTTTGGTTGTTTCAGCTGGGAAAGAGGAATGGTGCTACTGCATCTATTGGGTCAAGGCCAGGGATCCTGTTAACATCCTACAGTGTACAGGACAACTCCCTATAGCAAAGAATTATCTGGCCCAAAATGTCAATAAATAATGCTGAGATTCCATAAAAAGAAAGGAAATTGAGTTATTTGTAGTGAGGTGGGTGGACCTAGAGTCTGTCATACAGAGTGAAGTAAGGCAGAAAGAGAAAAACAAATACCGTATGCTAACATATATATATGGAATCTAAAAAAAAAAAAAAAAAAAAAGGTTCTGAAGAACCTAGGGGCAGGACAGGAATAAAGACACAGACGTAGAGAATGGACTTGAGGACACTGGGAGGGGGAAGGGTAAGCTGGGACCAAGTGAGAGAGTAGAATGGACATATATACACCACCAAATGTAAAATGGATAGCTAGTGGGAAGTAGACACATAGCTCAGTGCTTTGTGTCCACCTAGAGGGGTGGGATAGGGAGGGTGGGAGGGAGACGCAAGAGGGAGGAGATATGGGGATATATGTATACGTATAGCTGATTCACTTTGTTATACAGCAGAAACTAACAGACCATTGTAAAGCAATTATACTACAATAAAGATGTTTTAAAAAAATAATAATGAGGTTGAGAAACTCTGTTGTAAAGTCTCTCATGTGATATGCATTATCCAGAAGGCCTCAATTAATGGTCATCCCCTCCTCTACCACAAATTATTTTCTTTACTTATATCTATTTACAGCTTTCTTGTCAATTACATCACTGTTTCAATATGATAACAATGCATGGCTTCTGATTCCTTCAAGGTCAAACATTGGATAAACACCAAATAGATGAAAATAATGGAATGGCCAGGATTTCCTCTTACATCACTTAGCTAGGATAATGTCCTGTTTGCTAGCAATAAACTCTGCACTCCTGAGAGTCATCAGATTTACTAGGCATATGCTACATCTGTCTTTTCTTCTGAATGACAAGGGTCATCTTTTCTTTTGTTGAAGCCTCTTTCTTGTAAGTTCAGTCTGTATCATTGCAGGCCTGACTTCTCAGGCAGTAGTGGCAGAGGGTCCGTGGATATACTTACATAATCTTTGTGATCTATTGGGCCACAGTAGCCGGCTTTTTCTAGCCACAATGATCAGATTATTAGATCAAGATAATCTTAAATTGTAATAATTTTTAAAAACTCACTACAGAAGATTACAGATAATCCAAAATTAGCATGGCAGTGTTCTTCCTGTTATAGGAAAAACCTCAAAAAGGGAAGAAAGAAGCTGAATTGATAATTATCTATATTGATTTGATGGAACAATTGTGAGGCAATGATTAATTTGATTGTTCTCTAAGGTTTTATCTACCTTCATAATAATAAGTAAAATAGAACATTTGAACCTTATTAAGTCAAATACTTTTCTTATAAATTATTTCATCCCTTCACTAAACCACTCTGCCCCTCAAAAACTAATGCTTTGTAAGCTTAGGAATTCCACAAGCTGAACTAGATATGATTTAACAAGCCACACCAACAGTTTGGACCAGTTTCTGATATCACACCCATGATTTTATATTTTCTCCTTGTGTGCTTCAGGATCTGCAGTCATCCTGTCTGAAGCTACCCCTGGATACAAAGTTTAAACACCTACTAACAAGGGATTCCGATTATTTTGGTTTGGCTCTTTTGTGCCAGCATAGATGAAATTTCTCTCTAATATTAGCCTTTCACCGCAGTTTGAGGCAATTTTTCATGGTACAATTAAAATAGCAAAGATCTTGGCTTAGTTGGATCCCACTTTTGCCACTTACTGACTGTGTGGAAACATTCATCTAACCTCTCTGTGTCTAAATTTCCTCATCTGTAAAAGGAACAGATACTAATATTCTGAACAGCTATGAAAATGGGGAGGGAGATGTCATGGGCTTTTAGATGGGCAATTTTAAAAAGTGGTGTGGGAGAAACAGGCAATTATAAACATCACTAAATAGCTAGGGACTAGGAATTATGTTCTGAGGAAAATTCAAAGACTTAAAATTTAATTTGGCTGACTATAGAAAGAAGAAAAGGGAATATAAAGCATCTTTTTGAGTGTCTATATGCCCAATGTGTGTGTGTGTGTGTGTGTGTGTGTGTGTGTATATATATGTATGTATGTATGTATATATATATATATATATATATATATGTACACACTAGGTACATTTACTCATTTTCACCTTGTTTAAATCCTTACAATTATCCTATAAAGTAGATATTAGTTTGTTCCTTTTTCAACTGAACCATAGGCTTGCCAGAGACCTGTATGTAATATGGCCTTGATTTCAAAGATGAGCTGGACCCATTCTTGTTCCTAGGAATCAGGAAACAGAGAGGGAGAGGGAAAGTGAAATAGGGAGAGAAAGGGAGGGAGCAGAGAGAGAGGGAGAGAAAGTGAAAGGGAGAGAGGGAGGGGAGAGGGAGAATACAGTTCATGAGAATTGGAGGGTACGTACCCAGTCTCCATAGCTGCCCAAGGTTCTGTCAATCCTGCAGTTTCAAGTCAAATGTATCTTCACCTAATCCTCAACCTTGTGTACACTCATTCAAAGATGAATCATTTGGGCTGTTCTCCGAGTTCCTAGTTAACATCATAATATCATGAAAATCTTCCAGGAATGGCTGCTCAAAGGCCACAGGAGTTCTGAGGTTCCTGTCTCTCTCTCCTCTCACTACATGGGTTGAGAACCGTACAGCTGAAGTTCACTCACAGACACTATAGACCCAATAATACTCTCTGCACATCCATACTATTTCCCGAACTTCATTGATCACATGCAAGCGTCAGAATAAAGTTTTGGCCAGCATCCTGTGCTAGCCTCACAGGCCTCCTCCCTGCACAACCTGTGAGCAACAGCACTTCCCTTGCACCTGACTAGGCCTCTGGGGTGAGGAGGTGCTGTACAAAAGTAAATCTGAGGCACAGAGAAGTTAACTACCTGGTCCAAGATCAGAGAACTACTGTGTGGCTGACAGGGTCTTGGTGATCCGGCCAGGTGTCAGACCTTAACATCTCAGAGGGAGAGCCAAGTTCAGGACATTGGTCCACCAGAGACCTCCCGTCTCCACATGATATCAAATGGTGAAAGGTCTCCAAGAGATCTCCATCCCAACGCTAAGACCCAGCTCCACTCAACGACCAGCAAGCTACAGTGCTGGACACCCTAGGCCAAACGACTAGCAAGACAGGAACACAACCTGACCCATTAGCAGAGATGCTGCCTAAAATCATACTAAGGTCAAAGACACACTAAAACACATCACTGGACGTGATCCTGCAGCCAGAAGGAAAAGATCCAAGCTCATTCACCACAACACAGGCACCAGTCCCCTCCACCAGGAAGCCTACACAACCCACTGAACCAACCTTACCCACTGGAACTATGGGAACTAGGAACCTGCAGCCTGTGAAAAGGAGACCCCAAACACAGTAAGTTAACCAAAATGACAAGACAGAGAAATACACAGCCGATGAAGGAGCAAGGTAAAAAGCCACCAGACCAAACAAATGAAGATGACATAGGCAGTCTACCTGAAGAAGAATTCAGAGTAATGATAGTAAAGATGATCCAAAATCTGGGAAATAGAATGGGGAAAATACAAGAAATGTTTAACAAGGACATAGAAGAACTAAAGAGCAAACAAACAATGATGAACAGAACAATAAATGAAATTAAAAATTCTCTAGAAGGAATCAATAACAGAATAACTGAGGCAGGAGAACAAATAAGTGACCTGGAAGATAAAATAGAGGAAATGACTACTGCAGAACAGAATAAAGAAAAATGATGAAAAGAATTGAAGACATTCTCAGAGACCTCTGGGACAACATTAAATGCACCAAAATTCAAATTATAAGGGTCCAAGAAGAAGAAGAGAAAAAAAAAAGGGGCGCTGAGAAAATATTTGAAGAGATTATACTTGAAAATTTCCTTAATATGGGAAAGGAAATAGTCAAGCAAGTCCAGGGAGAACAGAGAGTCCCATACAGGATAAATCCAAGGAGAAACACGCCAAGACACATATTAATCAAACTATCAAAAAATTAAATACAAAGAAAAAAATATTAAAAGCAGCAAGGGAAAAACAACAAATAACATACAAAGGAATCCCCATAAGGTTAACAGCTGATCTTTCAGCAGAAACTCTGCAAACCAGAAGGGAGTGGCAGGACATATTTAAAGTGATGAAAAGGAAAAACCTACAACCAACATTACTCTACCCAGCAAGGATATAATTCAGATTCAACGGAGATCTTAAAACCTTTACAGACAAGCAAAAGCTAAGAGCACCACCACACCGTCATTACAACAAATGCTAAATGAATGCCTCTAGGAAGGAAACACAAGAGAAAGAAAAGACTTACAATAACAAACACAAAGCAATTTAGAAATGGTAATAGGAACATACATATCGATAACTACCTTAAATATAAATGGATTAAATGCTCCAATCAAAATATATAGACTGGCGGAATGGATACAAAAACAAGACCCATATATATGTTGTCTACAAGAGACCCACTTTACACCTGAAAGTGAGGGGACAGAAAAAGATATTCCATGCAAATGGAAATCAAAAGAAAGCTGGAGTAGCAATTCTCTTATCAGAGAAAATAGACTTTAAAATAAAGACTATCACCAGAGACGAAGAATGACACTACATAATGATCAAGGGATCAATCCAAGACGAAGATACAACAATTGTAAATATTTATGCACCCAACAGATTAGCAACTCAATCATAAGGGAAATGCTAACAGCTAAAAAAGGGGAAATCAACAGTAATAAAATAATAGTAGGGAACTTTAACACCTCACTTTCACCAATGGACAGATCATCCAAAAAGAAAATAAATAAGGAAACACAGGCATTAAATGATACATAAAACAAAATGGACTTAATTGATATTTATAGGACATTCCATTCAAAAACAACAGAATACACTTTCTTCTCAAGTGTTCATGGAACATCCTCCAGGATAGATCCTATCATGGGTCACAAATCAAGCCTTGGTAAATTTAAGAAAATTGAAAGCATATCAAGTATCTTCTCCGACCACAACACTATGAGACTAGATATCAATTACAGTAAAAAATCTGTAGAAAATACAAACACATGGAGGCTAAACAACACACTACTAAATAAAGAAGAGATCACTGAAGAAATCAAAGAGGAAGTCAAAAAAATACTTAGAAACAAATGACAATGAAAACACAATGACTCAAAACCTATGGAATGCAGCAAAAGCAGTTCTAAGAGGGAAGTTTACAACACTATAATACTCCCTCAAGAAACAAGAAAAATCTCAAATAAACAACCTAATCTTGCACCTAAAGCAATTAGAGAAAGAAGAACAAAAAAATCCCAAAGTTAGCAGAAGGAAGGAAATCATAAAGATAAGATAAGAAATAAATGAAAAAGAAATGAAGGAAACAATAGCAAGATCAATAAAACTAAAAGCTTTTTCTCTGAGAAGTTAAACAAAATTGATAAATCATTAGCCAGACTCATCAAGAAAAAAAGGGAGAAGACTCAAATCAACAGAATTAGAAATGAAAGAGGAGAAGTAAGAACTGACACTGCAGAAATACAAAGGATCATTAGTGATTACTACAAGCAATTATATGCCAATAAAATGGACAACCTGGAAGAAATGGACAAATTCTTAGAAAAGCACAACCTTCCAAGACTGAACCAGGAAGAAACAGAAAATATAAGCTGACCAATGACAAGCACTGAAATTAAGACTGTGATTAAAAATCTTCCAAAAAACTAAAGTCCAGGACCAGATGGCTTCACAGGTGAATTCTAACAAACATTTACAGAAGAGCTAACACCTATCCTTCTCAAACTCTTCCAAAATATAGCAGAGGGAGGCAAACTTCCAAATTCATTCTATGAGGCCACCATCACCCTGACACCAAAACCAGACAAAGATGTCACAAAAAAAGAAAACTACAGGCCAATATCACTGATGAACATAGATGCAAAAATCCTCAACAAAATACTAACAAACAGAATCCAATAGCACATGAAAAGGACCATACACCATGATCAAGTGGGGTTTATCCCAGGAATGCAAAGATTCTTCAATATATGCAAATCAATCCATGTGATACACCATATTAGCAAATTGAAGGACAAAAACCATATGATCATCTCAATAGTCGCAGAAAAAGCTTTTGACAAATTCAACACTGATTTATGATAAAAACTCTCCAGAAAGTAGGCATAGAGGAAATCTACCTCAACATAATAAAGGTCATATATGGCATACCCACAGCCAGCATCATTCTCAATGGTGAAAAACTGAAACCATTTCCTCTAAGATCAGGAAGAAGACAAGGTTGCCCACTCTCACCACTATTATTCAACATAGTTTTGGAAGTTTTAGCCAGAGCAATCCGAGAAGAAAAGGAAATAAAAGGAATCCAAATTGGAAAAGAAGTAAAACTGTCACTGTTTGCTGATGACATGATACTATGCATAGAGTTGCTAAAGATGTTGCCGGAAAACTACTAGAGCTAATCAATGAATTTGGTAAAATAGCAGGATAATGCACAGAAATCTTTTGCATTCCTATACACTAATGATGAAAAATCTGAAAGAGAAATTAAGGAAACACTCCCATTTACCATTGCAACAACAAAAAAATAAATACCCAGGGATAACCCTACCTAAGTAGAAAAAAACCTGTATGCAGAAAACTATAAGTCACTGATAAAAGAAAATAAAGGATACAAACAGTTGGAGAGATATACCATGTTCTTGGATTGGAAGAATCAATATTGTGAAAATGATTATACTACCCAAAGCAATCTACAGATTCAATGCAATCCCTATCAAACTACCACTGGCATTTTTCACAGAACTAGAACAAAAAATTTCACAATTTGTATGGAAACACAAAGGACCCTGAATAGCCAAAGCAATCTTGAGAAAGAAAAATGGAGCTGGAGGAATCAGACTCCCTGACTTCAGACTATCTTACAAAGCTACAGTAATCAAGACAGCATGGTACTGGCACAAAAACAAAAATATAGATCAATGGAACAGGATAGAAAGTCCAGAGATAAACCCACGCAGATATGTTCACCTTATCTTTGACAAAGAAGGCAAGAATATACAATGGAGAAAACACAGCTTCTTCAATAAGTGGTTCTGGGAAAACTGGACAGCTCCATGTAAAAGAATGAAATTAGAACACTCCCTAACACCATACATAGAAGTAAACTCAAAATGGATTAAAGACCTAAATGTAAAGCCAGACACTATAAAACTCTTAGAGGAGAACATAGGCAGAACACTCTATGACATAAATCACAGCAAGATCCTTTTTGACCCACTTCCTAGTGAAATGGAAATAAAAACAAAAATAAACAAATGGGATTTAAGAAAACTTAAAAGCTTTTGCACAACAAAGGAAACCATAAACAAGACGAAAAGACAACCCTCAGAAGGGGAGAAAATATTTGCAAATGAAGCAACTGACAAAGGATTAATCTTCAAAATTTATAAGCAGCTCATGCAGCTCAATATCAAACAAACAAACAATCCAATCCAAAAATGGGCAGATGATCTAAAGAGACATTTTTCCTAAGAAGATATACAGATAACCAGCAAACACATGAAAGAATGCTCAACATCACTAATCATTAGAGAAATGCAAATCAAAACTACAAGGAGGTATCACACCAGTCAGAATAGCCATCATCAAAAAATCTACAAACAATAAATGCTGGAGAGGGTGAGTAGAAAAGGGAACCCTCTTGCACTGTTGGTGGTAATGTAAATTGATACAGCCACTATGGAGAACAATATGGAGGTTCCTTAAGATACTAAAAATAGAACTACCTTATGACCCCGCAACCCCACTGCTGGGCATATACCCTGAGAAAAACTGTAATTCAAAAAGAGTCATGTATCACAATGTTCATTGCAGCTCTATTTACAATAGCCAGGACATGGAAGCAGCCTAAGTGTCCATCGACAGATGAATGGAGAAAGAAGATGTGGCACATTATACAGTGGAATATTACTCAGCCATAAAAAGAAACTATATTGAGTTATTTGTAGTGAGGTGGATGGACCTAGAGACTGTCATACAGAGTGAAGTAAGGCAGAAAGAGAAAAATAAATACCGTATGTAGCACATATATATAGAATCTAAAAAAAAAGAAAAAATGGTTCTGAGGAACTTAGGGGAAGGACAGGAATAAAGACGCAGATGTAGAGAATGGACTTGAGGACATGGGAGGGGGAAGGGTAAGCTGGCACGAAGTGAGAGAGTGGCATGGACACATATACACTACCTAATGTAAAATAGATAGCTAGTGGGAAGCAGCTGCATAGTACAGGGAGATCAGCTTGGTGTTTTGTGTCCACATAGAGGGGTGGGATATGGAGGGTAGGAGGGAGAAGCAAGATCGAGTAGATATGGGGATATATGTATATGTATAGCTGATTCACTTTGTTATACAGTAGAAAGTAACACAGCATTGTAAAGCAATTATATTCCAATAAAAATGTTAAAAAGAAAAAGAATAAAGTTTCATACATTGGTAGAAGAACTGCCTTAGAGCTTCTCATCCACAAATAATTAACTTCCTGCTGTACCCTGATTGGGGAGAGATGGCTTTCCTAGAATCTTTGACAAATGAGCATGTTCTGTACTTTTCTGCCTCTATGGATTCTTCCTATTAGACTAGGAATCCTTTGTATTTAAAAATCAGTTTGAGAGGGGAAAAAAATGTTGCTACATGGGAAGAATACCATCTGATTCTAATTTTTTAAAGCACATATTGAAAGCTTTGGAGGATGAGGAGTCCTATCTGGGATGACTCTGTGTCCTTTTCATCATTCTCCTTGTGCCTCTTAGAGGATGGGGCTAGGCAGTGTAGTGAGATGGTAAAAGGACAGGAAGCATAAAGCCACCAGGTTGTGGAGTGAACCTGTGTGGCCTCGGACCCATCCTTTCTCTTTTCTGAGTCTCATTTTCCTTATGTATAAAATTGAAATCAACATATACATCAAATGGTGGTTGAGACGGTCAAATGTGATGGTGAGTGTGAAGGCATTTTGTAAACTACAATGAAATATTCTGATTTGGTATTTTAAATAAAAGGGCTTGATTGTTTTCTGGGGCTTCCTGAGTTATCTTTATTACCCCTCCTCCCACCCCTGATCGGCAGTTCCATAAACATTTAACGTGGGAGGTTAGGCTCTATCAGCCTCTTGGCAGACCATCTGCTAAATGAATCCAGAGATCTGTTCAAAAGGGAGCAGAAATTCAAGGGACTAAAGTACACATACACACAGATGAGCGCGCACACCCACACACACACCCACAGACACATACACACAGACACCACTTCCCCCCGAATCTCAGAGCTATAATTTCTTTAAATCATGTGATGAAAAAAAAATCTGATTGTTTCTCCCACAGCTATTTATAATGCCAGCAGGGAAAGCAGCACCGGCGCCTTTTGAGCTGGAGCCTCCATGCCGGGTTGGGAATTCATGGTGACTGTGATGTCTGAAGTGGGGGAGAAACAGGACACCCCCACAGGAAGTGTCACCTTGGGATCAGAAACCAGGGTTAGAACTCAAAATGCCAAGGCTCTGTTGTCATCCTGGCATAGACATTCTGGGGACTTGGCCCTTAGCTCCATCCCCACCTCTGGGACCTCCTGCTGTTATTCTCATGGGGATGGTTGGGAAGAAAGTGAGGCCTGCCCCATCCACTGAACTCTTATGATGGAACCAGAGAGCAGGACAGGCTCAGCATGACCTCTGGTGATCAAGGACATTGGAGTCAGGTTACTCTGATTTACAAGGTCATGACCAGGATATTTATTCGTTATCCTAGATCTTTGTGGTTTAAACCAGGTATGTGCATCTGGAGTAGCTGCATAATTCTTTCAATTTTCATCAGGCAAATCTTCGTTCTTTGTCCAAAATAGGACTTAGAAAAACTAGCTGTTGAATTATGGTTGCCCTTCGGCTTTTCCTAGTTACTTGGTACAATGGAATTAAACAGACTTGGGTTCAAATCCCACTAACTAGTTTTGAGACCATGGGCAAGTAGGTTAAGCTCTCTGCAGGCAATTTTGTAAAATGTGGATAATAAAATCACACAACTGTTGCCGGATTTGGAGTAGACACTTACTAAATGTTAGTCCTCCTCCAGGACCCCCTTCCTACTTCAGGACCCCTTGTTGGGTTTCCCGTGGACAACTCCCTCCACCCACAACAGCTCTTTAGATTTAGATTGTTTAAAACTCATTTGGTTATTTGTCCAATTGTTTTCAAGCTAATAGAGATAATAAAAGGACCTAAGAGTACCTATCTCATAGGTCTGTTTAAAGGATAAATGATATATTACAAATAAAAGCACTGAGCTTGGCAAATAGTAGGTGGATACAGATTAGCAAAATGTATTATCCTTCTGATGAGGGAGGAAGAGGGGGAAAAGACAGTCCTTGAGCCCCCAGTCAACCCCATCTTTAATTGTTCCCTTAGCGACATCTCCACAAGTCAGTAATCCTGAGTTTGAATCAGGAAGTCCTCAAAATATTGTACCTATTCCCAGTGACCTGACACTAAAGAAAATTCTCAAATTAACTAGAGCCTTGTCTCTGTTCTATTTTTCCTGTACACCTTCATTGTTTGGTTATTGCAATTGGAGTTGTTGAGACCATTCCCAAAGAGTGGACAATGAAATGTTCCCCAAAATTCTGTGCAGGGCATTTTTCTGTTTTGCCAGGCTTGCTGAGTGAGGGTGAGATGGGAGGGTCTGGAAATCCTCCATTTTACAAGGGAGGAAATACTTCTTAATTTTATCCTTTTATGGTTCTAGCTTCAGATCACCATGCAAAGCCAAATCCACCTCCCCCAACATACCAACAACAATCTAGGGATGGCACCTAGTTCCAAATTATAACTTCTGGGTGCCAATTTCTCAAAAACCCTGCTTTCTTTAGGTACTGACATTATTGGGACTCAGTTTTTTCTAAGCTTAATAGAATACATAATAACACTGACAAAGAAAGGTATAAAAAGATTCCTACCTAGAAATGCATATTTGTGGCGTCAGAAACGTGCAGCTATTTTCAGGTATGTATAGAACTGGTCCATTGGACTACAGGATTTAAAAAAAAATGCTTATCTAAATCTCAATGTGTAGAGAATGGCAGGTACCCTATTAACCATGAAAAAAAAGAAAAATTACCATTTTAAAGAGCAGAAAAATTGAAAGTAGCTACTTCTGCTGAGGAGGGTTTTATTTTACATCAAAAGAGGTGGAGCTGTGACAAAGTGAGAGAGTGGCATGGACATATATACACTACCAAACGTAAAATAGATAGCTAGTGGGAAGCAACCGCATAACACAGGGAGATCAGCTCGGTGCTTTGTGACCGCCTAGAGAGGTGGGATAGGGAGGGTGGGAGGGAGGGAGATGCAAGAGGGAAGAGATATGGGAACATATGTATAACTGATTCACTTTGTTATAAAGCAGAAACTAACACACCATTGTAAAGCAATTATACTCCAATAAAGATGTTAAAAAAAAAAAGAGGTGGAGAATTAAGATGGGGAATTAAGAATCTACCTTGACTGTTTCTTTGAGGGTGACACTTGAGAGCACTTCCTCTCAAGGCATCAACTTAAGGGAGAGGGGGATAGCAGGATTGCTCTTCACAACAAACCTAATAAATCTGGAGTGGGGGATTTTGGATTTGGAAGGGCCACCCAGGAAGGGATAAGGCATGTGAGAGGCAAGGGAACTAGGAGAGGGGGGACAGGCAAAAGGAGGTTCAGGCAACCAGAGGTCCCTAAGTTGGCAGGAAACCTAAAGGAAGAAACACAGCCAGGAAGAGATTGTGAGAGGGAAGGATGCATTTTGGAGTAAAATGCCGTACTTTTCAATTTTAAGACAATGTCTTAAATTATTGTGGTCCCCATTCCGTTGCTTTAGATCTTGAGTGATGCTTGGTTATACCGACCTGCACTAGGTCTTCAGTGTTTTGTGTGGAAGGAAGGACCAGCATGGATTCCCAAGAGGCTTATGATGTACAGGAAGGACAGAGAAGTTGAAGGAGGAGGGATGCAGAAGCAAGACACTGGCTGTAAGATGAGATGACCAAGGGACAGGTTAAGCCCTATGGGAATCCACAGAAACATTGCAGGGGGTGGGGGCGGTGAGAAGGGAAGAGTGTGGGTGCTGGACTTTCTAAAGGTAGCAGAGACACTCTAGCAGTCCTCTTGGAAAATTAAAGGGCAGGTGATTCCCTGAAAACTTGAAGATGGGTGTCCCCCAGAGGCAGCTGATTTGTGTGTATGTGGTGGGGGTGGGGAAATCCTTGGGTGAGGCAATTAACAAATGCTGATACCTTTTACAGACATCACTTTGTACCTGAGAAAGCTACTTTGTGTAAATCATGGGGCTAAAAAAAGGAGCCTGAAAGCCTTGATATGTGGTTCTTGTTCTTGGCAGCAAACTATCCCACCTTGGCACACGGCAGGCAATCTAGGTGAGCTACACAGATAGGTCAGGTCAGGGGTAAACTCATTTTATAGATAAACTTAGTATCCTTTTATAAAAGAGGGTAAATTACATCATGCTTTTTCATCCTACAACTGTGCTATATCTTCCTTGGCAGGGCTGCTGTGTAGACAGGTGTTTTTTGTGTATGACAAAAAGGCACCTGGCCTAAGTGGGAGTGGGGAGCTAACACCAGCCTTCACTCATCTTGAGTTGTGTGTCTATCAGCTACTGGGGCCCAGAGACTTGAAGGTAAAAACATGGGCTCATTGTCATCATTCTTTTTATTTTACGTCTTTTGTGTCTTTTTGTAATTCTTAGTTCAATGGTTCTTTGTACAATGTGTCTTAAGAATATTCTTATTGATGGGCCAAACCTTTAAACTCAATCATTTTGTCCTCTCTGAGGTGACATGTTTCAATCTTCTCAACTTCTAAAAAAAGAGACAATGAAATATTACACAATGTATCCACTTGGCAAATTCTTGTGTTTTCTTAAGAGAAATAAAACCATTATTTCATGGGAGACTTGGAAAATGAAAATTTCCAATAAGGACTCATCATATCTATGGCTTGCATGGCTTATCATAGTCAGACGTTAGAATTGTATATATTGCAACTTGACCTTCCCAGCTGGGGTATGAGTTTTGGTGGAAAGAAGCCATGCTTGCACTCTAAGGTTGGAATAACAAGGAGATTGCATTTTGGTATGATTGGTAGTAACTGCCTTGATCAGTGTGTTGAAAAGATGATGGGGCTGTATTCAAGCTGGTTCAGGATGGGACAGCTACAAGCCATTAGTGGTGACTGCTGTGGATATGAAAGAGTGGGGCTCTATGTCCTTTTTATAACATTGGACAGAATAGGTACTGGATAAAACCTTGCTTTGTTTCATAAATTAAAACAAAAAGTATTACTACAAAAGGAATGCTGGAATTCTCACACTACCCAACTTCTCTCTGTATAAGACAAGAAGGTGTATACCCAAAACCATATGATTCATTATTCAAATGGGTACACTCTTTATAAAAATTTTTTTAATTTTTTATTTTATTTTTTCAACATATTTATTGAAGTATAATTGCTTTACAATGGTGTGTTAGTTTCTGCTTTATAACAAAGTGAACCAGCTATACATATACATATATCCCCATATCTCCTCCCTCATGCATCTCACTCCCACCCTCCCTATCCCACCCCTCTAGGTGGACACAAAGCACTGAGCTGATCTCCCTGTGTGGCTGCTTCCCACTAGCTATCTATTTTACATTTGGTAGTGTATATTAGTCCATGCCACGCTCTCACTTCGTCCCAGCTTACCCTTCCCCCTCCCCGTGTCCTCAAGTCCATTCTCTACATCTGCATCTTTATTCCTGTCCTGCCCTAAGGTTCTTCAGAACCATTTTTTTATTTTTTATTTTTAGATTCCATATATATGTGTTAGCATACAGTATTTGTTTTTATCTTTCTGACTTACTTCCCTCTGTAAGACAGACTCTAGGTCCATCCACCTCACTACAAATGACTCAGTTTCGTTTCTTTTTATGGCTAATAGTCCATTGCATATATGTGCTACTTCTTCTTTACCCATTCATCTGTCGATGGACACTTAGGTTGCTTCCATGTCCTGGCTATTGTAAATAGTGCTGCAGTTAACATTATGGCACATGACATTTTTGGAATTATGGTTTTCTCAGAGTATATGCCCAGTAGTGGGATTGTTGGGTCATATGGTAGTTCTATTTTTAGTTTTTTAAGGAACCACCATACTGTTCTCCATAGTGGCTGTATCAATTTCCATTCCCACCAACAGTGCAAGAGGGTTCCCTTTTCTCCACACCCTCTGCAGCATTTACTGTTTGTTGATTTATTTATTATTTTACTCTTCTTTTTTTTTTTTTGGCTGCATTGGGTCTTTGTTGCTGTGTGCAGGTTTTCTCTAGTTACAGCGAGCAGGAGCTACTCTTCATTGCAGTGTGTGGGTCTCTCATTGTGGTGGCTTCTCTTGTGCAGAGCATGGGCTCTAGGCAAGAGGGCTTCAGTAGTTGTGGCTCGTGAGCTCTAGAGCACAGGCTCAGTAGTTGTGGTGCCCAGGCTTAGTTGGGATCCTCCTGGACCAGGGCCTGAACCCGTGTCCCCTGCACTGGCAGGAGGATTCTTAACCACTGCGCCACCAGGGAAGACCTGTAGATTTTTTTGATGATGGCCATTCTGACCGCTGTGAGGTGATACCACATAGTAGTTTTGTTTTGCATTTCTCCAATGATTAGTGATGTTGAGCATCTTCTCATGTGTTTGTTGGCAATCTGTATACCTTCTTTGGAGAAATGTCTATTTAGGTCTTCTGCCATTTTGGGATTGGGTTGTTTGTTTTTTTGATATTGACCTGCATGGGCTGCTTGTATATTTTGGAGATTAATCCTTTGTCAGTTGCTTCATTTGCAAATATGCTCTCCCATTCTGAAAGTTGTCTTTTGGTCTTGTTTATGGTTTCCTTTGCTGTGCAAAAGCTTTTAAGTTTCATTAGGTTCCATTTGTTTATTTTTGTTTTTATTTCCATTTCTCTAGAAGGTGGGTCAAAAAGTATCTTGCGGTGATTTATGTCATAGACTGTTCTGCTTATGTTGTTCTGTAACAGTTTTATAGTGTCTGGCCTTACATTTAGGTCTTTAATCCATTTTGAGTTTATTTTTGTGTATGGTGTTAGGGAGTGTTCTAATTTCATTCTTTTACATGGAGCTGTCCAGTTTTCCCAGTACCACTTATTGAAGAGGCTGTCTTTTCTCCATTGTATATTCTTGCCTCCTTTATCAAAGATAAGGTGACCATATGTGCATGGGTTTATCTCTGGACTTTCTACCCTGTTCCATTGATCTATATTTCTGTTTTTGTGCCAGTACCATACTGTCTTGATTACTGTAGCTTTGTAGCATAGTCTGAAGTCTGGGAGCCTGATTCCTCCAGCTCCATTTTTCTTTCTCAAGATTGCTTTGGCTATTTGGGTCTTTTGTGTTTCCATACAAATTGTGAAATTTTTTGTTCTAGTTCTGTGAAAAATGCAATTGGTAGTTTGATAGAGATTGCATTGAATCTGTAGATTGCTTTGGGTAGTATAGTCATTTTCACAATATTGATTCTTCCAATTAAAGAACATGGTATATCCCTCCATCTGTTTGTATCATCTTTAATTTCTTTCATCATTGTCTTATAGTTTTCTGCGTACAGGTCTTTTGTGTCCTTAGGTAGGTTTATTCCTAGGTATTTTATTCTTTTTGTTGCAATGGTAAATGGGAATGTTCCTAAGTTTCTCTTTCAGATTTTTCATCATTAGTGTATAGGAATGCAAGAGATTTCTGTGCATTAATTTTGTATCCTGCTACTTTACGAAATTCATTGATTAGCTCTAGGAGGTTTTGGTAACATCTTTAGGATTCTCTATGTATTGTACCATGTCATCTGCAAACAGTGACAGTTTTACTTCTTCTTTTCCAATTTGGATTCCTTTTCTTTCTTCTTCTTCTTCTCTGATTGCTGTGGCTAAAACTTCCAAAACTATGTTGAATAAAAGTGGTGAGAGTGGGCAACCTTGTCTTGTTCCTTATCTTAGAGGAAATGCTTTCAGTTTTTCACCATTGAGAATGATATTGGCTGTGGGTTGGTCCCACAAACCCACAGCCAACATGGCCTTTATTATGTTGAGGTAGGTTCCCTCTATGCCTACTTTCTGGAGAGTTTTTATCATAAATCAGTGTTGAATTTTGTTGAAAGCTTTTTCTGCATCTACTGAGATGATCATATGGTTTTTATCTTTCAGTTTGTTAATATGGTGTATCACATGGATTGATTTGCATTTATTGAAGAATCTTTGCATTCCTGGGATAAACCCCACTTGATCATGGTGTATGGTCCTTTTAATGTGCTGTTGGATTCTGTTTGCTAGTATGTTGTTGAGGATTTTTGTATCTATGCTCATCAGTGATATTGGCCAGTAGTTTTCTTTTTTCTAACATCTTTGTCTGGTTTTGGTATCAGGGTGATGGTGGCCTCATAGAATGAGTTTGGGAGTTTGCCTCCCTCTGCTATATTTTGGAAGAGTTTGAGAAGGATAGGTGTTAACTCTTCTCTAAATGTTGGATAGAATTCGCCTGTGAAGCCATCTGGTCCTGGGCTTTTGTGTGTTGGAAGATTTTTAATCAGAGTTTCAATTTCAGGGCTTGTGATTGGTCTGTTTATATTTTCTATTTCTTCCTGGTTCAGTCTTGGAAGGTTGTGCTTTTCTAAGAATTTGTCCATTTCTTCCAGGTTGTCCATTTTAGTGGCATGTAATAGCTTGTAGTAATCTCTCATGATCCTTTCTATTTCTGCAGTGTCAGTTGTTACTTCTTTTTCATTTTTAACTCTGTTGATTTGAGTCTTCACCCTTTTTTTCTTTATGGTGAGGCTGGCTAATGGTTTATCAATTTTGTTTATCTTCTCAAAGAACCAGCATTTAGTTTTATTGATCTTTGCTGTTGTTTTCTTTGTTTCTATTTCATTATTTCTGCTGTGATCTTTATTATTTCTTTCCTTCTGCTAACTCTGGGGATTTTTGTTCTTCTTTCTCTAATTGCTTTAGGTGTAAGATTAGGTTGTTTATTTGAGATTTTTCCTGTTTCTTGAGGTAATATTGTATTGCTATAAACTTCCCTCTTAGAACTCCTTTTGCTGCATCCCATAGGTTTTGGGTCGTTGTGTTTTCATTGCCTTTTTTTCTAACTATTTTTTTATTTCCTCTTTGATGTATTCAGTGATCTCTTGGTTATTTAGTAGTGTATTGTTTAGCCTCCATGTGCTTGTATCTTTTACATATTTTTTCCTCTAATTGATATCTAGTCTCATAGTGTTGTGGTCGGAAAAGATACTTGTTACTATTTCAATTTTCTTAACTTTACCAATGCTTGATTTGTGACCCAAGATATGATCTATCCGGGATAATGTTCCATGAGCATTTGAGAAGAAAGTGTATTCTGTTGTTTCTGGATGGAATGACCTATATATATCAATTAAGTCCATCTTGTCTGATATATCATTTGAAGCTTGTGGTTCCTCATTTATTTTCATTTTGGATGATTTTTCCATTGGTGAAAGTGGGGTGTTAAAGCCCCTACTATTTTTGTGTTACTGTCAATTTCCCCTTTTATGGCTGTTAACATTTGCCTTATATACTGAGCTGCTCCTATGTTTGGTGCATAAATATTTACAATTGTTATGTCTTCTTCTTGGATTGATCCCTTGATCATTATGTAGTGTCCTTCTTTATATCTTGTAAGAGTCTTTATTTTAAAGTCTAATATATCTGATATGAGTATTGCTACTCCAGCTTTCTTTTGATTTCCATTTGCATGGAATATCTTTTTCCATCCCCTCACTTTCAGTCTGTATGTGTCCCTAGATCTGAAGTGGGTCTCTTGTATGGTTTTAGGGAGTGTTCTAATTTCATTGCTTTTACATGTAGCTGTCCAGTTATCCCAGCACCACTTATTGATGAGGCTGTCATTTCTCCATTGTATATTCTTGCCTCCTTTATCAAAAATAAGTTGACCATAAGTACATGGGTTTATCTCTGGGCTTTCTATCCTCTTCCATTGATCTATATTCCTGTTTTTGTGCCAGTACCATACTGTCTTGATTATTGTAACTTTGTAGTATAGCCTGAAGTCAGGGAACCTGATTCCTCCAGCTCCGTTTTTCTTTCTCAAGATTGCTTTGGCTATTCGGGGTCCTTTGTGTTTCCATACAAATTGTGAATTTTTTTGTTGTAGTTCTGTGAAAAATGCAATAGGTAGTTTGATAGAGATTGCATTGAATCTGTAGATTGCTTTGGGTAGTATAGTCATTTTCACAATGTTGATTCTTCCAATTCAAGAACATGGTATATCTCTCCATCTATTTGTATCATCGTTAATTTCTTGCATCAATGTCTTAGAGTTTTCTGCATATTGGTCATTGTCTCCTTAGGTAAGTTTATTCCTAGATATTTTATTCTTTTTGCTGCAATGGTAAATGAGACTGTTTCCTTAACTTCTCTTTCAGATTTTTCATCATTAGTGTAGGGGAATGTAAGAGATTTCTGTGCATTAATTTTGTATCCTACTACTTTAGCACATTCATTGATTAGCTCTAGTAGTTTTCTGGTAACATCTTTAGGACTGTCTATGTATAGTATCATATCATCTGCAAACACTGACAGCTTTAATTCTCCTTTCCCATTTGGATTCCTTTTATTTCTTTTTCTTCTCTAATTGATGTGGCTAAACTTCCAAAATTATATTGAATAATAATGGTGAGACTGGGCAACCTTGTCTTCTTCCTGATTTTAGTGGAAATGGTTTCAGTTTTTCACCATTGAGTATGATGTTGGCTGTGGATTTGTCATTTATGGCCTTTATTATGTTGAGGTAAGTTCCCTCTATGTCTATTTTCTGGAGGGTTTTTATCATAAATGGGTGTTGAATTTTGTTGGAAATTTTTCTGCATCTATTGAGATTATCATATGCTTTTTCTCCTTCAAATTGTTAATATGGTGTATCACATTGATTGATTTCCGTATATTGAAGAATCCTTGCATTCCTTGGATAAACCCCACTTAATCATGGTGTATGATCCTTTTAATGTGCTGTTGGATTCTGTTTGCTAGTATTTTGTTGAGGATTTTTGCATCTATGTTCATCAGTGATATTGGCCTGTAGTTCTCTTTTTTTGTGAACATCTTTGTATGGTTTTGGTATCAGGGTGATGGTGGCCTCATAGAATGAGTTGGGGAGTGTTCCTCCCTCTTCAGTATTTTGGAAGAGTTTGAGAAGGATAGGTGTTAGCTCTTCTCTAAATGTTTGATAGAATTCGCCTGTGAAGCCATCTGGTCCTGGGCTTTGTTTGTTGGAAGATTTTTAATCACAGTCTCAATTTCAGTGCTTGTGATTGGTCTGTTTATATTTTCTATTTCTTCCTTGTTCACTTTGACAAGGTTGGGCTTTTCTAAGAATTTGTCCATTTCTTCCAGGTTGTCCATTTTATTGGCATAGGGTTGCTTGTAGTAATCTCTCATGATCCTTGTTTTTCTGTAGTGTCAGTTGTTACTTCTCCTTTTTCCTTTCTAATTCTATTGTTTTGAGTCTTCTCCATTTTTTCTTGATGAGTCTGGCTAACAGTTCATCAGTTTTGTTTATCTGCTCAGAGAACCAGCTTTTAGTTTTATTGACCTTCGCTATTGTTGCCTTCATTTCTTTTTCATTTATTTCTGATCTGATCTATATGATTTCTTTCCTTCAGTGAACTTTGGGGTTTTTTGTTCTTCTTTCTCTAATTGCTTTAGGTGTAAGATTAGGTTATTTATTTCAGATGTTTCTTCTTTCTTAAGGTAGGATTGTATTGATATAAACTTCCCTCTTATAACTGTTTTTGCTGCATCCCATAGGTTTTGGGTCATCGTGTTTTCATTGTCATTTGTTTCTAGGTATTTTTTGATTTCCTCTTTGATTTCTTCAGTGATCTCTTGGTTATGAAGTCGTGTATTCTTTAGCTTCCATGTCCTCTATTTTTTACAGATTTTTGCCTGTAATTGATATCTAGTCTCACAGCATTGTGGTCAGAAAGGATACTTGATACGATTTCAATTTTCTTAAATTTACCAAGGCTTGATTTGTGACCTAAGATATGATCTATCCTGGAGAATGTTCCATGAGCATTTGAGAAGAAAGTGTATTCTTTTGTTTTTGGATGGAATGTCCTATAAATGTCAATTAAGACCATCTTACTTAATGTATCATTTGAAGCTTGTGTTTTCTTATTTATTTTCATTTTGGATGATTTGTCCATTGGTGAAAGTGGAGTGTTAAAGTCCACTACTATGATTGTGTTACTGTCAATTTCCCCTTTTATGGTTGTTAGCATTTGCCTTATGTATTGTGGTGCTCCTATGTTGGGTGCATAAATATTTACAGTTGCTATATCTTCTTCTTGCATTGATCCCCTGATCATTATGTAGTGTCCTTCTTTATCACTTGTAATAGTTTATTTTAAAGTCTATTTTGTCTGATATGGGAATTGCTATTCCAACTTTCTTTTGATTTCCAATTGCATGGACTATCTTTTTCCATCCCCTCACTTTCAGTCTGTATGTGTCCCTAGGTCTGAAGTGCGTCTCTTGTAGACAGTGTATACATGGGTCTTGTTTCTGTATCCATTCAGCCTGTCTATGTCTTCTGGTTGGAGCATTTAATCCATTTACATTTAAGGTAATTATTGATATGTATGTTCCTATTACCATTTTCTTAATTGTTCTGGGTTTGTTATGTTATGTTTTCTTGTGTTCTGGGTTTGTTATGTTATGTTTTCTTGTGTTTCATGCCTAGATAAGTTCCTTTAGCATTTGTTGTAAAGCTGGTTTGGTGATGCTGAATTCTCTTAGCTTTTGCTTGTCTGTAAAGGTTTTAATTTCTCTGTTGAATCTGAATGAGATCCTTGGTGGGTAGAATAATCTTGGTTGTAGGTTTTTCCCTTTCATCACTTTAAATATGTCCTGCCAGTCCCTTCTGGTTTGCAGAGTTTCTGCTGAAAGATCAGCTGTTATCCTTATGGGGATTTGCTTGTATTTTATTTGTTGTTTTTCCCTTGCTGCTTTTAATATTTTTTCTTTGTATTTAATTTTGATAGTTTGATTATGTGTCTTGGTGTGTTTCTCCTTGGATTTATCCTGTATGGGACTCTCTGCACTTCCTGGACTTGATTATTTTCTTTCCCACATTAAGGAAGTTTTCAACTATAATCTCTTCAAATATTTTCTCAGTCCCTTTCTTTTTCTCTTCTTCTTCTGGGACCCCTATAATTCAAATGTTGGTGCATTTAATGTTGTCTCAGATGTCTCTGAGGATGTCCTCAATTCTCTTCATTCTTTTTCTTTATTCTGCTCTGCAGTCGTTATTTCCACTATTTTCTTTTCCAGGTCACTTATCCGTTTTTCTATCTCAGTTATTCTGTTATTGATTCCTTCTAGAGAATTTTTAATTTCATTTATTCTGTTGTTCATCATTGTTTCTTTGCTCTTTTGTTATTCTAGGTCCTTGTTAAACGTTTCTTGTATTTTCTCCACTCTATTTCCAAGATTTTGGATCATCTTTACTATCATTACTCTGAATTCTTTCTCAGTAGACTACCTATTTCCTCTTCATTTCTTTGGACTGGTGGGTTTTTACCTTCCTCCTTCATCTGCTGTGTGTTTCTCTGTCTTTTCATTTTGCTTAACTCCCTGTGTTTGTGGTCTCCGTTTTACAGGCTGCAGGTTCGTAGTTCCTGTTGTTTTTGGTGTATGCCCCCTTGGCTAAAGTTGGTTTATTTGGTTGTGTAGGCTTCCTGGTGGAGGGGAGTAGTGCCTGTGTTCTGGTGGATGAGGCTGGATCTTGTCTTTGTGGTGGGCAGGTCCATGTCCGGTGGTGTGTTTTGGGGTGTCTGTGACCTTATTATGATTTCAGGCAGCCTTTCCACCAGTGGGTGGGCTTGTGTTCCTGTCTTGCTAGCTGTTTGGTTTGGAGTGTCCAGAACTGTAGCTTGCTGGTCGTTGAGTGGAGCTGTGTCTTGGTGTTGAGATGGAGATCTCTGGGAGATTTTCTCCATGTGATATTATGTGGAGCTTGGAGGTCTCTGGTGGACCAATATCCTGAACTCGGCTCTCCCACATCAGAGGCACAGGCCTGACACCTGGCCAGAGCACCAAGACCCTTTGGGGAAGTCTGAGGTCTTTTTCCATCGTTCAGCAAGTGTTCTGTAGGAGTTGTTCCCCATATAGATGTATTTCTGATGTATCTGTGGGGAGGAAAGTGATCTCCATGTCTTACTCTTCTGCCATCTTGAAGGTCTCCCCTTGCCATATGGTTTGTAACTATGTTCCATGTTTGTGCAATACTGATTGTTTCTCTATTATGAAAAATGAAAAACTTGCACATTTGCATTTTCTCCCATTTTCCTTTCCCTTACAACCTAATTTTCTTTAGCTATATTTTACTTTTAAGTTGTCAAGATCTATAACCTTTACTTCTACTTTGTACAATTCCCATAATTGTTTAATCCTGTTTTATTGAAAAAAATTAGTCCCTTTTACGTGGTTTCTGTATTCTTGGATTTTGTATTTCAATTTAACTCTTTGTTGGTTTGATTTAACCATCTGGGAGTTTTCTTTTTTCCCCCAAGGTTTCTCAGGCATTTTAATCCCTTAACTCTTTCATGGTGAAAGCAATTTTTTGTTTCCTCCATATTAGAACGACATCTTGATTTTGCAAGATAGTCTTGGTTCAGAATTTCTTGAATTCAGAACTTTGTAGCCATTGGTCATTGACTTCTGTCATTAAATTTTGCTGTGGAGATTCTAATGCCAGACTCTACTTTTTCTCCTTGTGACTTGCTTTTTTTTGTCTACTAAATACATGAAGAATTTTCTTTTAGACTTAGAGTTCAATAACTTAATGATGATTTCAGTAATCCTCTCACAAACATTAATTTTTCCTGGAACATTTTGTGTCCTTTCAGTCTGTATATTATTTTTCCTAATTTCAAGGAAAATCTCTTCAAAAACTTTTGAATACATTTTTGTCCCATTTATTTGAATTTTCTATTCTGGAACAGTAATATGTCTTTTGGGAGGTGACGGTTTTTTTTTCTTTCTTTCTATTTTCTGCATCTATTATCTTTTTTCTTATTGTCTTAGGTTCTTGGGGTTTTCTGCTTTGTTTTCTTTTCTTTTCTTTTATTTATTTTTTTATACAGCAGGTCCTAATTAGTCATCAATTTTATACACATCAGTGTATACATGTCAATCCCAATTGCCCAATACATCACACCACCACCCCGACCCCCCACCCCCCACCGCTTTCCCCCCTTGGTGTCCATACATTTGTTCTCTACATATGTGTCTCAATTTCCACCCTGCAAACCAGTTCATCTGTACCATTTTTCTAGGTTCCACATATATGCGT
Organism: Balaenoptera physalus; assembly: GCF_965194825.1. NCBI lineage: Eukaryota > Metazoa > Chordata > Mammalia > Artiodactyla > Balaenopteridae > Balaenoptera > Balaenoptera physalus. Next base: position 13,338,535 of record NC_138891.1, on the reverse strand, counting down.
TAATATATGATATTTGTTTTTCTCTTTCTGACTTCACTCTGTATGACAGTGCCTAGATCCATCCACGTCTCAACAAATGACCAAATTTCGTTCCTTTTTATGGTTGAGTAATATTCCATTATATATATTTACCACACCTTCTTTATCCATTCGTCTGTCGATGGGCATGTAGGTTGCTTCCATGACCTGGCTATTGTAAATAGTGCTGCAATGAACATTGGGGTACATGTGTCTTTTTGAACTATGGTTTTCTCTGGGTATATGCCCAGTAGTGGGATTGCTGGATCATATGGTAATTCAATTTTTAGTTTTTAAGGAACCTCCATACTGTTCTCCATAGTGGCTGTATCAATTTACATTCCCACAAGTAGTGTAAAAGTGTTCCCTTTTCTCTACGCTCTATCCAGCATTTGTTGTTTGTAGATTTTCTGGTGATGCTCACTCTAACTGCTGTGAGGTTAGAGTAGTTTTGATTTGCATTTCTCTAATAATTAGTGATGTTGAGCAGTTTCTCAATTAGTGATGTTGAGCATTTCTCATTGTAGTTTTGATTTGCATTTCTCTAATAATTAGTGATGTTGAGCAGCTTTTCATGTGCTTCTTGGTCATCTGTATGTCTTCTTTGGAGCAATGTCTATTTAGGTCTTCTGCCTATTTTTGGATTGGGTTGTATGTTTTATGAATATTGAGCTGCATGAGCTGTTTATATACTTTGGAGATTAATCCTTTGTCCATTGATTCATTTGCAAATATTTTCTCCCAATCTGAGGGTTGTCTTTTCGTCTTGTTTATGTTTTCCTTTGCTGTGCAAAAGCTTTGAAGTTTCATTAGGTCCCATTTGTTTATTTTCGTTTTTATTTCCATTACTCTAGGAGGTGGATCAAAAAAGATCTTGCTGTGATTTATGTCGAAGTGTGCTCTTCCTACGTTTTCCTGTAAGAGTTTTATAGTGTCCAGTCTTACATTTATGTCTCTAATCCATTTTGAGTTTATTTTTGTGTATGGTGTTAGGGAGTGTTCTAATTTCATTCTTGTACACATAGCTGTCCATTTTTCCCAGCACCACTTATTGAAGAGACTGTCTATTCTCCATTGCATATCCTTGCCTCCTCTGTCATTGATTAGTTGACCATAGGTGTGTGGGTTTATCTCTGGGCTTTCTATCCTGTTCCATTGATCTATGTTTCTGTTTTTGTGCCAGTACCATATTATCTCGATTACTGTAGCTTTTTAGTATAGTCTGAAGTCAGGGAGTCTGATTCCTCCAGCTCAGGTTTTTTACCTCAAGACTGCTTTGGCTATTCGGGGTCTTTTGTGTCTCCATACAAATTTTAAGAATTTTTGTGCTAGTTCTGTAAAAATGCCATTGGTAATTTGATAGGGATTGCATTGAATCTGTAGATTGCTTTGGGTAGTATAGTCATTTTCACAATATTGATTCTTCCAATCCAAGAACATGGTATGTCTCTCCATCCTTTGGTATCATCTTTAATTTCTGTCATTAGTGTCTTATACTTTTGTGCATACAGGCCTTTTAGCTCCTTAGGTAGGTTTATTCCTAGGTATTTTATTCTTTATGTTGCAGTGGTAAATGGGAGTGTTTCCTTAATTTCTCTTTCAGATTTTTCATCATTAGTGTATAGGAATGCAAGAGATTTCTCTGCATTAATTTTGTATCCTGTAACTTTACCAAATTCATTGATTAGCTCTAGTAGATTTCTGGTGGCATCTTTAGGATTCTCTATGTATAGTATCATGTCATCTGCAAACAGTGACAGTTTTACTTCTTCTTTTCCAATTTGTATTCCTTTTATTTCTTTTTCTTCTCTGATTGCCGTGGTTAGGACTTCCAGAACTATGTTGAATGATAGTGGTGAGAGTGGACATCCTTGTCTTGTTCCTGATTTAGAGGAAATGCTTACAGATTTTCACCATTGAGAATGATGTTTGCTGTGGGTTTGTCGTATACGGCCTTTATTATTTTGAGTTAGGTTCCCACTATGGCCACTTTCTGGAGAGTTTTTTATCATAAATGGGTGTTGAAGTTTGTCAAAAGATTTTTCTGCATCTATTGAGATGATCATATGGTTTTTATTCTTCAATTTGTTAATATGGTGTATCACATTGATTGATTTGCGTATATTGAAGAATCCTCGCCTCCCTGGGATAAATCCCACTTGATCATGGTGTATGAGCCTTTTAACATGCTGTTGGATTCTGTTTGCTAGTATTTTGTTGAGGATATTTGCATCTATATTCATCAGTGATATTGGTCTGCAATTTTCTTTTTTTGTAGTATCTTTGTCTGGTTTTGTTTTCAGGGTGATGGTGGCCTCATAGAATGAGTTTGTGAGTGTTCCTTCCTCTGCAATTTTTTGGAAGAGTTTGAGAAGGATGGGTGTTAGCTCTTCTGTAAATGTTTGATAGAATTCACCTGTGAAGGCATCTGGTCCTGGACTTTTGTTTGTTGGAAGATGTTTAATGACAGTTTCAATTTCATTACTTGTGATTGGTCTGTTCATACATTTTATTTCTTCCTGGTTCAGTCTTAGAAGGTTATACCATTGTAAGAATTTGTCCATTTCTTCCAGGTTGTCCATTTTATTGGCATAGGGTTACTTGTAGTTGTCTCTTAGGATGCTTTGTATTTCTGTGGTGTCTGCTGTAACTTCTTTTTCATTTCTAATTTTATTGATTTGAGTCCTCTCCCTCTTTTTCTTGATGAGTCTGGCTAATGGTTTATCAATTTTGTTTATCTTCTCAAAGAACCAGCTTTCAGTTTTATTGATCCTTGCTATTGTTTTCTTTGTTTCTATTTCATTTATTTCTGCTGTGATCTTTATAATTTCTTTCCTTCTGCTAACTTCGGGGTTTGTTTGTTCTTATTTCTCTAGTTCCTTTCAGTGTAAGGTTAGATTGTTTATTTGAGACGTTTCTTGTTTCTTTAGGTAGGCTTGTATAGCTATAAACTTCCCTCTTAGAACTGCTTTTGTTGCATCCCATAGGTTTTGGATTGTCGTGTTTTCATTGTCACTTTTCTCTCGGTATTGTTTAATTTGCTCTTTGATTTCTTCAGTGATCTCTTGGTTATTTAGTAGCTTATTGTTTAGCCTTCATGTGCTTGTGTTTTTTACGTTTTTTTCCCTGTAATTCATTTGTAATCTCATAACGTTGTGGTCAGAAAAGACGCTTGAAATGATTTCAATTTTCTTAAATTTATCAAAGCTTGATTTGTGACCCAAGATATGATCTATCCTGGAGAATGTTCCGTGCACACTTGAGAAGAAAGTGTAATCTGCTGTTTCTAGATGGAATGTCCTATAAATATCAGTTAAATCTATCTGGTCTATTGGGTCATTTAAAGCTTCTGTTTCCTTCTTTATTTTCATTTTGGATGATCTGTCCATTGGTGTAAGTGAGGTGTTAAAGTTCCCCACAATTATTGTGTTACTTTCGATTTCCTCTTTTATAGCTGTTAGCAGTTGCCTTATGTATTGAGGTGCTCTTATGTTGGGTGCATATATATTTATAATTGTTATATCTTCTTCTTGGATTGATCCCTGGATCATTATGTAGTGTCTTTCCTTGTCCCTTGTAACATTCTTTATTTGAACGTCTATTTTATCTGATATAAGTATTGTTATTCCAGCTTTCTTTTGATTTCCATTGGCATGGAATATCTTTTTCCATCCCTCACTTTCAGTCTGTATGTGTCCCTAGGTCTGACGTGTGTCTCTTATAGACAGCATATAGATGGGTCTAGTTTTTGTATCCATTCAGCAAGTCTGTGTCTTTTGGTTGGAGTATTTAATCCATTCACGTTTTAGGTAATTATCAATACTTATATTCCTATGACCATTTTCTTAATTGTTTTGGGTTTGTTTTTTTAGGTCATTTTCTGTGTTTCCCACTTAGAGAAGTTCCTTTAGCATTTGTTGTAGAGCTGGTTTGGTGGTGCTGAATTCTCTTACCTGTTGCTTGTTTGTAAAGCTTTTGATTTCTCCATCGAATCTGAATGAGATCCTTGCCAGGTAGAGTAATCTTGCTTGTAGGTTCTTCCCTCTCATTACTTTAGGTATATCATGCCACTCCCTTCTGGCTTGTAGAGTTTCTGCTGAGAAATCAGCTGTTATCCTTATGGGAGTTCCCTTGTATGTTATTTGTCATTTTTCCCTTGCTTCTTTCAATAATTTTTCTTTGTCTTTAATTTTTGCCAGTTTGATTACTATGTGTCTCGGCTTGTTTCTCCTTGGGTTTATCCTGTATGGGACTCTCTGTGCTTCCTGGACTTGGGTGGCTATTTCCTTTCCCATGTTAGGGAAGTTTTTGACTATAATCTCTTCAAATATTTTCTTGGGCCCTTTCTCTCTCTCTTCTCCTTCTGGGACCCCTATAATGTGAATGTTGTTGTGATTAATGTTGTCCCAGGCTGTCTTCATTTCTTTTCATTCTTTTTTCTTTATTCTGTTCTGCAGCAGTGAATTCCACCATTCTGTCTTCCAGGTCACTTATCCGTTCTTCTGCCTCAGTTATTCTGCTATTGATTCCTTCTAGTGTAGTTTTCATTTCAGTTTTTTCAGTTATTGTATTGTTCACCTCTGTTTGTTTGTTCTTTAATTCTTCTAGGTCTTTGTTAAAAATTTCTTGCATCTTCTCGATCTTTCCCTCCATTCTTATTCCAAGGTCCTGGATCATCTTCACTATCATTATTCTGAATTCTTTTTCTGGAAGGTTGTCTATCTCCACTTCATTTAGTTGTTTTACTGGGGTTTTATCTTGTTCCTTCATCTGGTACATAGCCCTCTGCCTTTTCATCTTGTCTATCTTTCTGTGAATGTGGTTTTTGTTCCACAGGCTGCAGGATATTATTTCTTCTAGCTTCTGCTGTCTGCTCTCTGGTGGATGAGGCTTGTCACTTTGTTTTGTTTTGTTTTGTTTGTTATTGTTGTTTCCTCTCTATGTTCACTGTGATTGTCTTCCTTATATCTTAGTAATTGTTTTCAGGTGTGTCTATTATATTCCTTGTTCCATAATGTGTTGTTTTGGTTTTGTCTTGTCTCCTTGTCTTTACAGTCTCAATTTTCATCTCATCCTGTTGTTTTATTATCTTTGGTTTGTGGTCTTATTTTTTTTTTTTTTTTTTTTTTTAATTATTTATTTATTTTTGGCTGTGTTGGGTCTTCGTTTCTGTGCGTGGGCTTTCTCAAGTTGTGGCAAGTGGGGGCCACTCTTCATCGCGGTGCGCGGGCCTCTCACTGTCGTGGCCTCTCTTGTTGAGGAGCACAAGCTCCAGACGCGCAGGCTCAGTAGTTGTGGCTCACGGGCCTAGTTGCTCCGTGGCATGTGGGATCTTCCCAGACCAGGGCTCGAACCCGTGTCCCCTGCATTGGCAGGCAGATTCTCAACCACTGCGCCACCAGGGAAGCCCTGTGGTTTTATTTTATTGATTTTATTTTCTATAGAACCCATAGAAAGAGTGTAGTAGCATGAAGTACTTCTAGAGAATTTCTCCCATGTTAGCTTTGGGAACAGTTTTGGTATATTCTCTCTCCTCTCTCCCTCTCTCTCTCTCTCTCTTTCTCTGTCTCTCTCCTTCTCCCTACCCCCTCCCCTGCCTTGCTCTCTCATTTGCCTGTAGTGCAGTCTCTTAAGGCCACACCATTTCTTTTCACCTTCAGTTCTTGATGTGCGCAACCTTACCTAGAGTTTCTATTCGTTCTAACAATGTGGATATATTCTCCTTGACCCTTTTCTCACTCTATCAGTGACTTGTTTGTCTTCCTCTCCTGAGCTACTTTGAAGTTTGCACCTTGTGAGTGCTCCCCATTTTCCAAAATAACCTGGAGCCATGGGAGGGATATTGGAAACAGAAGCTTGTGTGCAGCCTTCAGAGAATCTGGGACCTTTCTTCCTTCCAAAACTTTGTCAATTGTCCTGTTTCAGGACTCTTTGCACCTGGTTGGGGCTAGTGTCTATTCGTGCAGAGGGGAGAGAGGACAGGGATGGCATCTTTCTTTGGTCTTTCCTCCAAGTCAATTTGGACCACTGCTTACATCAGAGAGATCATCCTGGTTGTTTCATATCTCTATTTCCACTCACCTTCTTTTCTCAATATTTATTTCCATTCCCGCCAATAGAAGAAGAAATACAAAACGTCAAGTCTCTTAATGAATACCATATGATATCACTTCTATGTGGAATCTGAAATATGATACAAGTGAACTTATCTACAAAGCAGCAAGAGACTAACAGACATAGAGAACAGACCTGTGGTTGCCAAGGGGCAGGAGGGGTGGGGGAGGAAAGGATTGGGAGTTTGAGATTGGCAGATGGAAACTAGTATATATAGGATGGATAAACAACAAGGTCTTACTGCATATATAGCACAGGGAACTATATTCAATATCCTATGATAAACCATAATGGAAAAGAATATGAAAAAGAATATATGTATATATGTAACTGAATCACTTTTCTGTACAGCAGAAATTAACACAACATTGTAAATCAACTATACATCAATAAAATAAAAAACAAATCTTCTTGAGATTTGGGTCCTCCTTTATAGTTCTGAGCAGAGAATGGAGTCTTCATCAGGAGCTCTCAGAGCACCCTTTCTGCATCCTAAGAGCACACTTTTTGTCTTGTTTTGCTAAGTCTCTGTTATTGTTGGAGATGGTTAGATCTGGGTAATCCTTACCATTTTCCCTTCCTTCTTATTTCTCTCAGCCAGGGGATGCCAAATGGATTGCTAGGAATTCCTCCATCCCTGGCAATTCCTGTGGTGATAAGCATAGGGGTTGGGAGAGTTTTTACAACCTCCCCCAACTTCTGACTGTACCAATTTGTTAGTGATTATTCCCAGATCCACTGATTCATTTTCTTTATCCAGCTCTGGTTCTGCCAAGCTGCACCAGAATCTTCTCCCCGACACCCCTGGCTTACCTGCCATTTTTATAAGTTCATATCATAATGTTGGTTGTGGTGGTTCTTTTTACTTTTTAAATAATGTGTCATTGTTGTTATAATTATTGTTATGTATTGGGGGGAAGGAGATTCTATTACCTGCTGTCTTTATCTGCCAGAGCACTTTTTATTATGGATTATTAGGTTTTTATTAAACTTAGAGGTGCCCCGAGCTGGCTGTTTACAGCAACAGTGATCATTTATTGATACATTGCATAAGTCTGAGGTTGGAGAAAGTCGAGGGATTAACACTAGTGCACTTGAAATAGTCCCATGTGGCATTGCCCAGATGCTAGAAAATACTCTTACTGAAGGTTCCACCAGGAAAACTTTCTCTACCTTTGGGGAATATCCACATGAAACAGTAAAAATGGCTTGAAATCAAATGGTGTAGTGAAGAAATATGAGCTCTGAAGCCAAACAGGCTTAGGTTAAACCCAGCCTTTACCATACACACGTATGTGGCATTTAACTACCTTAACTTCAGATTCCTCATTTTTAAATGGGAATAATGTCCTTTGTTGTGTAGACTTATGGGGAGGATTCAATGGGACGGCACTTTCAAAGCATTGGGTCTGCACCTGACACAACCCTGGTTCTGGGAAATGTGGTTCCTACTTCTCCCCTGTCCCTGTTGCCCTCCTCTATTCTTTCTGATCTGCAGACCCGGCCAACAGGAAATGAGGAGGGAAGACAGGGAGCCTGACAGGGAGATGATTTCTTGCCTTATATCATGATCTCGTTTAACATAAAGAGTATGAGGTGAGATCAAGTTGTGGGCAGGTGGGAAGGTATTTGCTTTCTGATCTATCCCTAGATAGTGTGTATATTTTCCTTTAAAATTCAATTTGTGTAAAATCCAGAAAGTCATTAAAAAGTGATTATATACTAAACTACTTGTTCTCCCAGCTCTTGACAAGGCTCCAGCAATGCTGAATACGTATTAATATAACATAGGTGTAAAAGGCTGAGGTATTTGATTTTAGATGATTTGCAGTGGGCATAATCCTCTCTGCTTGCCCCCAGTCACTGGTTTAGAAAAGGGAATCTCAGGCAGAGAACTGGCTGATAGAGGCCCTGGCAAGGAAGGCAGGGATGTGACTTGATTAGAATCTAATATTCTACTCATCTGCCCTCCAGAGGAGTAGTCCTGAGTGGGATCTGGCCATTTTCCTCTGTTGAGTGAGAAGGATAATTTGAAAGGCTCAAAGAGGTATAGATGAGCTTTTTAAAAGTCTCTTTTAGTTAATAAATCTAACATCAATGTAATGCTTAATTTGAGTTTCTCCAAAAGCTAGCCCTGAGACAAGGATTTTGGTGCAGGTAGTTTTTTGTGGGAGGTGATCCTAGGAAGCAGAAGCTTCCTAGGAAGCAGAAGGCAGTAGACTTAGAGTGTCAAAAAGCCGATAAAGATGCATTTATGAAGGGTCACCACTGTGGGTCACTGGGGCTCGGTTTCAGTGAGGGCCCCTAAGAGACTATGGAGAAGATACCAAGAATCATCTCACACAAAGACAAGGAAACTGGGATATTTATCTACAAATTTCCATCCCTCTTTGGTAGAGGGTCACTCTTGGAGCATTGACTTACTTATATTCTTGCCACCCCATGCCAGTGGCCGGAGTATCCCAGACACAAATGCAGGCAGCCCTCTGTGTGTATGAACTGTCTGCAGGTGATCTCAGATGTGAGCAGAGGTATTGTGGATCCACACTAAATGGACCCAAGTCACATGAATTTTTGTCTTATGGATATCTCTGGAATCCCACAGCCCTTCCATCCTCACTGTCACCACCTGTGTTTAGGCCACCATCATCTTTCACCGAGATCACTGCCACCATCTTAAGTAAATAGTCTCCCTACATTCTGTCTCCTCACCTTTAATCAGTTCTCGACTCAACTTCTAGAAGGAGCTTTCTAAGATAGAAATAAAATCATGCTAGTCCCCTTTTAAAATTTTTTCAATGATTCCTTAAAGTCCACTCTTCAATGGCCTTATAAGATCTTCAATTATCAGCCCCTTCCCCCTCTTGATTCTCATTGAACCCTTTTCCGTCTCCTGCCCCTCCCTCACCCTGCCCACTGTCTCTCTCTTCCAACTCTCTCCCCAGCCACTTTTATCTCCTGATACAACCATTTCTCTGCCTTTTCCTCCTCCCTCACTTCCATTTTCCTGGCCAACGTGTACTGACCCTTCGAGTCTGAGCCTAAATATTACCTCTTCAAGAAACTTTTCCATTTCTTTTTCTTTAGACCATGTTAACTCTCCCAGCCTGATGTTTCCATACAACCCTGCAAATTGTCTATCATAATATCACCATGCTTTATTAGAGCAATCTGATCATGACCATCACGCCCTTACAATATCAAGTCTATTTTCTTCCCCCCTTATCTCTACAGTGACAGGAAGAGTACCTGGCATATAGCAAGTGCTCAGCAAACATTGAATGAATGAATGATGATTAACACTTGCCTTTGATTCTGTGCTTCTGTATTCCCTGAAGGAAGGATTCAGGAAAAAAAAAAATGAATCATGAATAGATTGCCATGTTCTTGTGGCGACTCTAATAAGAGGCTGTGAAACGTAGTGTTTGTGTCATCCTTGTTCTCATTTCTGATGGATGGAAAAATATTTACAAAATAAAGGTGGGTTTGAAGTCTAGTTGACTTGATATCTATAAAAAGCAGAGATATTATGATGTGTTGAATCACTTTCTACAAATTTGATGGCCTGAATCACCCCCTTAAATGATCTGATTGACATCTTTCTTTATCCTGCTTGTGCTGATTTTCATTGTAAAACTGGTTAATATTGGCAGGACGGAGCTGAATAGTAAAATCTCTGACATGCTAAATCCAGAAAGAATGTTTTGTTTCAGTACACAAAGAATGATGTTTCTGCTTGAGGTTTTCAGTTTGGGCCTCATCTGAAAGCTACTCTTTTTGTCCCCAAAGAGCAGAATGTCAAATGCTTTACCACTGATGCAGAATAAGTGAAATACAGAGGCTTCCAGTGAGAATAATACAGAAACGAAAAACAAGACCAAAGAGAGAGAAGCCATTCCCAAGGCCAGGAGAAACCAGCAGATCGAGCTGGTAGAACACGTTTGAAGAACTGCTCTTTAGAAATAGATGATGAAGGCTCTGCATTTAAAATGTTAACTTTGAGTGATTATTCATCAAAAGGCTGCAAAGTTTCTGCCAGTTATGTTAAAGTAGCCCTACTCTGAGGGCTGTTCCATCACAGAATGATGTTGAGAAGAGGCTCATCAGAATCTGTATAATGTGAGAAGACTACATATTGAGAGCAGACCGCACACAGAACGTTTGTCTTCCTGTGAATCATCATGAATTCAGTCATGGAAAATGATGTGGTGACAAATACAGAGTCATTGTTAGCTGTAGCTGGTACCCATGACTCTCTCTCTTTTTTAAGACTTGTTATGAGGAAAGACTTTCTTTTTTAAAAAAATTATTTTATTGAGTATACTTGATTTACAGTGTTGTGTTAATTTCTGCTGTACAGCAAAGTGCTTCAGTTATACATATATATAAATTTATTTTCATATTCTTTTCCACCATGGTTTATCACAGGATATTGAATACAGTTCCCTGCACTATACAGTAGGACCTTGTTGTTTATCCATTCTATGTATAATAGTTTGCATCTGCAGATCTCCAATTCCCAATCCATCTGTCCCCTACACCACTCCCCCTTGGCTACCACAAGTCTGTTCTCTATGTCTATGAGCACATGACTCTCTTCTCAATGGTACCCCGATGTTCATTTAATTGGCCACTACTTCTCCACACAACCTACTTATTTGGGGAGTGGGAAGCTTAAGCCATCATCATGTCACATTATCCTGGCCCCAGTATTGACTCTTTGATGGCCATATGGCCTAAGTGATCCAATCAGAACAAACCTTGTAAATTTTGCTTAGGGTTTCTGGACAAAAGTGTTTTCTCCCATCCTCCGGATCTGTGAATGTGTAGTCTGAGCAGTTACAACTACCTTACTCTGTCTTACAGCAGTAAGACACAGCCAGAATTTCTGGATAAAACCCACCTGATTATTATCCTGCTTCTGGAGTCTTCCAAATACATGAGCCAATCAATTCAGGATTATTTACCCTAGTTTATGTTCATTTTTCTGTTACTTATTACCAAAAATATTCCAACTTTGTTTCCTTGTATACTGAGTCTTAAAAACTATGAGAATTCTTTTGAGGCTAAACCATACATAAGAAAGAATAACACCATATGATTCGTGTATTCAATAAATATTTACTGAGAGTCTACTATGTAAAAAGCTCCATGACAGTCTTGGGTATACAATGGCAGATGAAATAGACAGTATGTTAAGGGATACAGGTAGTTAAACCAGCAAATACAGTATTGAGTGGTAAATGTTATAGTAGGGTAAGTACAGGTCACTTGTGGGCACATAATAAGACCATGTTATCTGGTTTAGGACATTCAGGGCAGGATTCTCAGGAGGAGGGAAATTTTTTCTAAGACTTGTGTGTGTGTGTGTGTGTGTGTGTGTGTGTGTGTGCTTGTGCATGCGTGCATGCACATGTGCTCATGCACTTCAAGGGAATTCCCAGCAGAGAAAATAGCATGTGGGAGGGCTCAGAAATAGGAGCGAAAAGTGAAAGAAATTCAGTCTGGCTAAAGCACAGATGTCAGGAGATGGACAGGGTCATAGTGTGAGATAAGCCAGAAAAGTAGAAAAAACTGGGCCATGCAGGAACTACTTGGCCATGTTAAGGAGTTCAGACTCTCCTGAGAGCAATAGAAAAGGGCTGCAAGGTGTTAAACAGAGGAATGTCATGATCTAATTCACTGTCTTGTGGATCCAAAGAAAGAAATAATGAACTAAAGGAGTGACAAATTCAAGGCCAGACAAGGAAGTTGTCAAAAATGCAGGAGTTAGGGGAATGGGGCTATTAAGGATTAATTAAACCACTTTTATACAGGTCGTGACAGAGAAAGTTAGAGGATATGCACAGGAGACAAAAGGGGAAAGCTTTGGAGAGAGACATGGCACTGTTGCCACAGTATTGGCCCTCTGTGTACTGATGTCAAAAAGAAATACGGAGACAGAGTTTTGGAGGAAAGAGAAAGAGTAACTTTATTTCTTTGCCAGGCAAAGAGGGAACTCAGCAGGCTAGTGCCTCAGAAACTGTGCCCACCCTTGAGGGGGTAGTGAGGAGTTTTATAGTGCTCAAGGAGCAGGGCATGATCAGCTCGTGGACAATTCTTGGATTGGTTGGCATTAAGGTGAAGTTTTAAGCATAATTAACCTTCTGGTTTCAATCAGTCTAGGGTCTATGTTCCTGTGGTCAGCAGTTTTCATCTGGTGGGGATCTGCTTCTTGAAAAAACAACTTAGAAATATGTGTCGGGCATTTATCTGTATCTTTCAGGGAACTGAGAGTTCAGTGATCCTGTGATGTGGCAGAATTACAGCCTAAATTGTTACTAGTTTCCCAACCAAACAGCTATTCTGTTTCTCCATCTTCACGTTTCCCAATCATTACTTCTTGAGTCAGCATTTTACTTCAAAACACAAGGACACAGGGGCTTGTACATGGTTTCAGCACAAGGAGGGATGGAAGAGCAGGCAGAGCCCCACAAGGAGGAGAAAAGGAGTGCTGAATGGTTATGCCCAGAGTGGCCTTGCTTTTAAGGGAGAAACAAGTCAGTTTGTCAAAAGCAAGTCGTTTGTCATCGTGAGGTGATTACACATTTACACCAAGGTGAATGCATTTGTTTTAGACTATGTTATTGAAGTTAAAAAATAGCTGTCTCAAAAAAAAAAAAAAATAGCTGTCTCTCACCATTCTCTCCATTGAATAGATCATTTTCTACAAAGGCACATACATGCACCCACGCTGCTCACTACCTGGGAGACAGCTAGGAAAGGAACTCTAGTTTTACCACATTTAAGTAACTGTGACACTCAGTTGTGTTGGTTTTATTCTTGTTTTCACTCTATGGGCAGGGGTTCAGTGGAAGCAGTAGAGGCCTTGGATTTATTTAGTCTTTGGGTTGACTCCTGACTCTCTCCACTTACTAAATGTGTGACCTTGGGACCTTATTCATTCTCTCTATGCCTCAGTTTTCTTATATCTTAAAAAGAAATATGACTATCTACTTGTATCAATTCACTTTTGATATATAACGAACCACTTCCAAAACTCAGCGGCTTAAGATGTGAAGCATTTATGAGCTCATACTTTTGTGCAGGCTTGGCTGTTTTGGGCATAACTCATTCACGTGTCTATGGCCAATCGAGGGCTGGCTGGGGGCTGGTATGCTAATCTTGCCCAGGTTGTCTCACATATCTGGGTTTCAACTGCAGCAGCTCATCTCCACTCATCTCTTACTCACCTTCCAACAGGATGGCCTGGACTTCTCCTGGTGACTGGGTGAAAATGTGCCAGTCCTCTTAGAAATCTAGGTTCAGAGCTGGCACCAAACTTTTGCTGCTTTCTATTGGCCAAAGCAAGCCCCAAGGCTGGCCTAGATTTAAGAGGGTGGACAAACAGATTCCTCTACTCGATGGGAGGAGTTGTAGAGGCACATGGCAAGGGATACATCCACATATATCCATATGTATATATTTCCATATATATTTTTTCATATATATATGAAGGAGAAGAATAGTGATCAATTTTTTGGAATCTCCCACACTCTTACCCTGCACTATTGGGAAAAATCAATGAGAACACTCCTGAAGAGGCCTAGTACAGCGCCTGGTACACAGATGCTCAGTACCTGTTAACGTCTCCCTTCCTATAAATACCAACAGCAAGATCAGACACAATGGAGATCACCCCCTGCACGCTGCTGCAGGAGGAGGTGACAGAAGCAAAACAGATAAACTTTTTATACATGCCTCAGCATTACTTATGCCTTTGCCAATAGGCAAGTGTTTTTAAAAAAGATTTTCAAAAGAGCAAAATTACAGACCTTACTTTTAGAAAAAGGAGGTAATGTTGTCTTTCTCTGGCTCATCTTTCCTTTTCCCCCCAAGAATACCCTCAGAATGATAGGACTTTACCTTCTCTTCTCTGGAGGAACAATGTGTTATTTTGGTCTGCCCTTGATCACTGGTGATTCACTTTAAAGGCAGCCCTGCTGGAAAAATGCAGAAAGCAGAGTTGCAATCAGAAAAAATGACTATGTACAAATGGCATCCTCTGACTTTCTGTCCTTGTTTCCCAGGAATATTTTGTTTTTTTCTTAATTCCTTTGCTCTATGAGAACCAACCAGGCTGGGAAATGTGGGCTGGGTCCTAATTCTTTGGCTGTTCACATCTGAGTTCTGTGGAGTTAACTGGGGAATGTGTTCCTGTGGAATTTGCCAAGGAGACATTTGACTTAAAGATGCCAAGCAGATAAAATGAGGCTTTTGCTGACAAAGTAGGCAAAAATGATGCGCTAAGTTAAATTACCATTAATTTCACAAAATGTACCAAGAGCCTGAAAATTTTGTAGAGGCTTCACTTCAACTAGTATAACTTTATCCTAAGGAAACAAGTGGAAAAGTTGTGTGTAATTTATTTATTTATTTATTTTATGATTATTTTTTTAACATCTTTATTGGAGTATAATTACTTTACAATGGTGTGTTAGCTTCTGCTTTATAACAAAGTGAATCAGTTATACATATACATATATCCCCATATCTCTTCCCTCTTGCATCTGCCTCCCTCCCACCCTCCCTATCCCACCCCTCTAGGTGGTCACAAAACACCGAGCTGATCTCCCTGTGCTATGCGGCTGCTTCCCACTAGCTATTTTACATTTGGTAGTGTATATATGTCCATGCCACTCTCTCACTTTGTGCCAGCTTACCCTTCCCCCTCCCCGTATCCTCAAGTCCATTCTCTAGTAGGTCTGTGTCTTTATTCCCGTCTTGCCACTAGGTTCTTCATGACCAATTTCTTTTGTTTGGTTTTAGATTCCATATATATGTGTCAGCATATGGTATTTGTTTTTCTCTTTCTGACTTACTTCACTCTGTATGACAGACTCTAGGTCCATCTACCTCACTACAAATAACTCTATTTCGTTTCTTTTTATGGCTGAGTAACATTCCCTTGTATATATGTGCCACATCTTTATCCATTCACCTGTCGATGGACACTTAGGTTGCTTCCATGTCCAGGCCTATTGTAAATAGAAATACAATGAACATTGTGGTACATGACACTTTTGGAATTATGATTTTCTAAGAGTATATGCCCACGACTGGGATTGCTGGGTTGTATGGTAGTTCTATTTTTAGTTTTTTAAGGAACCTCCATACTGTTCTCCATAGTGGCTGTATCAATTTACATTCCCACCAACAGTGCAAGAGTGTTCCCTTTTCTCCACACCCTCTCCAGCATTTATTGTTTGTAGATTTTTTGATGACGGCCATTCTGACCGAGGTGATATGAGGTGATACCTCATTGTGGTTTTGATTTGCATTTCTCTAATGATTAGTGAGTGATGTTGAGCATCTTTTCATGTGTTTGTTGGCAATCTGTATATCTTCTTTGCAGAAATGTCTATTTAGGTCTTCTGCCCATTTGGGGATTCAGTTGTTTGTTTTTATGATATTGAGTTTCATGAGCTGCTTGTAAATCTTGGAGATTTATCCTTTGTCAGTTGCTTCATTTGCAAATATTTTCTCCCATTCTGAGAGTTGTCTTTTTGTCTTGTTTTTGGTTTCCTTTGCTGTGCAAAAGCTTTTAAGTTTCATTAGGTCCCATTTGTTTATTTTTGTTTTTATTTCCATTTCTCTAGGAGGTGGGTCAAAAAGGATCTTGCTGTGATTTATGTCATAGAGTGTTCTGCCTATGTTTTCCTCTAAGAGTTTGATAGTGTCTGGCCTTACATTCAGGTCTTTAATCCATTTTGAGTTTATTTTTGTGTATGGTGTTAGGGAGTGTTCTAATTTCATTCTTTTACATGTACCTGTCCAGTTTTCCCAGCACCACTTACTGAAGAGGCTGTCTTTTCTCCACTGTAAATTCTTGCCTCCTTTATCAAAGATAAGGTGACCATATGTGTGTGGGTTTATCTCTGGGTTTTCTATCCTGTTCCATTGATCTATGTTTCTGTTTTTGTGCCAGTACCATACTGTCTTGATTAATGTAGCTTTGTAGTATAGTTTGAAGTCTGGGAGCCTGATTCCTCCAGCTCCGTTTTTCTTTCTAAGATTGCTTTGGCTATTTGGGGTCTTTTGTGTTTCCATACAAATTGTGAAATTTTTTGTTCTAGTTCTGTGGAGAATGCCAGTGGTAGTTTGCTAGGGATTGCATTGAATCTGTAGATTGCTTTGGGTAGTAGAGTCATTTTCACAATATTGAGTCTTCCAATCCAAGAACATGGTATATCTCTTCATCTGTTTGTATCATCTTTAATTTCTTTAATCAGTGTCTTATAATTTTCTGCATACAGATCTTTTGTCTCCTTAGGTAGGTTTATTCCTAGATATTTTATTCTTTTTGTTGCAGTGGTAAATGGGAGTGTTTTCTTAATTTCACTTTCAGATTTTTCATCATTAGTGTATAGGAATGCAAGGGATTTCTGTGCATTAATTTTGTATCCTGCTACTTTACCACATTCATTGATTAGTTCTAGTAGTTTTCTGGTATCATCTTTAGGATTCTCTATGTATAGTATCATGTCATCTGAAAACAGTGACAGCTTTACTTCTTCTTTTCCGATTTGGATTCCTTTTATTTCTTTTTCTTCTCTGATTGCTGTGGTTAGAACTTCCAAAGCTATGTTGAATAATATTGATGAGAGTGGGCAATCTTGTCTTGTTCTTGGTCTTAGTGGAAATGATTTCAGTTTTTCACCATTGAGGATGATGTTGGCTGTGGGTTTGTCATATATGGCCTTTATTATGTTGAGGTAAGTTCCCTCTGTGCCTACTCTGTGGAGGGTTTTTATCATAAATGGGTGCTGAAATGTGTCAAAAGCTTTGTCTGCATCTATTGAGATGATCATATGGTGTTTCTCCTTCAGTTGTTAATATGGTGTATCACATTGATTGATTTGCATATATTGAAGAATCCTTGCATTCCTGGGATAAACCCCACTTGATCATGGTGTATGACCCTTTTAATGTGCTGTTGGATCCTGAGTTGTGTGTTTTTTAAAAATAGCCTTTAATTGGGGTTAATTTTAGATCTATGGAAAATTTATAAATACAGTTCAGAGAATTTCCATATACTTCTCATCCATTTTCCCATAATGTGAAGAGATTATGTATATTCCCAGGGACATTTGTCATAACTAAACAATCAACATTGGTGTATTACTATTAAGTAGACTCCAGGTTTATTTGGATTTCACCAGCTTTTCCATTAGTGTCCTCTTTCTGTCCCAGGATCCAGTCTAGGATGCCACATTGCACTTATTGTTGTCTCAATATCTTCTGGTCTGTGACAATTTCTCAGTTTTTCCTTTTTTTTTTCCTTTTTTTATGATGTTGACAGTTTTGAGCTGTACTGGTGAAATATTTTATAGAACTTCCCTCCATTGTGTTGGTTTAATGTTTTTCTCATGATTAGACTGACGTTATGAATTTTTGGAAAGAATACCACAGAAGTGACCATCTTGGTATTCCTGTCACATCATCTCAGGGGTACGTGATATAAAAGCATGCTGTGGAAGCATTGTGTACAATAGTGAGGAACTGGAAAAAAAAAATGCTCAAAACAGGGAATTCATTTATTATCTTTTGTCACGTCCATATATAAGGATATCTCATAGTCCTTATAAATTATGATGTAGGTTAATATTTTTAGACATAAAAAGCAGGTTGCAAAGCAGGAGATACAGTAAGATTTCATTGAGTAATTAAAAAATATCTTTATGTATATGTGTTTTAAAAACTCTGCACACTGCCTCACAATAACCCTAGAGGGAAGACACTGTCAAACCAGAATCTGCCCTTGAGGGCTCTGAGGTCTGCCCATGACTATAATAGCAGTGTACTTTCCTCCCCAGGAGCCAGTGTCCATGGCCACATGGAGGTTGATCCTGTGACCTGGGAAGCAGAAAGACACCTCCACCAGAAGGAGTAGGTGTTTTTCAACGGTATGAGCTACATGATGGGGCTAATGACGTCTCCTAGATTTATTGCAAAGAGTAAACAAGGTAACATGTATGAAAGTATTTGACCCAAAAGGTAATTACGGATTGTGGCCATGAGAAGAGTGGGTCGTATGGGGGAGGGAATTCTGCCAAGGCAATTCCTGTTCTTCCTTTAAATCTCTTTTGTGGACACATGGACTCATTTTTTCAGAAATAACCCTCTGCATGTTGGTTGCCTGAGCCCACAGCCCAGAAGCCTTCCTTTCCACTGGTGTCAATGGGGGATGATGGTGTCATTAGTCCAGGAGGTGGAAGTAAATTCCCGACCAGGGGGTCCTGTGGATGACCCTTCTGGGGTTTCTTTTCCGTTCTATGCTTTGCACTTTATTATACAGTTCTGAAGAACAAGGGCAATGTTTTGTCAACCTCAGTGCCTAAGATGGTGTTTGGTACAGACTAGATGCTCAAAATGTGTTTAATTAATAAAACTAGCAAGACAAGTCTTCTGTAATATTGAAGGCTCCTCACATCTTTTTCACCTTCTTTCCTCTTTTCCCCTTTAGGAAGTTTAGTGTGATCTAACTGCCTCATCCTCTCTTGTCCAAACTCTTAAAACTGACCATTAGGAACTCAAAGAAATTTTCCCACCTCTGGGCCTTCATACTTGCTGTTTCCCATGCCTGGAATGCTCTTCCCCCTGGTCGCTGCATGCCAGCTCCTTCTGACCTTCAGTCCTCAGCTCATAAGCTTCTTCCCTAGAGAGGCCTTGTTGGCCATGCCTGCTCTTGACTTGGAGCTCATGTTTATGTTGTTTTCTTGTTTGGAAAGCCTTTTGTTCTAAACTGCCTGGTCAATTTCTACAGCTTATGAAGATGAAGATAAGTGTTATCGGTCTTTTCTATGGTAGGAAAGAATCAAGGCCATCAAAAAAGTGGTCCAGAGGATGGAATGGTCCAGAGTGGTCCAGAGTCTTGAAGTAAGCATGTATGGAGAAGAATCTGATGGCACTCACTCACTAGGGGAATTTCATTATGCAGTTGTGTCAAGCCAAGCAGACCTGGATTCAAAACTCATCTCTATAATTAACTAGCTATGTAGATTTTGACAAGATACTTAATATCTCTCAGCCTCAATTTGTTATCTACACAAAATGGAGAGCTATACATATTACCTTATTGGAATGTCATGAGACTTAATTATGATTATGTTGTAAAATCATTCAGCCAAGTTTCTAGCAGATAGAATAGGCTCAAATATTATTGTCCTTTTCTCTCCCTACACACCAATGTTTCCTCTACGATAATGCAAATGTGCTCTTCAGCCAAACTATAAAATAAGGAATAATTATTTGGGGCACCATTAATGCCCCATCTCCCCCATTTTGGCCCATTTGGCATATTGAAAGGAATGATTAATAATTATCTCTTTGTGGGTATATACATTGTTTTGTTTCTTTTAGCCAGGATCTTGTTCTCAACTCTGTCTGAAGTAAAGAAAACTGGAAAGAAGCTTACTTATCCAAAGCTATTAATAGAAAATTGTCCAGGTAACTTTCTGAGGGTATATCAGTTAGAAATACTATTTGGTTGTTAGTAATAAAAAGCTGAAAATAGTGGCTTGTATCAACTAGTGGTTTTATTTTTCTCATAATAAAATTGGTGACAATGTGGTTGCCTTCATGATATCAAAGACCCAGGTTCCTTTTATCTTTCTGCTTAGCCTGCCTTGGCAAATGCTTGCTTCTTTCTAGTCACATGATGGCTGATCCACCTTCAACTTCAGGTAGAAAAAAGGGAGGGCTATAGGGGTTAGGAGGCAAAGGTACAGGCCAGTACCCAAAGGTATCTCCCTCCTTTTTAAGACTATCACAGAAACTGCTCTGTAACTTCCACTGACATCTCAACAGCTAGACCAGCGTTGCAAAACAGAACTATCTGCAATGATGGAAATGTTCTGTATCTGAACTGCCCAAGATGGTAGCTACTAGCTACTTGTGACTATTAGCATTTAAAATGTGGCTCGTGTAACTGAGGAAATGAATTTTTAATTTTACTTAATTTTAATAAATTTGAATTTAAGCAGCTACATGTGCTAGTGGCTATCATATTTGACAGTGCAGGGCTAGACCTTTGGCACATGACTATCCCGTCTGTAAGAAAGGCTGGGACATGTGGGTTTGGGGCTGACACATGGCCACCTCCCTCAAATTGTGCTTTTCTTAATAAGGAAAAACAAACAAATAAAAACAATTACAGGCTAGGCAAATAGCTGTCTCTACAACAGAGTGATAGTTGCATGCTGACATTCCTTAAACCCAAAGGAATGGAATCTTGATTGGTTCATCACAAACATGAGGAATGGTGTAGCACAGCAGACATGATGTACCCGAAAAGCAGAATCCCAGAACTGAAGTTCAATTCAAATATCTTCTTTTCACAATGAGGAAACTGAGGGGTGACTGAGAGGCCTAATTAAGAGGTAAATGGCAAATGCAAAGTATTATATATAGAATGGATAAACAACAAGTTCCTACTGTATAGCACAGGGAACTAAAGTCAATATCCTGTGATAAACCACAATGGAAAAGAATATGAAAAAGAACGTATATATATGAATCACTTTGCTGTACAGCAGAAACTAACACAACATTGTAAATCAACTAAACTTCAATAAAATAAAATTTTTAAAAAGAGGTAAATGGGATAATCTGCTCTGAAATAATAGAGAGATGATTTAGTGTTTTTTAAAGCATCACCCATGGTAAAATATAAAATCTCAGAAAGAAAATGCTCTCTGCCAATGGTTTTTAAAATGCGATGAAGAGCTAAAGAGATTTTGATGCCACCTATTGGTAGACAAAAGAATAGGGCACCCCTTCATGGCTGGCTTGTGATGTTAGTGGTGCCAGAGGTCACACAGGGTCTTCAAATAGAAGAATGACAGACAGTAGAAGATGATATCCCTACATCAGGTTGGAATGTGTGTATCAGTTCTCTCTTGACTCTTAGCATCTTAGAAGGGCTTTCTCAGAGAATTCCTCTCTGCTTTCCAGTAATACAACTCATCTCAGGCATATATAGAAACAGCAGAGGAGACGTATCAGTCAATTCTCAAAATCACATGAAACAGAAAAAAAAAAAACAAAACACATTTTAATCTATAAATAAGTGTGCTGGGGGGGAGGGAAATGCAAGTTTCTTTTTACATCCGAAGCCTCAAAAATAAGTTCTGTTATTTACAGCAGTCCCCTCGAGTAGTTGAGGATGTAACCATCCTACAGCCCAAAAGGAAAAAAAAAAAAAAAGGAAAACAGAAATTCAATTTCAAAACAAAATGCTCACCCTGACTCATTCAGGGAAGGATCCAAGGTTTTCAATACAGGGCACTGATTCTCTGCTTGTTTTTCCCCTTCATCATCTGTCACCCTTAAAATATGGTAGCAACTGCATTGGTAAGAATCCACATTTCTTCCCGTTCGTTCCCTGGCTCCATTCCAGTATTGCACTTGTCACACTGATGGGAGGGGTGTCTTTCATATTGGCATAGGACAGTGAGCGGATGCCTCCCCTTATGTTATCAAACAGACACCCGGCAAGTGGATCTGCCCAGAGCTGGAGGCTCCTTTGCGGCTTGGGAATGCCAGTGGCGCCGTGACCCTGTAGCTTGACTTTGGATCATTTTGACCATGGCTGTAGAGCCCAGTGGCTCAGAATCCATGAAGAGGAGAGTTGGAAGGAGGTAAGTGATACAGATCAGGGGGTTCTGAGGTCACAGTTGTTAAAGGGAGTCTGGCTGGTGAGCAACTTGCTGTGGGGGCAGCGTCTGCTACCCGAGTTCATGAGCTGGTTATAGATCTTCTTTTGTAGATATGGGCTGTTGGTTCCATGGGAGAGGTGGGAGGAAATTCTGCTTTCTGTGCCTGGCAGAGAGCATCTTTGAATTTACCTTCAGTGTCATACCTTGAGGAAAAAATCCCAAGTTTCTGGCATAAGGCTGCACGTGTGTTCTGCACACTGGCTTGCAGGCGACTGTTTGTTTCTAATTAGGGAGCGGAAGCCTGCTGGCAGAGGAAACCATATTTGACACAAGTTGTGGTGCTGTCTTCAGTTTGTGTGTCTGTGTCTTTAACACAGGGAGCTAACGATGGTTGTATTGGACTCTCCCTGTGGTTCTGACTCCATTATCTGCTCTGTGGTTCCTGGTTATGTCATTTTAATTGTGCTTTCAGAGCCTGCTTCCATCAACACTCCTGTCCTCCCATTAACTAACTATGTTCCCTGGTCTGGGTATTCTGATGACCCAAACCCTGGGCTTTTTGTAGAGATAATAAAACCTATGTTGGCAGTTGTTGGTGGTCAATAGAGTAGCTTACAGATTGTCTGGAAATAGTACATGATCAGCACACCTTAATTCTTTTTCTCTCACCCATAAAATAAGAGGCTTGCGTTCAATAAGGTTTAAGGCATTTTTGAAAATTTAATAAATGTTTATTGACTACCTGCTAAGTGACGTTGCAATGGCATAAGGGTTAAAATCACAAGACAACAAAACAGACTACCACCTGCCTTCATGGGACCTCCATTTCAGAGGACACAATCAACATGCAAAGAAATACACGATCACTTTCCTTTTTCTTCTCTTCATCTTTGCAAGTTCAATCCAGCTCAAACTTCAAGTTCATCTCCAAGGCTACTTCTTAATTAAACTGGAAAGGAACATTCTCTGACTTAATATGTCCATATTCAGTAAACATATGCTAACTTTGCCTGCCCAGCATCTATCTCCTCTTTTCTTGTAGGAAGACACTGAATTTCCTTTGGGGGAACATCCTGTGTCTCATGCTCAGTTGCTCTGGATCAGGTGGGGCTCCACTTGGGCTCCAGAAGTGCTGCAGAGCACAGTGAACGCTCCCAAACTCTGTGGAAGGCCTGGAGCATTAGGGGAATCCTGTATCCTAAGGCCACAATGATTGGCTTGTGCTTAACCACGTGACCCAAATTTCTCCAATCAAAGTGAATCAAAGGAGCTTCACTGCCTAAGCTGCCTAAGATTCTTTCTAGGGTCCACATTTCATGTTATCCTGCTTCAGAAGGTCTTGAGAGGAAAGCTGGGGGAAGAAAAGTGTTAGTATTTTTTTTTCTTTCTGCAGGCGCTTCCTCTGCCTCTCAAAGATCTTCCTAATTGCCTCTACAGAACCATTAGTGGTGTTCCTCATCCTATTACTTCTTCTCTGGCCTTTGAAATTGAGAACTCTGGTTGGAGAAAAGCCCTTGGCTGATAACCTCTTTACATGAAGAGAGGTCTTGTTAGATGTGCCTTAAGAAGATGGGGAGGAAGACCCGCCTATGTCCCTGTCTCCCTGTCCACACTGTAGGTAATATCCTCCATGTCATTCCAATGTCAGAGACTACCTTTTCTGAACCTTATGGATTCTGAAGTCCAATTTGTGGTTCTGACAAATGTGTGGTTCTAAGCTGAGAGAATGCAGCTGTCTAGTTTATCTACTGTTGCAGAAACAATCAGGAGCAATTCACAGTATACACCTACAGCGCTCATTTGTTTGAATTCGACTTTTAATAAGTTTGGAAGAGTAAAGTCACACTTCCTTTCTAAAGTGCTTCATAACATGGGGCCGTGGTTACTCCTTACATAAGACAGTGTGTTTGTATTTATTTTTAAACATTGGTGCTCCCCAAGCATTTCTTTATCTTACATTTATTTGTGAAGTGGAGGTATTCGGGAAGACATTATGGGATGAAAAAAGCCACAATGTCCATTCATTTATTCATGCACTTATTTACTAAAAAATAATTACCAGGCTCCTTATGCCAGGCTCTCTTGTAGACACAGAGGATGCAGAGATGAGCAATCTCGTCACCGTTTTTGGTGGCAGTTGAGCATAGATCCAATAAGTTTCCTGAAATGTGTGCAAAAAGTAGCATCACTCCCACCCCTTTCCAGATATTCTCCCTTTCCCCTGAAGAGGAGGTCCCCAGGTGACGTATCCCCAGGAGCCTGGGGTGAGCGACCGGGCCGGGCGGGGAGCCTGGGCTGCGGCCGCCGCCGGCGGGACCCCGCATCCGGGACTCACCCCTGTATAGGACCCCCTCCCGGCGGGGCGGGGCGGCGCGCTCCGCTCCCCCCCGCCTCCTCCGCCGGGGCCCCCAGGGGGCGCTCGCGCCCAGACCTCGGAACCGGCAGCGCGCGGGCGGCGGGGCGCGCGGGTTTCGTCAGAAGGTGGAGGCTCTCGGCGGAGCCGCGGTCCCCAGCTGCCCGGTCGCGCCCCGTTTCCTCCCTCCCGCTCCGCCCCTCTCTCCGGCGCCCCCACTTCTCTCCCCGAGTGACTGAGAGACAAGCGGCCCCGCCCTCGCCACCCGGCATGGAGTCCGGGTCCCCGCGCAGCCCTCACTCCCCGCTCGGCGTCTCTTCCCTCCACGGTCACTGAGCTGCCCCGGAGCCCGAGCGGAGGGCGGCACGACCCCCTAGGCCGACCGCGGCCCCGCCCACGGCCGCACCGCCGCTGCGCTCTGGTTGGACCCCGACGGCCGAAGCCCAGTCCGCCCTCGGGTCCCCGCGCCAGGTAAGTTGGTCCGGACCCTGCACCGCGTACCCGGGCTGCGGCCGAAGACCAACTTTTGAGGTGCAGGGGCTCGCTCCGACCCGGCGCTGCTGTTTAGGAAGAGCTGCGCGCAGCGTCTTAGTCCAGGGGAACTTTGGTCCCTCCTCTCGCCCCTGCCCTCCGCCCGGCTAGCTCGGCCTGGCGGGGATGGAGAGGGGGCCGACCTGCCAGTCCTGAGCTGAATGGGGAGGAGGAGGCGCAGAGTCCCGGCCGGGGTCGCAGCATCCCTCCTCCTGACGGCGGGGAAGCGAGGAGGGAAGGGGGGTGCTGTGCGGGGTCCCGGGGCTGGACCGCCGCGGTGAGACTCAACCTCTCAGCCTCCTAACCTCCCCTCCTCCCTCCCCCCCCGCCCCACATAGGTTCCAATACTATTTAACTGCATCTCGGGCTCTCTAGCTTAAAACTCATCCATAGGCTCGCAGGTTCCTTGATTCAGCCAAGTCCCTCTGTGCTCCTTCCTCTATTAGATAAAGTACCACGGGGAGGGGACGGGGATGGGACTGGAGGGACCCCTGAATCGCTGGCCACAGCCGACTAAAGTGGTCAGGACCCCGCTATCACAGATGCCCAAGGACCCTTAGGGTGGAATTGAGGGGGACAGTTAGGAGGTGGTCCTTGCGGAGTCAAGTGAGTATTGACCACCGTCGGGTGGGGAGCAAGCTGAGCCCTGAGAGGTACTGTTAGGAAGATCCGTTTATCCTTCGCCTTGAAGGACGTGGGTGGGCTTTAAGGCTCCGGTCCCCCCTGCCCCCCACTGCAGGTCCCACCGCGCCTCCGGCGGCCTTGCAATCCTGGCTTCCAGTCCCAGAACTTGCCAGGCTCTGGGAAGAATCCTGGCTGCAGAGATGGTCCCTGGGGGCTCGAGCTTAAGAAGTGCTGCCCCTGGGGTTCCGGAGGTGGAGGGAGGAAGGGTGAACGGAGTAGTGGGGTGGGGTAGGGAGATTTTGAGAGAGAAACACCCTGCATCCCCACCCCCTGCCCCCTGCAACTGACCCACTGATGCCATAGGATTTCAGTGCCTTTGGGAGGAGCTGCCTCTGCTTCTTTACTCCTGTGTTCAAAACTATGCAAAACCAACTCTTCATCCTCTGGCTGCTTTGCCAGGAGTTTTAAAGCACTGCTGTGGTTGTTTTTGGCTCACTTGGTTTTAGGTTCCCTAAACAACAGTTTTGAGCTGTCCAAGTATTTAAAAGTGCTCTCCTTAAACTGATACTAAACGCTACTCTTTTGGAAAGCTGCTTTCACTTCAGAGGAGATATTCTTTTTTCCCCATTCCTTCCTTCTACTGCCCTCTTAACAATCCCTGTTCTCAAAGACGTTTGTGTTTTTATTTTTTGCTTTATGTCAAAACGCACTCCCCCCTCCCCCAATAAACTTTCCTAGTACACAGGTGTTTCAAATCCATGCCAGTGTTTTGTAGTTAGTATACACTGGTTAAGCTGCATAGCAATCCCCCCAAAAGCCAGAGACAAGCAACAACTTCACTTACTTCATTTGATGCCCTTCAAGTTTGGGAAGGTCCCATTTTTATTACCCAGCAGATAAGACAGAGCTCTGGATGGCTGTGGCTGTGATTAGATAACTTCGGATGTTTTCATTTCCCTTACTGAGCTCCTGCTTCTAGGTTAAATTCATTTTATTGCCGGTCCATTTTTAAAGAAGGACTGATAAAGTCACTCTAATAGATCAGGGGTCTGAGCTCAGAGTAGGTCGTAAGTACTCACATGTAGGGAGGTGGATAAAAATAGAGGGAGGGTTGGCGAGTACAGCCAGGACACCTGTGTTAATCCTGTATACTAATAAAGGCCAGAATCTTCTCATTTATCTCTGGTGGGAAGTTCTGATGGTTTCACAGGATCAAACTCAAACCACATCAAAACTAGGTGATTTCCCCTGAGTGTTACATGAAAGGAAGTATCCCTCCATAGTAGGAGTGGCTGTTGAATCCTGGGTTGTTTTTAATGGTTCAATGAGAGAGCTTGCCTATGATAGAACCAAAGGTCTCCTAACGTGTTACCGTGTGAAAATGCTCATGGACATCAAACCTATACCATTCCTGTGAGTGCTCATCCCAGCATAATTTATTGGGAGCAGTGACCTTCCCAGCATGAGACAAGCACTTTGCTACAGCTTCTGAATATTTCTTTAAAAATAGTTGCTCTGAGATTTGTGAGTTGTTTTTTAAATTGTACTTAAAAGACTTCTGTTTATCTTCAGGTCTCTGGTAGCAGCATGGCATTTTGCTTGAATCCATGGTTTGTCTTAAGGAGACCCTGCTTTTGATTAAAAAGTGCCTTGTACTACAGGGTTTCTTGATCTGCACGTGGACTTCTGATTTTAAAATACTGCATTTCAGTAAGTAGGAAGCAAAGATGTTATCTGTTTCCAGAGAAGTTTTATGTAGTATTCCAAAAAATAGAGGCTTTGATTCTTCCCATCATCAGATGATTTGAGTCCACCATCATGACTGAAAACCTTTAGATTATACTAACCAGAAGGAATAATCACAGAGGGAAAAAATGGGTTAATGGTGGAATCTTTATTCTCATCTGCATTTGAATCTTTTGGAACCCAGCTGAATGTATTTATATAGTTTGTACCATGCATTTATCTGTCTTCTCGTTACAAAATTTCTGAAATATAATAAAGGCCTGGACCTTTATTGCCACCTTTATTCACGTGAAGAAAGGATTTTTCCATGGAGGTAAACACGTTGGAGATGAGTAGTTAGTATTGTGTATAATCAACGTCCCACACTGTCAGAGGGGTCTCAACCCAGAACAAAGAAGGAGAAGAGGGCTCTGATGGTACCAGACCCATTGATTGGGAGAAAGTCTCTATACCAGTTGGGAAAGTCACTTCATGAATCTTTGTAGTTTTTCATCAGAGGTGTGACCAGAGGATCTGTATTTCATGCATTTTGAAGAAGAAAGGGGCTGAATTTGTTCTCTATATTTACTTTTTTTGGTCATGTTAATATTTAAAAAAACAAACAAACAAAAGCCCCTTTGGATCCCTGCAGTAACTCAAAGTCGTATTTCCTTGGCAACAGGAGCTAGTACACTGGAATCACAAAGTATCAAGCCAGAAAATTTTAAATGCACTTAAAATAAAATGTCAAATGGTTCAAGACCATCCTATAGTGCATTAGAACTGACCTGCCAGCATAAACTAAAGTTCCCTTTAACTTTGCCTTTCTCTTGATTGAATGTAGATGGTAAAGACAGATTACAGAACTTTAATTAGTTTTAGGATGTCCTAAAAATTCTAGAATGGTTTTTCTTTTGAGGGAAGCATGTTATTAAAATTAAGGGGGTTGGAGTGACACATCCTTTCTTTGAGTGAGGTGTTCTTGTGGAGGTTGGTGATAAGTCCAAAATCAAGCTCAATCAATGAGTGAGGCAAGATGTGCTGTCTTTTCTATGCTATTTGAAATGGACAATATAGAGTAGAACCTCAATCAGCATTAAATTCAGCCAGTCTGCTAAAACTTGTGACTGCAGAGTAAAAACATAGTAATGCCTACGTATACTTTCAGTCTTTTCTGTACTAGAAATCTCATTTATGTGGGAGCTTTCTGTTTAGTCTATGAACTACTAAATATTCAATATATATGACATATAGTATATATTTTCCCTAAGTTAGCAAATGCTGGGAAGTCCTTTCTTTGGCTGCTGTATTCTTGGGAAAGCATCTTGAGAACCACTAGCTTTTAACTCAGTAAACATTGAAGGCCTGAAGACAAGTCTTGGAAAGTGGAAGGTGATAAGGATGACTTATTTGGGAAGGTTTATCCTTGTCCTATGATTTTGGTGCACTCCTAGGTGTGGGGGAACCCATCTAAGCTGGCCTGTGGTGGGCTCATCTCTAAACTGTGAACAACAATTTTATCACTTTGACTCTTAGACGCTCAGAACCACAGCCCTCCTGATTACTCCTGTCACTAAGAAACTCAGGTTCCCTGGAGATAATTACTGTGGTGGCACCATGGGCACTGATGATCTTGACTGAGTTGGGGATGATGGTGGGGAGGGGAGCTCCTACCTTCCCTGGGAGGAGCAGGCTTGAGTCTTATTATTTTGCTTTCTCGGAGCCAGTGCAATATTTACCCGATAGATGTGATTAAATTTGTACAAAGTCATTGTCTGCAGCCATCCCTGTTAATGTGCATGTTTTGTGAGAAGAATTTCTCATGCACAGTCCTAGCTTTCTATTTTAAATGTCACAATTGAGTCAATAAAGTAAACAGATTTTATGTGTATCCAGTTAAGGAATCCACAGGGGAATTCCTTTATTCTGTCTTAAATTAAAGGTCCATTCAAAAAGCACAAACTTTCTAAAATGTTTCTTTTCCATCTCTGGCTCAGAATATCATATTGATAACTTTCTTCTGACTTTGAAAACTAGAACTGCTTCTCCTTGGAAACATCAGGAGAGAAATACAATATTTCAGGTTAATTCTAGAAGCAACCTTATCAGGTTTAAGGTGTACTGACTAAAAGACATTCCTTATGCAGGAGATCCTAAACCTCTGTAGGGCACTTAAAGGAGGAACGAAATCAGGCTGGCGGGTGCCCAAGGCAAGTGCAGCCCCTCGCGCCCCCTCCCCAAACTGGGTAGGGAGGCAGGAAGGGCTGAGAGTTGGCGTTAGAGCGGACTGCCGCTAGAGGGCGCCGGAGCACCAGCGGAGCCCTCGTGCAGCTCCCAGGCCAGACCTCCAGGCTTGTAGATGGGATTGGCAGAACCCCAAGGAGGTGCCCAGAGAGGAGGGGTTGGTTACCAAGCGCCTCTGACTCAAATTGCCTTGCTTCAGAGAGGGGACAGAGATCCGCTTTCAGCATCGGATGGGGCACTTCCAACCTGGTCGGTGGCCCCGTGGCTGGACACCTGACATGCTGTCTGCAGTCTCACAGCCCTTTGTTTCTCCGGAGGCAGGACTCTGGACCCAGAAATACCTGGCTTGAATCTTGGACTTGAAGTTTGAAAGGTGCAGGCCTGTGTGAGTGTTGGCCTCTGGAAGATGAGGCTTGTGGTGGTGAATGGGGGAAGTGTAAAAGTGGTATTTTGGTGGGCAGGCTGTGCTCATCCCTGTGCCCTTTCTCTCAAGAGTTCTACCTAAACTTCCTTCTTCCCTTTCCATTTGAGCCTCTTCCTCCTGGCCCCACACCCCTCCCCTCAGCAGAAGGGCCTCACTTATTCATTTGTTGAGCAATCACTGATCACAGTCTTTATTCCCAAAGCTGAGTTAGGCACTGGGATCAATCAATGTGGAGTTCCCATGTTTCGAAGTTGCAGCTTGAGGGGCAGATGGAGAATATGAGAGAGAGATGAACAGCACAGGTCATGTGGGCTGAGAGATACAGAGATACTGTCTCAGAGACCCTGGGAAATGGTCTCTCAAGTTCTTTACACTCATGTTTTTTCATCTCCCTGTATTTCAAGGAATCGGGTCTATGGAGGGAGGAAAAAGGGGAGGGGTCTCACTCAGCATGTACTTTGGTTTATATGTATATTTAACTGTGCTATTAGAGGTTCTCAAGTCAAATCAACTTGTACTACTTCCCTCTATGTGTTAATTTCATCAATATCATAAGATAAATGCCTATATAATTGACTTAATTCCATTTTAACGGGAAAATGATTTTTAAAGGAAACAGAATAGAAATATAACAACAAAACCCTTACCTCTAAAGGTTGGGTCTGGAAGAACCTAAATCGAGAGTCTGTTTTTAAAATATTGAAAGATGTAGTCAATACAGATATCAACAAAAATGAAAAATAATAAGGGCAGCAGAATGGTTAAAAGAAATGCTTTATCTTTATCATTAAAGTTGCAGGAAAGTGCTTAATTTATTTGTAGGCACTGGGGACAGAGGATGCCTAATTTTATGTCTTTGTTATATTTGTGCAGTTGTTTCAACAAGTAACTTAAAGACAAAGCGGAAAAACAAGGAGGTTTGTGCCTGAGATGGCCACTCTGGGCCAGGTGAGTTAAGTTTACCTGGCCAGGTAGATCGCAGAGCTCCTGAGAAGCCAGTGTTGTAATTCTTCTGCTGGGTACCCCCTTAGGTTCTGTGACTTGATTGATTGTGAATCATGTTGGGGGAAAGGCCTGAACAGAGGAAAAGGGTGGAAACAGTTGATTTGGGGAGGAGCTAACAACATTCATCACAGCTCATGGCCTGATTGAATTAAAGAGACAGGAAAACAGATACTTCCTATGGAATCAGAGAATGTGAGGGCTGAACAATCCCATAAAATTAGGAACACCCCTTCCCATTTTCCGGATGAGGAAACAGAGGCCCAGCAAGCTGAAATCCCTCACCCAAGCTGCACCCATCTCTAGTCCCCACTACGTGCTTTACAAGAGCAGGACTCTTCCTGTCTTGTTCACTGCTGAACCCCAAACAGGGCCAGGCATCTGGCAGCTGCTCCAAAAATTTTGGTTGACTCCATGAAAAATGCTATTTCTTTCTTTCTCACTCTTATTCGGGATTGTGCCAATAAACCACTAGGCTGCAATATAATTTGATAAAGGTAAGTATTTATTGAGTTTTGTTATGATAAGGGCTTAGCCTTTGAAGGTAAAC
This sequence comes from Balaenoptera physalus, assembly GCF_965194825.1. Lineage (NCBI taxonomy): Eukaryota > Metazoa > Chordata > Mammalia > Artiodactyla > Balaenopteridae > Balaenoptera > Balaenoptera physalus. The sequence goes on along the minus strand of NC_138891.1, from coordinate 13,307,252 downwards.
AGACTAGGTTTACATCTTGGTTCTGCCACTCAATAGCTGTTTGGCTTTGGGAAAATTACTGAAACTCTCTGAGTTTTATTTCCTTGTTTGTAAAAATGGGGGTAAAACTGTATAAGGCAGAGACCTTCAAGATGGTGGAGGAGTAAGACGTGGAGATCACCGTCCTCCCCCCAAATACATCAGAAATACATCTACATGTGGAACAACTCCTACAGAACACCTACTGAGCACTGGCAGAAGACCTCAGACTTCCCAAAAGGCAAGAAACTCCCCACGTACTTGGGTAGGACAAAAGAAAAAAGAAAAAACAGAGACAAAAGAATAGGGACAGGACCCTCACCTCTGGGAGGGAGCTGTGAAGGAGGAAAAGTTGCCACACACTAGGAAACCCCTTCACTAGTGGAGACAGGGGGTGGACGGGGGGGAAGCTTCGGAGACACAGAGGAGAGTGCAGCAACAGGGGTGCAGAGGGCAAAGTGGAGAGATTCCCACACAGAGGATCAGTGCCGACCAGCACTCACCAGCCCGAGGCTTGTCTGCCCACCCACTGGAGTGGGTGGGGGCTGTGAGCTGGGGCTCTGGCTTCGGAGGTCAGATCCCAGGGAGAAGACGGGTTGGCTGCATGAACACAGTCTGAAGGGGGCTACTGCACCACAGCTAAACAGGAGGGAGTCTGCGAAAAAGCCTGGAATGGCCTAAGAGGCAAGAGACCATTGTTTTGGGGTGCAGGAGGAGAAGGGATTCAGAGCACTGCCTAAACGAGCTCCAGAGATGGGTGTGAGCCGCGGCTATCAGCACAGACACCAGAGACGGGCATGAATTGCTAAGGCTGCTGCTGCAGCCACCAAGAAGCCTGTTGTTAAGCACAGGTCACTATCCCCTCCCAGGAGCCTATGCAGCCCACCACTGCCAGGGTCCCGTGATCCAGGGACAACTTCCCCGGGAGAACACACGGCATGCCTCAGGCTGTTGCAACGTCATGCTGGCCTCTGCCACTGAAGACTCGCCTCGCATTCCGTACACCTCTGTACCCCCTGCCTGAGTGAGCCAGAGCCCCCTAATCAGCTGCTTCTTTAACCCCGTCCTGTCTGAACAAAGAAGAGATGCCCTCAGGTGACCTACACGCAGAGGCAAGGCCAAATCCAAAGCTGAACCCTAGGAGCTGTGTGAACAAAGAAGAGAAAGGGAAATTTCTCCCAGCAGCCTCAGGAGCAGTGGATTAAATCTCCACAATCAACTTGATGTACCCTGCATCTTTGGAATACCTGAATAGACAATGAATCATCCCAAAGTTGAGGCAGTGGACTTTGGGAGCAACTGTAGACTTGGGGTTTACTTTCTGCATCTGATTTGTTTCTGGTTCTGTGTTTATCTTAGTTTAGTATTTAGAGTTTATTATCATTGGTAGATTTGTTTATTGATTTGATTATTCTCTTCCTTTTTTTATATATATAGATATATATTTTTTCCTTTTTCACTTTTTGTGAGTCTGTATATGTATGCTTCTTTGTGTGATTTTGTCTGTATAGCTTTGCTTTCACCATTTGTCCTATGGTTCAGTCTGTCCTTTTTTTTGTTTGTTTTTAGTATAGTTTTTAGCGCTTGTTATCATTGGTGGATTTGTTTTTTGGTTTGGTTGCTCTCTTCTTTCTTTCTTTCTTTTTTATTACTTTTTAATTCTTTTTTATTTTTAATAATTCTTTTTTATTTTAATAATTTTATTTTATTCTTTCTTTTTTTTCCCTTCCTTTTTTTTTTTTTTTTTATCATTGAGGCCTTTATTTGAACAATTAAAAACAACTGTTTTCATTTGAGGGAAGCCGTTGTAGGGGTAAAGAAGCAGAATTCAAGAAGAATTTCAAGAAGGCTTTAACATCTGGAATCAGATGTCATGATTTCAGAAAGGTTAATACTCCCAAGTCGACCCTTGTTATAAATTGTCCAGTCTCAACATTACCTTTTGTCTTCTTGGTCCTTTATCCATTTTAAAGCAGCACCTAGGCGCTTCTGTTTGTACTCAGGGAAGGAATGTAGCTATGGGGTGGGGTGGGGGCGTGGGGCGTGCTGGCCTTTGAGTTTTAAGGATAAAAACTAATGAATTAATAGACAAAAGGCTGGGGAGGGAGCATCAAAACGATTACAGCTTCCCCTCCTCCTTCCACAGTCTCTTGACAGCCTCAAACAAGAATCCCCAAGGCTGAGAGGGGTCCTGAGTGTCCAGATGAGAGGAGCCTGGGAGGGTCCCAGAGGAGAGCACTCTCCCTGCCGAGTGAAGAGTCAGCACATCCCAGGTGGGGTGGATTTCCCAGAGCCAGCAGCTCCAAGCTTCAGCTCTGGGGCAGACCGCTGGGCATTAGTGGGACTCAGAGGGAGCAGCTGCCTGGAGCACCAAGCAGCGGAATGAGTCCCACTCATCCTTGGGAATGAGACCCAAGGACGGAGGCAGAGAAGAGCAATCCTAACTCAAAAGAGTCGTGGGATAGGAAAAAGGCAGTCACCAGGGGAACCTGCTTGGCCTAATCCAAAAGGTTCAGGTGGGGAATTGATATCTCAAGTGATCGAGGGTCCAGATGACATTGAAGAGAAATGAGCTTCATCTCAATATCTTGGCTTTATGCAAATGTTAGGGGAAAAGAGGGGAAGATACTGAATTGACCAAGACAAAATTTTTGCCAGCCTGGTAAAATGATGCCTCGGAATAGAAATTGAATTGTAGTAATTCTCCAATTTCTTTTTTTTTTTTTCGTTGATTTGTTTTTAACATCTTTATTGGAGTATAATTGCTTTACAGTGGTGTGTTAGTTTCTGCTTTATAACAAAGTGAATCAGTTATACATATACATATATTCCCATACCTCTTCCCTCTTGTGTCTCCCTCCCTCCCACCCTCCCTATCCCACCCCTCTAAGTGGTCACAAAGCACGGAGCTGATCTTCCTGTGCTATGCGGCTGCTTCCCACTAGCTATTTTACATTTGGTAGTGTATATATGTCCATGCCACTCTCTCACCCTGTCACATCTTACCCCTCCCCCTCCCCATATCCTCAAGTCCATTCACTAGTAGGTCTGTGTCTTTACTCCCGTCTTGCCACTAGGTTCTTCATGACCTTTTTTTTTTTTTCCCTTAGATTCCATATATATGTGTTAGCATACTGTATTTGTTTCTCTCTTTCTGACTTACTTCACTGTATGACAGACTCTAACTCCATCCACCTCACTACAAACACCTCCATTTCGTTTCTTTTTATGGCTGGGTAATATTCCATTGTATATATGTGCCACATCTTCTTTATCCATTCATCCAATGATGGACACTTAGGTTGCTTCCATGTCCTGGCTATTGTAAATAGAGCTGCTATGAACATTTTAGTACATGACTCTTTTTGAATTATTGTTTTCTCAGGATATATGCCCAGTAGTGGGATTGCTGGGTTGTATGGTAGTTCTATTTTTAGTTTTTTAAGGAACTGTTCTCCATAGTGGCTGTATCAATTTACATTCCCACCAACAGTGCAGGAGTGTTCCCTTTTCTCCACACCCTCTCCAGCATTTATTGTTTCTAGATTTTTTGATGATGGCCATTCTGACTGGTGTGAGATGATATCTCATTGTAGTTTTGATTTGCATTTCTCTAATGATTAATGATGTTGAGGATTCTTTCATGTGTCTGTTGGCAATCTGTATATCTTCTTTGGAGAAATGTCTATTTAGGTCTTCTGCCCATTTTGGATTGGGTTGTTTGTTTTTTCGTTATTGAGCTGCAGGAGTTGCTTGTAAATCTTGGAGATTAATCCTTTGTCAGTTGCTTCATTTGCAAATATTTTCTCCCATTCTGAGGGTTGTCTTTTAGTCTAGTTTATGGTTTCCTTTGCTTTGCAAAAGCTTTTAAGTTTCATTAGGTACTTTTTGTTTATTTGTGTTTTTATTTCCATTTCTCTAGGAGTTGGGTCAAAAAGGATCTTGCTGTGATTTATGTCATAGAGTGTTCTGTCTGTTTTCCTCTAAGAGTTTGATAGTGTCTGGCCTTACATTTAGGTTGTTAATCCATTTTGAGTTTATTTTTATGTATGGGGTTAGGGAGTGTTCTAATTTCATTCTTTTACATGTACCAGTCCAGTTTTCCCAGCACCACTTATTGAAGAGGCTGTCTTTTCTCCACTGTATATGCTTGCCTCCTTTATCAAAGATAACGTGACCATATGTGTGTGGGTTTATCTCTGGACTTTCTATCCTGTTCCATTGATGTATGTTTCTGTTTTTGTGCCAGTACCAAACTATCTTGATTACTGTAGCTTTGTAATATAGTCTGAAGTCAGGGAGCCTGATTCCTCCAGCTCCATTTTTCATTCTCAAGATTGCTTTGGCTATTTGGGGTGTTTTTTGTTTCCATACAAATTGTGAAATTTTTTGTTCTAATTCTGTGAAAAATGCCAGTGGTATTTTGCTAGGGATTGCATTGAATCTGTAGGTTGTTTTGGGTAGTAGAGTCATTTTCACAATATTAATTCTTCCAATCCAAGAACATGGTATATCTCTCCATCTATTTGTATCATCTTTAATTTCTTTCATCAGTGTCTTATAATTTTCTGCATACAGGTGTTTTGTCTCCTTAGGTAGGTTTATTCCTAGATATTTTATTCTTTTTGTTGCAATGGTAAACGGGAGTGTTTTCTTAATTTCACTTGCAGATTTTTCATCATTAGTGTATAGGAATGCAAGAGATTTCTGTGCATTAATTTTGTATCCTGCTACTTTACCAAATTCATTGATTAACTCTAGTAGTTTTCTGGTAGCATCTTTAGTATTCTCTATGTATAGTATCATGTCATCTGCAAACAGTGACAGCTTTACTTCTTCTTTTCTACTTTGGATTCCGTTTATTTCTTTTTCTTCTCTGATTGCTGTGGGTAACACTTCCAAAACTATGTTGAATAATAGTGGTGAGAGTGGGCAACCTTGTCTTGTTCCTGATCTCAGTGGATATGGTTTCAGTTTTTCACCATTGAGTATGATGTTTGCTGTGGGTTTGTCATATATGGCCTTTATTATGTTGAGGAAAGTTCCCTCTATGCCTACTTTCTGCAGGGCTTTTATCATAAATGGGTGTTGAATTTTGTCGAAAGCTTTCTCTGCATCTATTGAGATGATCATATGGTTTTTCTCCTTCAATTTGTTAATATGATGTATCACGTTGATTGACTTGCATATATTGAAGAATCCTTGCATTCCTGGAATAAACCCCACTTGATCATGGTGTATGATCCTTTCAATGTGCAGTTGGATCCTGTTTGCTAGTATTTTGTTGAGGATTTTTGCATCAATGTTCATCAGTGATATTGGCCTGTAGTGTTCTTTCTTTGTGACATCGTTGTCTGGTTTTGGTATCAGGGTGATGGTGGCCTCATAGAATGAGTTGGGGAGTGTTCCTTCCTCTTGTATATTTTGGAAGAGCTTGAGAAGGATAGGTGTTAGGTCTTCTCTAAATTTTTGATAGAATTCGCCTGTGAAGCCATCTGGTCCTGGGCTTTTGTTTGTTGGAAAATTTTTAATCACAGTTTCAATTTCAGTGCTTGTGATTGGTCTGTTCATATTTTCTATTTCTTCCTGGTTCAGTCTCAGAAGGTTGTGCATCTCTAAGAATTTGTCCATTTCTTCGAGGTTGTTCATTTTATTGGCATAGAGTTGCTTGTAGTAATCTCTCATGATCATTTGTGTTTCTGCAGTGTCAGTTGTTACTTCTCCTTTTTCATTTCTAGTTCTATTGATTTGAGTCTTCTCCCTTTTTCTCTTGATGAGTCTGGCTAATGGTTTATTAATTTGTTTATCTGCTCAGAGAACCAGCTTTTAGTTTTACTGATCTTTGCTATTGTCTCCTACATTTCTTTTTCATTTATTTCTGATCTGATCTTTATGATTTCTTTCCTTCTGCTAGCTGTGGGGTTTTTTGGTTCTTCTTTCTGTAATTGCTTTAGGTGCAAGTTTAGATTGTTTAGTCGAGATGTTTCCTGTTTCTTGAGGTAGACTTGTATTGCTATAAACTTCCCTCTTAGAACTGCTTTTGCTGCATCCCATAGGTTTTGGGTCATCGTGTCTCCATTGTCATTTGTTTTTAGGTATTTTGTGAGTTCCCCTTTGATTTCTTCAGTGATCACTTCGTTATTAAGTAGTGTATTGTGTAGCCTCCATGTGTTTGTATTTTTTACAGATCTTTTCCTGTAATTGATATCTAGTCTCATAGCATTGTGGTCGGAAAAGATACTTGATACGATTTCAATTTTCTTAAATTGACCAAGGCTTGATTTGTGACCCAAGATATGATCTATCCTGGAGAATGTTCCATGAGCACTTGAGAAAAATGTGTATTCTGTTGTTTTTGGGTGGAATGTCCTATAAATATGAATTAAGTCCATCTTGTTTAATGTATCGTTTAAAGCTTGTGTTTCCTTCTTTATTTTCATTTTGGATGATCTGTCCATTGGTGAAAGTGGGGTGTTAAAGTCCCCTACTATGATTGTGTTACTGTCGATTTCCCCTTTTATGGCTGTTAGTGTTTGCCTTATGTATTGACGTGCTCCTATGTTGGGTGCATAAATATTTACAATTGTTATACCTTCTTCTTGGATCGATCCCTTGATCATTATATAGTGTGCTTCTTTGTCTCTTGTAATAGTCTTTATTTTAAAGTCTATTTTTTCTGATATGAGAATTGCTACTCCAGCTTTCTTTTGATTTCCATTTGCATGGAATATCTTTTTCCATCCCCTCACTTTCAGTCTGTATGTGTCCTTAGGTCTGAAGTGGGTCTCTTGTAGACAGCATATATATGGGTCTTGTTTTTATATCCATTCAGCCAGTCTTTGTCTTTTGGTGGGAGCATTTAATCCATTTACATTTAAGGAAATTATCGATATGTATGTTCCTATTCCCATTTTCTTAAATGTTTTGGGTTTGTTATTGTAGGTGTTTTCCTTCTCTTGTGTTTCTTGCCTAGAGAACTTCCTTTTGTATTTGTTGTAAAGCTGGTTTGGTGGTGCTGAACTCTCTCAGCTTTTGCTTGTCTGTAAAGGTTTTAATTTCTCCATCACATCAGAATGAGATCCTTGCTGGTTAGAGTAATCTTGGTTGTAGCTTATTCTCCTTCATCACTTTAAGTATATCCTTCCACTCCCTTCTGGCTTGCAGAGTTTCTCCTGAAAGATCAGCTGTTAACATTATGGGGATTCCCTTGTGTGTTATTTGTTGTTTTTCCCTTGCTGCTTTTAATATGTTTTCTTTATATTTAATTTTTGATAGTTTGATTAATATGTGTCTTGGCGTGTTTCTCCTTGGATTTATCCTGTATGGGACTCTCTGTGCTTCCAGGACTTGATTACCTATTTCCTTTCCCATATTAGGGAATTTTTCAACTATAATCTCTTCAAACATTTTCTCAGTCCCTTTCTTTTTCTCTTCTTCTTCTGGGACCCCGATAATTCGAATGTTGGTGCATTTAATGTTGTCCCAGAGGTCTCTGAGAGTGTCCTCAGTTCTTTTCATTCTTTTTTCTTTATTCTCCTCTTCAGGAGTTATTTCCACTATTTTATCTTCCAGGTCACTTACCCGTTCTTCTGCCTCAGTTATTCTGCTATTGATCCCTTCTAGAGTATTTTTAATTTCATTTATCGTGTTTTTCATCGTTGCTTAGTTCCTCTTTAATTCTTCTACCTCCTTGTTAAATGTTTCTTGCATTTGGTCTATTCTATTTCCAAGATTTTGGATCATCTTTACTATCATTATTCTGAATTCTTTTTCAGGTAGACTGCCTATTTCCTCTTCATTTGTTAGGTCTGGTGTGTTTTGACCCTGCTCCTTCATCTGCTGTGTGTTTTTCTGTCTTCTCATTTTGCTTATCTTACTGTGTGTGGGGTTTCCTTTTCACAGCCTGCAGGTTCGTAGTTCCCCTTGTTTTTGGTATCTGTTCCCAGTGGTTAAGGTTGGTTCAGTGGGTTGTGTAGGCTTCCTGGTGGAGGGGACTAGTGCCTGTGTTCTGGTGGATGAGGCTGGATCTTGTCTTTCTGGGTGGCACGTCCACATCTGGTGGTGTGTTTTGGGGTGTCTGTGACCTTATTATGATTTTAGGCAGCCTGTCTGCTAATGGATGGGGCTGTGTTCCTGTCTTGCTAGTTGTTTGGCATAGGGTGTCCAGCACTGTAGCTTGCTGGTCGTTGAATGAAGCTGGGTCTTGATGCTGAGATGGAGATCTCTGAGAGATTTTCACCATTTGGTATTACATGGAGCTGGGAGGTCTCTTGTGGACCAGTGTCCTGAAGTTTGCTCTCCCACCTCAGAGGCACAGCCCTGATGCCTCGCTGGAGCACGAAGAGCCTTTCATCCACACGGCTCAGAATAAAAGGGAGAAAAAATAGAAAGAAAGAAAGAAAGAGGATAAAATAAAATAAAATAAAATAAAATAAAGCTATTATAATAAGAAAAAATTATGTTAAAAAAATTTATTAACATTTTTTTTAATTTTTAAAAATAAAAATAAAAAAATTAAGAAAAAGTTTATTAAGAAAAATTTTTTTAAATTTTTTAAAATAAAAAATAAAAAATAAATTATTGAGAAAAATGATGTTTAATTTTTTATATAAAAAATAAGGAAAAAATTTATTAAGAAAAAAAATTTTTAAGTAAAAAAAAAGAAAAAAAAGGAAGGACCGAACCCCAGGACAAATGGTGAAAACAAAGCTATACAGACAAAATCTCACCCAGAAGCATACAAATATACACTCACAAAAAAAGGAAAAGGGGAAAAATTAATATTTCCTGCTCCCAAAGTCCAACTCCTCAATTTGGGATGATTCGTTGTCTATTCAGGTATTCCACAGATGCATGTACATCAAGTTGTTTGTTGAGCTTTAATCCACTGCTTCTGAGGCTGCTGGGAGAGATTTCCCTTTCTCTTCTTTGTTCGTACAGCTCCCGGGCTTCAGCTTTGGATTTGGACCCATCTCTGCATGTTGGTTGCCTGAGGGCCTCTGTTCTTCGCTCACACAGGATGGGGTTAAAGGAGCAGCTGCTTCGGGGGCTCTGGCTTACTCAGGCCAGAGGGAGGGATGGGTACAGATGTGGTGTGAGCCTGTGGCGGCAGAGGCCACTGTGATGTTGCAGCAGCCTGAGGTGCACAGTGTGTTCTCCCGGGGAAGTTGTCCCTGGATCACGGGACCCTGGCAGTGGCGGGCTGCACAGGCTCCCAGGAGGGGTGGTGTGGATAGTGACCTGTGTTCGCACACAGGCTTCTTGGTGGTGGCAGAAGCAGCCTTAGCGTCTCATGCCCGTCTCTGGGGTCCGCGCTGATAGCCGTGGCTTGCGCCCGTCTCTGGAGCTCGTTTAGGTGGCGCTCTGAATCCCCTCTCCTTGCGCACTGGGAAACAAAGAGGCAAGAAAAAGTCTCTTGCCTCTTCAGCAGCTGCAGACTTTTTCCTGGACTCCCTCCCGGCTAGCTGTGGTGCGCTAACCTCTTCAGGCTGTGTTCACGCAGCCAATCCCAGTCCTCTCCCCGCGATCCGACTGAAGCCCAAGCCTCAGCTACCAGCCCCCACCCGCCCCGGCGGGTGAGCAGACAAGCCTCTCGGGCTGGTGAGTGCTGGTTGGCACCACTCCTCTGTGCGGGAATCTCTCCGCTTTGCCCTTCGCACCCCTGTGCTGCGCTCTCCTCTGTGGCTCCGAAGCTTCCCCCCTCCACCACCCACAGTCTCCGCCCACAAAGGGGCTTCCTCGTGTGTGGAAACCTTTCCTCCTTTACAGCTCCCTCCCACTGGTCCAGGTCCCGTCCCTATTCTTTTGTCTCTATTATTTTTTCTTTTGCCCTACCCAAGTACATGGGGAGTTTCTTGCTTTTTGGGAGGTCTGACGTCTTCTACCAGTGTCCAGTGGGGGTTCTGTAGGAGCAGTTCCACTTGTAGATGTATTTCTAAAGTATCTGTGGGAAGGAAGGTGATCTCCGTGTCTTACTTTTCCGCCATCTTGCCCAGACCCCCATTCCCTCCCTTTTCTTCTGAGCTGTGTGGTTGACAGGGTTTTGGTGCTCCGGGAGAGTGTCAGGCCTGTGCCTCTGAGGTGCGAGAGCCGAGTTGAGGATATTCGTCTACCAGAGACCTCCCAGCTCCATGTAATATCAAACAGGGAAAGCTCTCCCAGAGATCTCCATCTCAACGTGAAAACCCAGCTCCATTCAATGACCAGCCAGGTGGAGTGCTGGGCACCCTATGCCAAACAACTAGCTAGACAGGAACACAACCCCACCCATTACCAGAGAGGCTGCCTAAAATCATACTGAGTTCAAAGACACCCCAATACACACCACTGGACACGGTCCTGCCCACCAGAAAGAGAAGATCCAGCCTCATCCACCAGAGCACAGGCACCAGTCTCCTCCACCAGGAAGCCTACACAACCTTAGCCTGTGGGCAGACACCAAAAACAACTGGTACTATGAACCTGCAGCCTGCAAAAAGGAGACCCCAAACACAGTAAGTTAAGCAAACTGAGAAGACAGAGAAACACACAGCTGGTGACAGAGCAAGGCAAAAACCCACCAGACCAAAGAAATGAAGAGGACATAGGCAGTCTACCTGAAAAACAATTCAGAGTAATGATAGTAAACATGATCCAAAATCTTGGAAATAGAACAGAGAAAATACAAGAAACACTTAACAAGGACCTAGAAGAACTAAAGAGTAAACAAACAATGATGAACAACACAATAAATGAAGTTAAAAATTCTCTAGAAGGAATCAATAGCAGAATAACTGAGGCAGAAGAACGGATTAGTGACATGGAAGATAAAATAGTAGAAATAACTACTGCAGAGGAGAATAAATAAAAGAGAATGAAAAGAATTGAGGACAGTCTCAGAGACCACTGGGGCAACATCAAATGCAGCAATATTCAAATTATAGGGGTCCCAGAAGAAGAAGAGTAAAAGAAAGAGACTGAGAAAATATTTGAAGAGATTATAGTTGAAAACTATAGTTGAAAACTTCCTTAATATGGGAAAGGAAATAGTCAATCAAGTCCAGGAAGTGCAGAGAGTCCCATACAGGATAAATCCAAGGAGAAACACACCAAGACACATATTAATCAAACTATCAAAAATTAAATACAAACAAAAATATTAAAAGCAGCAAGGGCAAAATGACAAATAACATAAAAGGGAATTCCCATAAGGTTAACATCTGAACTTTCAGCAGAAACTCTGCAAGCCAGAAGGGAGTAGCAGGTTATATTTAAAGTGATGAAAGGCAAAAACCTACAACCAAGATTACTCTACCCAGCAAGGATCTTATTCAGATTCAATGGAGAAATTGAAACCTTTACAGACAAGCAAAAGCCAAAAGAATTCAGCACCACCAAACCAGGTTTACAACAAATGCTAAAGGAACTTCTCTAGGCAGGAAACACAAGAGAAGGAAAAGACCTACAATAACAAACCCCCCAAAATCAAGAAAATGGTAATAGGAACATACATATCAATAACTACCTTGAATGTAAATGAATTAAATGCTCCAACCAAAAGACATAGACTGGCTGAATGGATACAAAAACAAGCCCCGTATATATGCTGTCTACAAGAGACCCACTTCAGACCTAGGGACACATACAGACTGAAAGTGAGGGGACAGAAAAAGATATTCTATGCAAATGGAAATCAAAAGAAAGCTGGAGTAGCAATTCTCATATCAGACAAAATAGACTTTAAAATGAAGACTATTTCAAGAGACAAAGAAGGACAGTACACAATGATCAAGGGATCATACAAGAAGAAGATATAACAATTGTAAATATTTTTGCACCCAACATAGGAGCACCTCAATACATAAGGCAAATGCTAACAACCATAAAAGGGGAAATCGACAGTAACACAATAATAGGGGACTTTAACACCTCACTTTCACCAATGGACAGATCATCCAAAATGAAAAGAAATAAGGAAACACAAGCTTTAAATGATACATTAAACAAGATAGACTTAATTGATATTTATGGGACATTCCACCCAGAAACAACAGAATACACTTTCTTCTCACGTGGTCATGGAACATTCTCCAGGATAGATCCTATCTTGGGTCACAAATCAAGCCTTGGTAAATTTAAGAAAATTGAAATCATATCAAGCATCTTTTCCGAGCACAGTGCTATGAGACTAGATATCAATTACAGGAAAAAATCTGTAAAAATTACAAACACATGGAGGCTCAACAATACACTACTAAATAACCAAGAGATCACTGAAGAAGTCAAAGAGGAAATCAAAAATACCTAGAAAGAAATGACAATGAAAACATGACAACCCAAATCCCATGGGATGCATGAAAAGCAGTTCTAAGGGGAACGTTTATAGCAATGCAATCCTACCTCAAGAAACAAGAAACATTTCAAATAAACAACCTAACCTCACACTTAAAACAGAGAAAGAAGAACAAAAAAACCCCCAAAGTTAGCAGAAGGAAAGAAATCATAAAGGTCAGACCAGAAGTAAATGAAAAAGAAATGAAGGAAATGATAGCAAAGATCAATAAAACTAAAAGCTGGTTCTCTGAGCAGATAAACAAAATTGATAAACCATTAGCCAGAGTCATCAACAAAAAAAGGGAGAAGACTCAAATCCGTAGAATTAGAAGTGAAAAAGGAGAAGTAACACCTGACACTGCAGAACTACAAAGGATCATGAGAGATTACTACAAGCAACTCTATGCCAATAAAATGAACAACCTCGAAGAAATGGACAAATTCTTATAAAAGCACAACCTTCTGAGACTGAACAAGGAAGAAATAGAAAATATAAGCAGACCAATCACAAGCACTGAAATTGAAACTGTGATTAAAAATCTTCCAACAAACAAAAGCCCAGGACCAGATGGTTTCACAGGTGAATTCTATCCAACATTTAGAGAAGAGCTAACATCTGTCTTTCTCAAACTATTCCAAAATATACCAGAGGAAGGCACACTCCCAAACTCATTCTATGAGGCCACAATCACCCTGATACCAAAACCAGACAAAAATGTCACAAAGAAAGAAAACTACCGGCCAATATCACTGATGAACATAGATGCAAAAATCCTCAACAAAATACTAGCAAACAGAATCCAACAGCACATTAAAACGATCATACACCATGATCAAGTGAGGTTTATCCCAGGAATGCAAGGATTCTTCAATATACACAAATCAATTAATGTGAGAAATGATATTAACAAATTGAAGGAGAAAAAACATATGATCATCTCAGTAGATGAATAGATGCAGAAAAAGCTTCCAACAAAATTCAACACAGATTTTTGATAAAAACCCTCCAGAAAGTAGACATAGAGGATACTTACCTCAACATAATAAAGGCCATATATGACAAGCCCACAGCCAACATCATTCTCAATGGCCAACATCATTCTCAGTGGTGAAAAACTGAAATCATTTCAGGAAGAAGACAAGTTTGCTTAATCTCACCACTATTATTCAACATAGTTTTGGAAGCTTTAGCCACAGCAATCAGAGAAGAAAAAGAAATAAAAGGAATCTAAATCGGAAAAGAAGAAGTAAAGCCGTCACTGTTTGCAGATGACATGATACTATGCATAGAGAATCCTAAAGATGCTACCAGAAAACTACTAGAGCTAATCAATGAACTTGGTAAAGTAGCAGGATAAAAATTTAATGCACAGAAATCTCTTACATTCTTATACACTAATTATGAAAAATCTGAAATAGAAATTAAGGAAACACTCCCATTTACCATTGCAACAAAAAGAATAAAATACCTAGAAATAAACTACCTAAGTAGACAAAAGACCTGTATGCAGAAAATTATAAGACACTGATGGAAGAAATTGAAGATGATGCAAACAGATGGAGAGATATACCATGTTCTTGGATTGGAAGAATCCACATTGTGAAAATGACTATATTACCCAAAGCAATCTACAGATTCAATGCAATCCCTAGCAAACTACCACTGGCATTCTCCACAGAACTAGAACAAAAAAATTCACAATTTGTATGGAAACACAAAAGACCCCAAATAGCCAAAGCAATCTTAGAAAGAAAAACGGATCTGGAGGAATCAGGCTCCCAGACTTCAGACTATACTACAAAGCTACAGTAATCAAGACAGTATGGTACTGGTACAAAAACAGTAATATAGATCAATGGAACAGGATAGAAAGCCCAGAGATAAACCCACGCACGTATGGTCACCTTATTTTTGATAAAGGAGGCAAAAATATACAATGGAGAAGAGACAGCCCCTTCAATAAGTGGTGCTGGGAAAACTGGACAGCTACATGTAAAAGAATGAAATTAGAACACTCTCTAACACCATACACAAAAGTAAATTCAAAATGGATTAAAGACCTAAATGTAAGGCCAGGCACTATAAAACTCTTAGAGGAAAACATAGACAGAACACTCTATGACATAAATTACAGCAAGATCCTTTTTGACCCACTTCCTAGGGAAATGGAAATAAAAACAAAAATAAATGGGACTTAAGGAAACTTAAAAGTTTGCACAACAAAGGAAAACATAAACAAGACAAAAAGACAACCCTCAGTATGGGATAAAATATTTGCAAATGAAGCAACTGACAAAGGATTAATCTCCAAAATTTATAAGCAGCTCAATATCAAAAAAACAACCCAATCCCAAAATGGGCCGAAGAACTAAAGAGACAGTTCTCCAAAAAAGATATACAGGTAGCCAACAAACACTTGAAAGAATGCTCAACATCATTAATCATTAGAGCAATGCAAATCAAATCTACAATGAGGTATCACCTCCCACCAATCAGAATGGCCAACATCAAAAAATCTGCAAACAATAGATGCTGGAATGGGTGTGGAGAAAAGGGAACCCTCTTGCACTGTTGGTGGGAATGTAAATTGGGACAGCCACTATGGAGAATAGTATGGAAGTTCCTTAAAAAACTAAAAATAGAACTACCATACGACCCCACCATCCCACTGCTTGACGTATACCTGGAGAAAACCATAATTCAAAAAGAGTCATGTACCACAATGTTCATTGCAGCTCTATTTACAATAGTGAGGACATGGAAGCAACCTAAGCGTCCATCAACAGATGAATGGATAAAGAAGATGTGGCACATATATACAATGGAATATTACTCAGCTATAAGAAGAAACGAAATTGAATTATTTGTAGTTAGGTGGATGGACCTAGAATCTGTCATACAGAGTAAAGTAAGTCAGAAAGAGAAAAACAAATACCATATGCTAACACATATGTATGGAATCTAAAAAAAAAAAAAATTCTGAACAACCTAAGGGCAGGACATGAATAAAGACGCAGACGTAGAGAATGGACTTGAGGACACGGGGAGGAGGAAGGGTAAGATGGGACGAAGTGAGAGAGTGACATCTACATATATACACTACCAAATTTAAAATAAATAGCTAGTGGGAAGCAGCCACATAGCACAGGGAGATCAGCTCGGTGCTTTGTGACTACCTAGAGGGATGGAATAAGGAAGTTGGGAGGGAGAGGCAAGAGAGAGGAGATATGGGGATATATGTGTATGTATAGCTGATTCATTTTGTTTAAAGCAGAAACTAACACACCATTGTAAAGCAATTATACTCCAGTAAAGATGTTGAAAAAAAAACTGTTTAAGACAGCAGAGGACCTGTATTAAGTGTTGGTCTTTCTCACTCTTCCACTTCTGCTCTCCGTTCTTCCTAGAGAAGATGTTAAAGGGGGTATAGTACTTTTTAAATAGGGGGTTTAATTTATTTCAGATAATACACATCCTGCAGAAAAGATTATTCCTCTATAGAAATGTAAACACATGAAATCACTACAAATACATATTTTATGGGTTAGATATTATTAGTTCCACTTTATAAATAATTGAGCATGCCAAAGTACTGGCAACTAGATAGGAAGAGGACTCAAACCTAGGGTGCCCCCACCCCAGTTTCAAGACCACGGGATGTTTTTCTTTTTTTTATATTCTTTTTCATTATGGTTTATCATAAGATATTGAATATATTTCCCTGTGCTATACAGTAGGACCTTGTTGTCTATCCATCCTATATATAATCGTTTCCATCTGCTAATCCCAAACTCTCAATCTATCCCTCCACACACCCTCCCCCTTGGCAACCACAAGTCTGTTCTCTATGTTTGTGAGTCTGTTTCTGTCTCATAGATAAGTTCACTTGTATCGTATTTCAGATTCCACGTATAAGTGATATCATATGATATTTGTCTTTCTTTTTCTTACTTCACTTGATATGATAATTCCTAGGTCCATTCATGTTGCTGCAAATGGCATTATTTCCATCTTTTTCACATCTTCTTTATCCATTCATCTGTCAGTGGACATTTAGGTTGTTTCCATGTCTTGACTATTGTGAATAGTGCTGCTATGAACATTGGGGTGCATGTAACTTTTCAAATTAGAGTTTTCTCTGGATATATACCCAGGAGTGGGATCGCTGGATCATATGTCAACTCTATTTTTAGTTTTTTAAGGAACCTCCATACTGCTCTCCATAGTGGCTTCACCAATTTATATTCCCACCAACAGTGTAGGAGGGTTCAGCTTGGGCATTTTTTTCAAATCCGTGTTTCATATGGTCTTTGTTTCTCATCCATCCTTCCGTGTCTGCCTCTCTCAAGAAGGCTCAGATCCTCCGTTTTCACACCCTCCTGGCTGACTGTGCTTTAGCTCCTGCTGTGTAACATTGATGTGCATGGGTGTTTCTGATTCCCCGGTGGATCACAAGTCTTGCCAGGTAGTGGCTGTATCATACGCTGCTTGCTGTAACCCCAGAGTGATTAGAACTTTCTGGTACATAGGGTGCTCCCTCTGTCCCCCGTGTGTGTACCCGTCCCCTTATCTTACATCCTGCACCTGAGTCAGGTTTGTGGGTGACTACAGTGTACATTTAACTTCCTCAAAATCAACTCTGCACCCTTGATCACTTGTTAAAAATACTCATATTACATTTGGATGGTTTGCTTTCTATTATATAATCTAAATTAATGTGTGACGTTGTACAGATATATTACAGTACGATGTTGTATATGTAATGTAATATGTATTGCACTTGGCGAACAATTTATGGGATTTTTTTCAAAGATCATTTTGACTATGTGTGAGTTTTACTTTATGCATTAACTTTGAATCATATTCCTTACCTACAATGTGCTCCATTATAATTGTAAGGCCATGCTTTGTGTTGTGTGTGGTTAGGTAGAATTATTAGTGAGAGGCATACATTTTGAGTCAGGCATTCCTGGGTCTGAATTCCAGCTCTACTTAATCTCTTGAAGCTCAATTTCCACAGATGTAAAATGAGAATAACTTGAGAGCCTGTGCCCGGGGATGGCTGTGAGCCTCAGAAGATACATGCACCCTAAGTGCCCATCGTATTGTGGGCACATGGAAAGTCCTCAGGTTGTCACTATTGTTGGCTGGTGGCATCCCTCAAGGTTTAGTGCTTAGGAGTAATTCCCCTAATGGTAGTAGTTTGCTGTGTTGCAAGGGAGTTGTGAAAACTAGAAGGAGTGTGTTTATGAAGGTATGATAAAGACTAGCAATAAATCATTTACCATCCTTCCCCCTCTCCCCTGTTCCCACCCACAAGTTTTATGCCTAGTTGCAAAGATGACTCAAGGGTTATGCTGGGATTTCTCTAAGATAAAATTTCCTCTGTTCCTGCTGATTCCAGATTTATTTCAGATGCAAAGTATGTTTAGCACTGGCCCCCAGATACACAGTCAGAATACAAAATCAATCACTCTGCTCTGCAAGTGGAGCAACAGACATTTATTGTATTTATATATCTCCTATCTTTGTCCGAAAAAGATTCTGGGTAGCCAGCAATAGACAACATATTGGGTACATTCTACTGTCAAAGTCCAAAATGCTACTAGCACTAAATATTCTTTTTTTTCAGGGAGACCCCCATTCATATTGTAAAGCCATGGTTCTCACACTGGAGCACGAATCAGAAATCTCCTGGAGGTCTTTTGTTACTACACAGATCAATGGGCCTCACAACCAGAGTTTCTGATTCGGTGGATCTAGTGTTAGAGTCAAATAATTTGTATCTCTGACGGTTTCCCAGGTGATGTTGATGCTGCTGGTTTGGGAACCACACTTTGAGAACCAATGCCTTAGATACTCCCTTTATTTAGACAAACTGTGCATTTTCTCTCCTGTGGGGTATGACTGAGAACAGCATTGGTGGTGAGGAAAGGGACCTGACATTTACTGAGCACCTGTGACATTTGCTGTGTGCCAGGTACCTCAGCAACACTTTACACGTATTATCCTATTTAATCCTCACAACTGCCCCACCAATCAATTCATAATTATTTATGAGACCCTGTCGTGTATCATGCCATGTGCTGTGCTAGGTTCTGGGGGTGTGGAACCAACGCCACAGACATAATCAGGGAAACATGCTTGAGCAGATAATTATAAGGGCGATTAGTGTGATCCATAGAAAATAGAAGACCAGAGAGGTTAAGTAACTGGGCTAAGGTTACATAGCTAGTGGGAGACAAAGGGGACAAAACAAACTTAAAAGCCATTTTACTCCAAGATGTACTGTCCTTCCACTAAAGCGGAGGTTCTTAGATTTTTGGTCTCAGGGTGTCTTTACACTCTCAAAAATTATTAAAGACCTCAAAGATTTTTCGTTTATTTGGGTTAAATCTATCAACATTTACTGTATTAGAAAATAAAACAAAGTGGTTCAGTTTGAGAACCGCTGCACTAAACCAGGCTGCAAATAGTACCATCTTTCTTAGGTTCTGAACCCTGACTTGTTTTTTTTTAAATTAATTAATTTTTTATTTATTTTATTTTTGGCTGTGTTGGGTCTTCGTTGCTGTGAACAGGTTTTCTCTAGTTGCGGTGAGCGTGGTCTACTCTTAGTTGCGGTGCTTGGGCTTCTCATTGTGGTGGCTTCTCTTCTTGCAGAGCACAGGCTCTAGGCACACGGGCTTCAGTAGTTGTGGCACGTGGGCTCAGTAGTTGTAGCATGTGGGCTTTAGAGCACAGGCTCAGTAGTTGTGGCACACGGGCTTGGTTGCCCCACGGCATATGGGATCTTCCCGGACCAGGGCTCGAACCTGTGTCCCCTTCATTGGCAGGCAGATTCTTAACCACTGCACCACCAGGGAAGCCCCCCTGACTTGTTTTAATGACTTCTGTAAGCTATCAAAGATGAGAAACTTCTCCTAAACTATTTTTTATTTTAAACATGAGGGCCTCTTTTGAGCCTCAGCCTATATTTCTAGTGCTGATGGCTTCCTAAAGACAAGGCTGACCTGCTTTGGAATAGCCCTTTTAAATATGTGTGTGTGTGTGTGTGTGTGTGTGTGTGTGTGTGTTTATGATAAGGAAAAGCCAATTAAACGGCCAATTGCAGAACAAACTAAGATGTGGTAACTTTATTATTCACTGAAGGGTCTCTATCCCAGAGGAGGGCATTTAAAAAGTTACAGTTCACAAAAGTCAGTGATGTGCGTTGTCTTCAGGCCTCCTCAGGGCAAACGCCATGGCCAGGGAAGCCGAGGGATCCCTCTTGCTGTCTCGTTAACAGTAAGAGAAGTAGAAGAATGACTGGACTCAGGTCAGGCGGTTTTTATGTAACATTGGCAGCTGAATCATGCTTAATTGTGGGCTAACAACCAATATACTGCCCTTTCCTATCATTTGTATTCATTACCTAGTGAGCATGAGACAGCCTAGTAGATACTTTCCTGGTGTGTAATGGTCTGTGGTTGTTCAGACACGGACGCTCTGGCTGACTCTGAATGCTTTATGGCCTCGTTAAGTTTTGCTGAGTAAAGTCACCAAATGAGAGTTGCCATAACTCAATGTGATTCTCAGTGGATGATCAATGAGATCAGATCTCCTTTTATTTTTATAGAGACCAGTGAACTGGAGAGGGGGGTGGGGTGCTGCAGCAAGGTTTGAGCAGTTATTTAGATGTAGCAGACCCTTGGATGAGAAGTAGGAAAGAGAGAAGCCTCCAGTCATCTGACTGTGTGGTCTTCTTGACACCAAACATCTGGGTCACTGGTTCATGGGGAAACTTTTTTTTTTTAACATCTTTATTGGAGTATAATTGCTTTACAGTGTTGTGTTAGTTTCTGCTCTATAACAAAGTGAATCAGCTATGCGTATACTTATATCCCCATATCCCCTCCCTCTTGTGTCTCCCTCCCACCCTCCTTATCCCACTCCTCTAGGTGGTCACAAAGCATTGAGCCGATCTCCATTGGGAAACTTTTAAAATGTTTATCCAGATGTTTCATTCACATATGCATATCCCATAGCCAAAACAAACAAATCAGAAATGTGTGATGAGAGATGATCATTTGTCATCTTCCTTAAAAGCTGAATTTTGACACCAAGCATCTCTGTTGGTTGACCTGAGGCAGCACGGAGTCCTTCACACAGCATCTCTGCACAGGGCACATTTTGCCAGGTGATTGTAACATTTTAGAGGAAATTTTTTTTCTGGAAATAAGCACTTGTATGAAGGTCTAAGGCATAAGGAATTATACTGGCAACTTGAATCTCCTTTTCACCGTCACATCAAATGGGAAACTGTGATACATACCCTGAGGGGCCATCTCCTGGGAATCCTTTTAGCCAAGTTTCTTGTGCTGTTTGTAAGTCGTGAGCTTCTTGCCCAGAATTCTCATTTTCTGATTCCATGGGCTCATATGAGCAACTCTTAGTGATGAACCCTGTTGGTTTTGCAGATTGCTACAGCTGCTTTCAAGAACCTGTTTTTCTAAAGCAGGCACAGGGAATGCCCTGGCAGTCCAGTGGTTAGGACTCTGCACTTTCACTGCTGAGGGCACGGGTTCGATCCCTGGTTGGGGAACTAAGATCCTGCAAGACATGCGGCCAAAAAATATATAAAAAAATAAAAATAAAGCAAGCACAAACATGGAAGGTAGCTAGGCCCCTGCTCCTCACCCACCCTCCCTGCCCAGGGATGGGGCTCGGGGAAGACCAGACCTGCTCACTGACCCTTTGTGTCTGCCCTGTGTCTGCCTTGCCAACAGTCAACCTCAGCTTTATCCCAGCTTAGACTTTAGCCCAGCTTAGACCTCTGGAAGAAAGGGATGGGAGTTATTTTCCGCAGGGATGGGATGATGGGAATCTGCCTGACGTCATGGGGACATAGTCTTCCCTAAACAGGGGAGAAAAGACAACATTCAGTTAGGGAGGTGCAATGTGGTTACTTAGGTGGAAACCCTGTCCCTCTTTGCTTGGGTGGCCAGGAAATGTTCTATTTAAGATTCCCATTCCTTCCCTGTGTTTTATGAGTGATTATATAAGTTTACTCTCTAAGCATCTTGTTCTGTGATTTTCCTTTTATAGGTATGTATTTTAATACTTAAGGGAGGTTTGAGGTGAAATAAGACATGATTAAGGCCAGCTTGAGATCTGCAGGTCAAAAAGGTAAGTGTCAAATTGAGATCCACTAAGGCAGGGGTCAGCCAAATAGAGCCCATGGGCCAAATCCAGCATGCAGATTTTTTGTAAATGAAGCTTAGTTGGAACCCAGTCACACCTGTTGTTACCTGTGCTGTTCTCACATGACAATGGCAGGGATGGATAGCTGTGGCCCTCAAAGTCTGCTGTCTTGCTCTTTGTGGAAGAAGTTTGCCAACTCCTACACTTGGGGACATATTTCTCTTTGGCCATCTCCTGATAGGAAACATACATAGATTTCAGAAAAATCCAAGGGGATATTATTCTTAAATATGGACTCTGAGCCATAAATGATAGAATTTTGTTGCTATGCCTTGTGAGGATCTTGTACATAGTAGGTGCTTGTGGGATGAATCATTGTGTATTCCTAGATGAGTGATTTATGACCTGGGTTACATTCCCCCATGTATAAAATCAAAGTATCTGGTGTGATCTCTAAGAATCCTTCTTGCACGACTGAACGTTCATGCCTTGTACCCTAGTCTGCCAAGCCTCTTGAGTTCCCATCATTCATATTCATTTAGCATCAGCTGGAGTTATTAGGCAGGGTCAAAAAGCATGACTATCCACATGGAGAGAAACAAGGAGGGTTAAGAGTTGAGAGCATCTAAATAATGCTTAATGCCTGTTCTGAGTTGCTTTGTGGGACATTTGTTGTTCGTGGTGTGATCTTGGACACACCAAGGCTGGATGTGCCTGAGGTCCCAAGTCACAGTCCAGGGGGTGGTGAGCAGTAGATGGATGATGTGGTGGGGGACTGAGGGAAGGAGAGGTGATGGCATTACTGTCTTCCACCCAGGGAGAAATATGAGCTGTGCCATTGTGAAGGAAGGCTCGTGCTCTGTGGTGTGATTTGGTAGCCGACTACTGATTCAAAGCTTATGCTGTACCTCCCTTTAGGACCCGGAGTTCCCATGGTCACCTTTCCCGAGGAGATAGCCAGGGTTTCCATCTGCTCAGCTCCACAGATTTGACATAGGGTTATCATTTATTCATTAATTTGGGAGGGTGACACACTGCCTCTGCTGAGATGTAAGCAGAGCCTCAGCCTCTGCATTTGCATCCCAGGCTGCACCCAGGTTTTCCTTTCAGGAATTCCAGCCCCCAGAGTGCTGGGGTTCTGCTGAGCAGCCCTGCCTCCTCACATCCTGGTAAGTGACTGACCATGGCAGATCGGAAGGCTAAGGACAAGCAGGATGTGAGCAGCCCGGGGCTAAGGAAGGGGAGGCCTGCTCACTAACCCTTGGCTTCTATGTGCAGGATCCAGACCACCCTCTCCCCTTTGGGAAGAGAAGGGTAGAAAGGACAGGACCAGGACAGGGCCGAGTGGCATGATGCAGTTTGTGCCGCGTTCTGACTCTTGTACCTTTAAGCTCCATGGCTAGAAGGCATGTTGCAGGGACAGACTGACTGGTCCTGCTGGAGAAGCACAATTTGTTCCTTTCTAGACATTTTGTTTCTGAGAGCTCCTAGTTCTTAGAACTTCTGAAGGCCTTAGTCTTAGGACTGGAGGTAGAGGGATGCTTTTTGATCTGCTGAAGCATGGCTAATGTTGCAGTTCAGTAAAGTGCATCATTATGTCAAGTGAGAACATTAAAACACATTTTCCTGGACATCTTATATTGGTTGCCTCTATCGTTCGTTTTTAAAAATAAGTGGACAAATCATATGCATCTGATCACAAACTTTCCTTATTCCTTTATATGTGTATCTTCATATGTCCCATTGAATGTATATTTACCTTTATTCATCAAACTTATTTTTCAGATGTATTGTATTACAGACTGATGCAATGCCATGCCTATTACTTTGAATCAAGTATTTAATTAAGTCCTTCATCTAAAACAGCAGCTATCTGAGTATTTCTGCTACCCACTACCTAGGGCTGAGAAGATTTCATGTACAATCAAGGCAAAGTCTCACAGTAGAAGTTCCTTTCAGTAAGAGAAGACACCCTTTCTGCAATCTTAGAAATGAAGATGCTAGTACTTGGCTTCACGGAATTGGACATAATTTAAAACTGTAACACACTTTTCTGCTTGCTTTATTTGTAAATGTTGATCCTGGCACTGAGAATCTCAGAGCTTTACCTATTTTCTTATTTCACAACTCCTAAGGCATGTGCAAAAGGAAAGGTAATAAAGGACAATATTTTCAAGATAAAACATGATTCATAAAGGTGACAGCTATGCCATATGTGAGCAGTGATTAACAGCTGCAGAGTCTGCTAACGGCTTTTTAAAAGCAAAGTGATAAAGCAGATTTTCCTATTATTGATATTTTGTGTTTTGTTGCTTGCTCAAGTGCATGCCCTGATTTTTCTAAGCTTCATTTTATTCTGTAGAAATCGAATCACTGTTCATGCCCCAGCAGTGCTGTGTTAGGGCTTACTTAACTATTTCACATAGCTCCCTGGTTATTCTTCCAGTGATATTTTAAGTTTCAAGACAATGATATGGTGTATTAAAACCATAACCTACACTTCTTATTTCTGGAGAGTGCAATTGGATGGACAGAGGGCAGAATATTTCCGAGGCTTGCTCGTTTCAAATTGGTTTAATTTAGAGCAATGATGAGAGTGGGCATGCGCTTAATGAAGTATCACACGTTTCGATGGTCTTCCCCTGCTATCCCCAGCAGATCCACTGCAGGCCTGGTGGGGACAGACAGACAGACAGGCCCAAAGACCGATTGCCTCTGAGATGGGGGGGTGGAAGGGAAAGAAAGCTCCTGTTTCAAAATTGAGTTGTCATCTTAGCGAGATCGGTTAATTCTAGGAAATGCATCTTCATGGAATTCAGTTGTCTTTGGCAAATAACCAAGCCCATTTTCTCTGATTGAGAAACCCCTGGTCACTTGCCTTGTATAGGTGGTAGTTTTCCTCTTGTTTGGATCACAGTTCCCTTGGAGAATGTACTGAAAGCTATGGATTCTTTCACCTGAAAAGTGAACACACCTATTTGTACACAGAAGTCTGCAACCAACTTCAGGGGTTTATGGACCTCCCTGAAGCAGAGACCTTTTCCTTTTCCCATCAAGAACCCCTTCATTGTTTCTTCAATGGATGTGTTCTCGATGGTAAATTTCTTTTAAAAAATACCTACATTAAACTCATGACATGGTAGCATTTCTGTTAGAGGGAAAGGGAGCAGTAGAGCTGAGGATATTTTGTTACCATAAAGAGCTGTGCATTGTACTGTCTGGGGGACGCTCTAAATTGAGTGTCTGGCTCCTTGGGGGTGCTTGGAGGAAGGGAGTGCAAGAGGGGCGAGGGCAGTGCCTGGGGATTGGCTGTGAGGGAGGCATGGCTGCATGCCAGTGAGTGTCCTCAGGGGCACTCCCCACCCCCACCCTGTGGAGCCCAGGAGCCCCGATTCCCTGATGGGCTGCCCAGGAAGCTGGTGGGCGGGGTGTGTCATGTGATGCCTTGGCACAAATAAGAGGAGAAGGCCTCCTGTCGCACTCCTGGTGCAGGGCCAGTAGTGCCCAGGCTTTTGCCCAGAAGTCCTCCAGAGCTCCAAGCCCTGGGCCGTGAGACACAGCCTTTCTGGGGCTGGCTTCTCTGGACTAGGGGTGCTGTGCTCACAGGAGATGGTGGGTGCTGACCAGTAAAGCAAATTGGCCTTGGAAGTGGTTCACACACACCTTTATGCAGGTGCATCAGGCAGCCTGGAACTCAGCGCTTGGTGCTCTGTAAGGTCCCAAGAGATATTTTGGAAATAGAGAGGTAACAAGAATAAACATGGAAGACCCAGAAGGTCAAGGGTAAGACTTGTCCTTCATCCCTTTCTTTCCCCCTTTTTTCACCCTCCCTCCCCTTCCTCCTGCCTCTTCCTCCATCTTTCCATCCATCTTTCTTTCTTTCCTTTCTTCCATTCTTCTCCTTCCCTCCCTTTTTCCTTCATCCTTCCCTATTTTTCTCTCCACTCCTCACTTTCTTCCCTTTATCATTTCCTTTAATCTTTTCTTCCTTTCCTTACCTCCTTCCTTCCATTCAACAGACATGTTCAGGTGTCTGCCGGGTGCTGTTGGTTCTTAGCTGGTGTGGAATTTTGGTGTCCTTTCTGTCATGACGGGTCCACCCTCGTGCTACCAGGGAACATTTTTGTACTTTGTTAACTTCCCCTGCTCCTTCCTTCCTTCATCAGCTAGCATATATCAAACAGCTGCCTTAGAGAAAAAAGCTAAAATGATTATGGACTTCAGTTTCAGGAAGGAAGGTGAAAATCAAATTTAGGAATCAAGGTACAAGTATGTGAAAAGCCAAATAATAGTGGAATAATTACATGATGTCTTGAAACAAGAAGGTGAGATGCTGGAAGACAGCCTGAACATTATTGTTAGATGAGTGGATTGAGACATGTTTGAGTTTAGAGAATGGAGCAGTTTTTGTGGGGTGGATGGGTTTGGGAGAGTCTTATAGAGAAGGAGCATAAACTGGTGTTCCAAATAGAATTTTCATATTTGGAAAAGAGAGAAAATTTCAGTCCAGGAAAGGGGAATGATGTGGGTAAAAGCTCAGTAGTGTTGGTCTTTTTCTTTTGTCGCCTACATTTTCCAAGGGAAAGTTCCAGTCCAGGGAACCTCTCTTCCTCTCCTGGTCATGGCCATCTCGTCTCCAGTTCTTTATCTTTCCCCACATTTTAAATTCAGCTGTTGATGGGCTCAAGGGAAACACCCAGTTTCTCTCAGCCCCTGCCACGATCAGCAGACTAGTCACTTTCTGTTGCACATAAAGAGCTCCTCAGAGGGGACGTTTAAACTGAAGAGAGGGCTTTGAAATGTCATTTCCAGCTTCATGGTTGAAATTCCAACAGTAATTTTTGTCAGCCCTTGGGTGAGCCAGAGCACTGCTTTTAGGGCTCATGGTCTGACATGCTGGAGGTCTCAGAGTGCCTGAAGTCAAGGTTTTGGGCTGGAATTCCTGGTGTGGCTGGTCCAGTGTGACTGAGTCCAATTCAGGAAACACTCCCACTTTTCTTGCACATTGTATGTACATTTAGCTGCTGTTCTTGGATGTTTTCGTAGTAGATGGGTGTTATAAGCTGTAGCCAATCCATATTATTTGGTTTCAACATCCTCAGTCCATGTTTTTTCCCTCTGAGGCTGGCATTTCTCTGCGATTGTTCCATTGGATCCTTTCCAAGGCTTAGCCTCTTCGGCAACATTGCTAGGGAGATACAGGGTTGCTGGGGTCGCCCTAGGCTTGTGGACTTTTGATATTTGCCCTTAAGTAAAAGAAATAATCTCTTTACCGAATACTTGCTGGTTGCTCAGAATAGAAATTTTCTCACTGGTACATTACACTTGATTATTGAAAAATTCACATTCAGGCATCGTATATGTCGTGTGTGTGTGTGTGTGTGTGTATGTGTGGGGGTGTGTGTGTGTATGTGTGTAAAAATAATTCCTTTTCCTTCCAAGGACATTGTGATGATTCTCAGGATCTAGTTGATCTTCCCTTCTTTCATCAGATGAAATCTGGTTAAAAGGGTTACCTTGGAGCAGAAAGGAAGGGGGGTGATGGCCCTGGCGGTAAATGTAAGCCTCACTGAAAGCTGTCCTAGAATGATATTGTCAAAGGACAATTTTGAAAGTTTTAATTCAGCTTCCCATGTTATAAAAAAGGGAAACCTAGGTCCAGAGATGTGAAGTGATTTGGGCCGAAGTGATGTAATAGATTAAAGATAAACCAGGATCTGAGTACAGGTTCTCTGACTCTGGGAAATAATTACATGTACAGAATCTTTGCACCCTGTTATCAAAATATGTTAGACAAAGAAAGCAATGATAAATAAATATTTGATCAGCAGAATAAAGGAAACAGCTTTGTTCCACATTTCATTAGGAGTGGTTTGACAGAATTTATAAGAAAAAATTTTAAAATGGGAGATAAAATATATTTCAAGAATACAGAGATCTTTTACAAAGATATATAAGGTCTGTTCAAAAAATATTCTCAGTAAAAAAAGCAATCAGACTTATTGCCCATGACATTCTCATAACACAGTATAATGACTTTAGGGTGTAGAATACTAAGCTAATTAAAAGCTACTCAGTTGCTTGAAAACGATTAAATAACTGTTTTGTGAAAGACAGAAGCCAAGTACACAATATATTAAAAGACAATGGAAGTGCAGTCTTCTCCATATACCATGGGATGCAATCAAAACTGTAATTAGACTACATTTCCTACTCCCAAATGCCAGTGTTAGACAAGAAAAAAAAGAGATTAAAATAGTTTCTGAATCAAAAACATTTTAAGAAAAAAAAGAAGGAAAAAAGAAAGAAAAATCAAAATAATCTGGATGTCATCGAGGAAGGAAAAACCAAGTGGTCTAATGAACAAAGTTAACATTTCTAGCCCCAGCTTGATAGTGCCTCCTCTTCCTCCTCCTTCTCAGATGCCGCTCGTCCTTACCTCAGTCACTGAGAAATTTGGAATGCCTGGCCCCTACACTCCCCAGAGTCAGGATCTTGGGGAGATGTGGAGAGGGGTTAGGGGCTGCCTTGGGGCCATTTTTTCTACCCTGTCCCCTTAGGGAAGGCTCTGGGAGGATCAGAGAGAGCACTGTTCCCAGCTGTAGGCACATTTCTAGAGCAGGGAGGCGGTTGAAGAAGGACCTTCTTTACGAGCTGCAGACATGCCTTCTTGCAGCTCCTCCAGTAGCAGCCGCCCTCTTAGAGCCGAGCTCCAGTGCAGAGCCCTCAAGAAGGTCCTGTGTTCCCCACTCAGGAGAATGTGCAGAGTGAGCTCACTGGCAGTCATACACAGTTTGGCTTAGCTTCAACCCAGATCTCCTCCTTTGCCATCCACCTCTCAGAGTCACTACTGTCATCCACCCCAAACATTTACTGATCACCTGTATTGGTTGCATTATTAGAAGCTATGGTATAAATAGAAGTGAAGAGCACTGGCTCTGGAGCTGGGATCCCTGGGTCCAATTCAGGACTCCACACTTGTAGCTGCATGATTTTGGGCAAGTTATTCAATCTCTTTGTGCCCCAATTCCATTGTCTGTCAATGGAATAATAATGATAGTGGGTCCCAAGGCATGGGTTGTGAGGTTGTTACATGAGAAGGGCCTTAAAACACTCTGATAGTGCCTGGCACAGAATAATGACTCCTCAAATGTTAGCAATGATTATTACTTTAACCTGTAGGGACACTGGGTAAGGGTGTAAAATTACCGTACCTGCCCCAGAGGGATTATGCTGTAATCTGGGAAGCTGAACGTTTTTCAGTCATGAAGAAGGAAGTTGGTTTTGTAAAGCTGGTTTGGTGATGCTGAATTCTCTGAGCTTTTGCTTGACTGTAAAGCTTTTGATTTCTCCATTGGATCTGAATGAGTAGATTCAGAATCTGGGTAGAGTGTTCTTGGTTGTAGGTTTTTCCCTTTCACCACTTTAAATATATTGACACTCCCTTCTGGCCTGCAGAGTTTCTGCTGAAAAATCAGCTGATAACCTTATGGGGATTCCCTTGTAGGGTATTTGTTGATTTTCCCTTGCTGCTTTTAATATTTTTTCTTTGCATTTAATTTGTGTTAGTTTGGTTAATATGTGTCTCAGTGTGTTTCTCCTTGGATTTATCCTGTATGGGACTCTTTGCTCTTCCTGGATGTGGGTGATTATTTCCTTTCCCATGTTAGGGAAGTTTTGGACTATAATCTCTTCAAATATTTTCTCAGATGCTTTCTCTTTCTCTTCTTCTTCTGGGACCCCTATAATTCGAATATTGGTGCGTTGGAAGTTGGTCTTGTGATCTTGTGCATCTAGCAAAGGATCAGTTGTTATGTCTGAAGATGGATCACCATCCCTCCCCCTCCCTCTAGCATGGATGGAGCAGAGCCTCCTTGTTTACCAAGAAGAGCTAAGCCCTCTAGTAATGTTAGTTTTTCCAGATCTTAGGCTTCTGAGAAGTCCTGTCTGGGTTTCATTCACTCTTTAAAAAAAAAAAAAAAAGCTCCTGGTTACATAGGCATACCTACATGTAATTGCGTAAAGAAATAGAATACACGTGAATTCTTAAATATGCAACTACTCTCGAGGCTAACTTTTTGGTTGTGTCCCTTTGGTATCCTGGGAAAATGCAGAGGAGAGACCAGTCTGATTTTCGGAATCTTATATGAATTTATCAATCTCATCATGCCCAGAAAGATGCATCTCTTAAAATGAAGCCTCCATGCTTTGAGTAAGTTCCTCCTCTTACTGTGTGATGCCAGTCTTCTCAGTTTAACCCTCTCCCCAACCTGATGACAATCAAGGGTAGGATGGAAGGAAGGATTTCGCACCATTGCCATCTTGGCTACTAACTTCTATTTGTCTAGCAGCGTCAACTCTTGGTGGCTTTCATGGCTTATGTCAATGAACTGGGGCTCAGGTTCTGCCCACTTCATGCCCAGCACCACCTCAAGCAGAGGTCAGCAAACTGCAGACAAGAAGCCCAATCTAGCTTGCCACCAGTCTTTATAAATAAAACTTTATTGGGATGCAGCCACACCTATGAATTGACATATTGCCTATGGCTGCTTTTGTGCTGCAGATGCAGAGTTGAGTAGTATTTGTGAGAGACCATATGGTCCACAAAACCTAGAAAATGTCCTGTCCAGCCCATAATAGAAAAAGTGTGCTGATCCTTGACCTAAAGATTAGACGTAGAGAGAGGGAGTCCTCCCAAGGCCACATAGGGAGCCAGAGATCACAACTGTTCTACAGGTAGGGAAATTCAGGACAAGAAAGGATAAGATGAGAGTAAGAAAGTTGCCTGTAGAACCAAGGGGATGAAGTAGTAGCTGAACTGTTTGCATACAGGCTCCTGCTGTTGCCTAGGCTGTAGTGTATAACAACTTGTCTAATTCCAATGGAAGTTGCCCCTAATCATATGCCGTGTTTTCCTCATCACAGGAGTCATGTGAAATCCTCCAGTGATGGAAAATGTCATGGATTCTGTGAAATGATACCCTGTCCTCCCACAGCTCTGCCGTGATGGCTTGTTACAATTTCCAAACAAAACTGTCCTTTGAGGTTTGACCTTACATTTCTGTGTTGACTCTGAGCTGGGTAATGAGGTTCCCATTTTTCAGCTACCGTAGCCCCCTCACTCCTTTGAAATTATTGAGTTTTTCTGGGCCACTAGCTATGTGTGAAGTATCCCCAAGGTACCCACACCACTCCAAGTGTCTGCCTTTCCCCTTTCTGTCATTAAAGGGCACACAAGGAAGACAGAGTGTGAAATCTAGGCTTGTTGCCCAACATATCTTGCTTTGCAAGGACAGCAAAGAGCTTAGGAGCCAGTATTTTCCATGTATAACTGACTCCATCTCTAAGAGGTCGTCAGTCTGATCTCCACTTTGTGACAACCCCTTCCCAGAGCTTCTGCACAGGGCTGTCTGCTGGCCTGAGAGCTGGTTGCTTGCTGGCTGTTCACCCTGGCCCAGCACTGCCTCCATCCAGAAGGACATCATTTCTAACTTGCACAGAGGTGCCCTGTGGGCTGGCAGCAGTCCTGTCCCTTCCTCTCTCTGAGCTTCAGTCTTGCCTGCTCGGGGAAACTGAGCTAGATGGTTTCCAAAGCATCTCTTAGCTCTTTGATTTGAAGACCTTTTGAGGCAATCTGCTTGGCTGGCTAAGTCCCCTTCATGCTCTGTGCTGCTTCCCTGCCTGGAGTGCCTTTGAAGCCAGCGGGGAAAGCTGTGTGCCAGGAAATCCAAGGGCTTGAGAAGAGAAGGGCTCCTGGGTTACTCTTAGGACAGGGCTCTGAAGACTGGACTTGACAGTGTCGAGGCAAGTATCGGTTCTGAGAGACCATGGTGGGGGGGGGGC
Organism: Balaenoptera physalus; assembly: GCF_965194825.1. Lineage (NCBI taxonomy): Eukaryota > Metazoa > Chordata > Mammalia > Artiodactyla > Balaenopteridae > Balaenoptera > Balaenoptera physalus. Next base: position 13,275,895 of record NC_138891.1, on the reverse strand, counting down.
GGGGTGTCAGACCAAAGGCAGGTGTTGCCAAGTCTGGCCTGATTTTCTCAGCATCAGAGCAGTGGAGAGAAGCCGGAGCCCCTCTGGCTCCATGCAAAGGGAGAACAGCGACGTGCACCCATGTATCTTCTCTCCCTGACCAGACCATCGCTGGGGTCATGCTTGGCCTCTTACAGTACAGACCTGGACATCAGAGTGACCAGATGCCTGGGCTGAGCCAAGGGATAGTAATAGGGAGGACAATGAGGAACACTGTGAGTGTGAGTACACAGAGGTGAGGCTCGCTGGGGCCATGGACCCTCTAGGGAAGAGGCACCTTGTGAGCTTCCTTGAGATCTTGTCAAACCCACACTCCAGTTCCCTCAGGTTACTAAATTTTTTGGTGTATTTCTATTAAAAACCTTGTTTTGTTCTGTTTTGCCCCCACTTTGTTGGGCCTTGATAATGCTGGGTGTGAACATGGTGCTAAATGCTTTCGTATCATCTCATGTAATTTAAACGTTACAAGGCTAGCTGTGACCAGTTCTCTCTACATTTGGCAGAAGAGAAAACCGAGGCTCGCTGGAGTTAGATCACCTGCCCAAAGACACAGAGCTAGAAAGTTCTTCAGCTAAAATTCTAACCCAGACCCTACACCCAGATGATACTGCCTTTAAATGCTATGTCCCAGGGCCTGTCCACGCTGCCTCAAACGTGGCTAATGGTGTTGCTAGTGCAATGAGGTTGCAGGGGCAGGGGGAGCTTTCTTACCTGTGCAGACAACACAACTCAGGGTTTCTCAGCCTTGGCACTACTGACATTGGAGCCAGAGAATTCTTTGTTGGGGGGAACTTCCTGTGCATTGTAGGATGTTTAGCAGCATCCCTGGTCTCTACCCACTCGTTGCCAGTAAGTTCTTTATCTCTTCCCAGTTGTGACAACCCAAAATATCTCCAGACTTTGCTAAATATCCCCTGGGAGACAAAATTGACTTTGGTCGAGTGAGACTCACTGACATGAACTAGTGTTAATTTACCAATAAAGGAAAAAAATCTCTGCACATGTAATTTCTTTATTGTCTACTTTTCTTTCCTTTGCACCAAAATTCTGCTATTAAAGGCTTGAGCCCTTCTTCCTGCCTGGCTGACATCCTGAACTGTGTCACTGGGAACGCTTTACCTTGCTGGCATCTTCCCACACGTCCCAGACACTCTCTCTTTGAGCCTGGAGCCTCCTGGGGGAAGTATTAAGAACCAACCAGCTATGAAAACAATGTGTTCTTCCTTGTGCTAAGCGCCTCTGCTCTGGCGGTAAAATGCTTCAGTGGTGTGAGCATATGGCATCAACAGGGCCTCTAAAAACCACGCAGGGCATCCAACAAGCGTGGAGGGAAGGGGACAGGCTGTATGAGCTCCAGAAGTTTTTGGACGGGACCTCCCCTCCCCCAGGAGCAGCTGGGCTGGGGTTCCTCGGGGATCTTGAAACTCCACACAGGCCAAGGTTTGCAGGCCTTGAAGCCATTGCATTTTGCTCCTTTAATTAAACACCCTGCAGACCTTGACATCTGCCACAGAGAAAGGCCTAGAGCAGCCCAGTGGCCCAGCGCCAGCCCTCACTTCTGGTTCCAGGCAGGCGTCTATTAGGTGAGGGGTCTAGGCACCTCAGCAGGGACCCGCTGCTTTCTGCCCACACAGCCTCCCGAGGGCAGGACATCACTTGGAGACTTCTAGGCCAATAAACAGCCTGGAGTATTGGTCTCAGAGCAGGGGGTCTGAGCTGCTCAGTCACCCAGTTTAGTAGCACCAGGTGTAAAAGCTTAACGAGGTCAGGGGCTTAGTGTGCTGGAAAATGATGCCTGTGAGTTTTCATCATCCTGCCTCCTGGGTGATGTCACTATGGGATCTGACAGTGGGTTTTAAAATAGTCTCCTTTTTTCAGAGCATAAATTTTTGGAGCTAAATAAAATCATCAGGAAAAATCTTTAGAATTTTAGTCCACAGGGTTTATGGGTATATCCTGAACCATGGCTGACGGTGTAGGATGTAGATGTGCCTATACCGTTATGCCCATGTGTACACATGCAGGCATACTCTTATCTCCACGTGAAGGATGAGGGGCTTTAAGCCAGATGAGCCTGTTTCAAATTCCAGGTCAAGTCACTTCCTGCATGTATGGCATGGATGACTTACTTATGATCTCTGAGCCTGTTTCCTTATCCTTAAAATAGGAATAATCATACTGACATCCATGGCATTGTTGTGAAGGTCAGAGATAATGTGTTTGAAGTTACAAAGAATAGAAGACACTTGATAAGTGATGTTGTTGTTATTATCACAATGTTCTCTTGTGAATAGTTACAAAAAAGATACCAAATCTGGGATAGAGCTGATTTTCTTAGATTACTCTTCAATAATTAAGTTGTTATACCTCATACTTCCTCCATTTCACTCTTGGGACTGGATGTGGATGTTTTCCATTTCGAAATACTCTCTCTTAATCCTCATTCAATAAGGAATAATACGTGATCTTTCAGGAATCTAATTATTTTCACGTAAGGGCTCCTGTTTTCCATTCATTCCTATAAACATTTATGAAGCATGTACTGTGTGCCAGACACAGATCCAAGGGCTGGGGATCCAGCAATGAAAACAGACGAAGCTGCTTGCTGATTGTCTACATGCCAAGTCTGCTGCAGCCTTGCCTCCGGGAAAGATGTGCCATCCTGTGGCAGAGATACCCACTGTGAACTGACTTCGTGTCATGCTCTGTGTTGGGTGATTAGGGGAGCAGCATGTAGTGATGAAAAGAAACAGTGAAATATGGCAACGTGATGGGTTTGTTGGGTAACTGACACATGAGCAACTGACTGAGACAGAAAATACAAAACCATGACAAGTGTCATGGAAATCCAAGAATTGATTTAGAATAAATTTATGGATGAATAATTCATTAAGGCTTATTAAGGGAAGTTGAGAGCATAGTGCCTGGAACATAGTATATGAATGTTTGAATGGATGAATTGTTGCATGAACAGAAGGCCTGCCATGTACAGTTGTGCAGGTTTCGTACTGCACTCCAAGGCATGCCATTCAAACTGTGGCAATGATGTTCAGCCTCTGTGTTCATGTGCCAAGAATTTCACATGTAACCTCATTCAATCCTCCCAACACTCCACCATTTAAGTGGTGTTTTCTCCATTATGCAGACATGGACTTGGGGACTCAATGTGGTTGTTACCTGCCCAGGTTCACAGAAGGAGTCAGTGGAAGTGGAGGGGACTCGCAATTGGAATGCAGACCCCTCTGACTCCACAGAGTTCCTGCTTGGAGAATAGAAGAAAACAGTAGCTTGAAATGAAACTTGATGGTTTAGGTCTTGTCATTTCTTTGAACCAAATGCTTAGGTCTCTGGGGTCAAAAGGAGAAGTGGAGACGCTGAAATGATTGCTTTTCCAGATTTTGAGCTTCAAGTCACATGCTCGGTGAGACCCTTGCCCTGTCTCACATCACACTCTTAGCTCTCCATTCTCTTCTCTTCAAGAGAAGCTTGGATCCAAGATACCAGAAAAACCCATCTGGTACAAGTGATGAATACACCATATGTATTATTTACAAAATTAATAATGAGAAAAGATAACAGCACTGTTGTGAGGAGCTGTTATTGCAGCAGACAGTCAGCCTCTTGGCCGGGAGATGACATCCAGCTCAGATGTGCTGTTTCTTTTATAACTAAGTTTAATCTCTCTCCATTCCTGACCCAGCAATTAGCTGGATAATGCAATGCCATGTTGGTGTCATGTCAAGACTGTAAACTAACAGGGCCTTCCCCACACTGCCCCCTGAAGTCTTGGCACTTCACACTCCTGTGTGATCCAGGAAATCAGCAGGAGAGGGGGTCGACTGACTGCTCCTGATTGCTGGTTGCTCTTAAAGGCAGTTTATTTCTCAATCAACTTTTTAATATAACAGTTCAATCTAGAGAACTACAAAAGGTGAAAGAAAACTTTATGTCAGGTTAAAAAGAATTGTGGCTAACAGTGAATACAATTTTAAAGTTTCAGGAAACAGAGGATCATGAATTGTATGGCTTTGGAAGGATTACGAGTTGTATGGCTTTGGAAGGGGAATGCAGTCTTCCTGCTTTGGAAACATCCCGCTTCTTATGCTGTACTTCTCTCTGAATTCCAGAGCCTGTAGGAGTCTTAGAGATTGTCTACTTACAGTTGTAAACAGGCTTTACATCTTTTGTTTTGGTTATCTTAAAGAAAGAAGGGGAGGGGTGAGAAAGAGAATTATATTTCTGAGTTATGTGCTTGATTTCCTTAATTCCTTCCAAGGGTCCTGAAAATGAGATATTATTATCTCAATTTTATTGTTGATGAAACTGAGGTCTTTAGAAGTCCCAGAACCCAGGGTATGTGTTCAATCTTTTCATCTCTGGACTGTCTGCTGTGTAGCCCACACTCTTTGTATAATAACATATATTTTGACACTCAGGGAGGGGCTACTTTTCTTAAATAGAAGGAGGAACAATTCTGTGTTAAATAATATCCCCTACAGGTAAATAAAAACAACAATAATAAGTATTTAATGAGTGATTACTGTGTTAGGCGCTGTGCCAGGTGTTCTGTTCTCTTAGCGCTCTGTTGAGGAAGGCACTGTCTTCTGCCCATTTGACAAATGATGGAGCTGAGGCTTAGAGGCAAATGACTCTCCAGAGTCACACAGCTGTTAGAAGTGCTCTATCTTTGTACTCATGGCTTTCTTCTCTGTTAGGCTTTAAACTTCTAGAAGGCAGGGACTGTCCCTAATCAATTTCTTTATTCCTAGAAGCCCTTGCAAAGTGGTTTCCCATAGCAAGTGCCTACTAGATATTCGAATGTCAGAGAATGTAACTGATCCTGGAGTCTGTCCTCTCTGATCTCATCACACATTCTGACTGTTTTATTAAGTGGGAAGATGGGGGAAAGGGTGTGTTAGCAGAGTGTTTCCTTCCTTCTGTGAAGCATAGAGGCCTAAAGCTCTTATGTACATATGATAGGAATGGAACATTCATTCATTTTATTGTTTTGTTTTGTTTTGGTGACTGTATTAGTCAGGGTAATACAGGTTGTGCTAACTTGACAAATAACCCAATGGCTTTGAACCTCCAAGCAGCTCTCTAGGGCCGCTGCCCCCCATCACCAGTGGTGCAAGAAATGCCTTGACCTTTTTCTCTGCCATTTCAATACAAGGTCCTTTAATAGTCACCACAGTGGGGGCAGCTGGGTGCTGGGACTGTCCTGCCCTGGTCATTGAAGAGACACACATCATACTGGTCACACCCTACCAGCTGGAATTAGTCATATGCTCCCAGACAGCAAAGAAGGTGGAGAAGAGGAATTCTGCCCTGTGCACAGAAGAGGAAATTTAGATGTAATTGATCTCGAAGACTCTAGTCCACTGGTGGTCCTTTGTTTTATTTCGTCTACTGAGTTACAGAAAAGGTTAAAGGTAACAGTTACAATACTATGATATTTCTTCAGAACACTTGCATGGACTTGCAGTTCCATTTGGCAAATTATACTAATTTCAATTCCATATGTTTAACCACAGTGACTCATGTCCAACTCTGGCTATTTTAAGTTTCTATATGTTGGCTATACCAGTAACTGCAATTTTTTTAAAGGATAAGGTATTTCTTCTAAACCATCAAGGATGTTTTAGCTCAGGAAATTGTTCTATTTTCTTGATACTGTCTCAAAGGATGCCTTAACTGGAGTTCTCAATTTTTTTAAACGTCAGTGTAAAAATATTTTCCAACAGATTGTTAAAATCCTTCATAAAACAATGCTAAGTGAACCTAACAAAATATAAAACTATATATATTATGATTCCAAATTTCTCTGTCTCTCTGATAATTGCTGTCTGTGTCACTCTGTCTCTGTTCTACACACACACACATACACAGACACACTCTCCATATTGAAAATCAATACATCAAAATCTTGACAGCCATAGTCTCTGAGCCTAATGATTATTTTGATTTTCTTCTCTATACTTTTTTGAATTTTACAAATAATTTTATACCAAAATATCTTTTTAAAGATTAACATAATTTTTTGCTCAGATATGTTATAATCAGAAAAATACATCTTAGATATAGTTATAAATATAGGATGGATATTTAAAAGTGCTTATGTGTTTCTTGTAATTCCGTCTCACAGCACAGAATTAAATGGTGCTTATTATAGATTATTCCCTCTGTTTCCTTTTTCAAGTCATTTAGAACTTGGAGGCAATGTTGAGAAAAGGGTATGGAGAGCAGGAAGGGAGAGAGATGCCATCCAGAGATGAGGGAACCATCATTTCCATCGTGAAATCCAGTTTAATTAGGGTCAGCCAGTCCCTGTATCACTGTCCCCGTCTGCTCTTCCTGGATAGTTAATTTGATATCTTCTGATGAATGTCATCTTGCAGTTAAAATGCTGGTGCTGGCGAGTTTCAGCATCTCAGCTGCCATGTCCCCTAGCTGTCAGCAGCCTTGTCTTTTTAATCAGGACCTCTATGGCTCTTTTTATTCAAGTAACTTTTTACTTTCCCAGATCCCAATGAATCTGGATGGAAAAGAGAGACATTAGTTGAATTTTAATTTAATCACTTGCCCCTCGGGAAATGTGCTAAAAAGGATGGTTCACACAAGGACAGGATAACACACCTGCTGGGGTCTGATTCCTACTGACTCATCACCTGGGTACAGAGCACTGAGGGTGAGCAGAAGGCCTGCCACCTGGGAGCAGGAGGTGAGGATGGCTTCCCTTGGAAGCAGGAGAGAAAGGGAGCCCATGTCTGTCAAGGTCATCATAATCCCAGCTGTCTGAGTCATGAGAGGAAGGAGATCTGGGCTCCACTTGCTTAATCCCCAGGAACAAATGACCTAGGCAAGGTACGGGGTCAGCAGAGGATGAGCTGTCTGATGAGGGCTTCCTGAATAGGCTGATCAGACTGACAGCTCAAAGCCTTCCGACCAGAGACAGTCATCACAGTAGACTGAGGAGTTGCTCTCTGTGACAGATGCCCCCCTCCCCTGTCCTCCTTTACTTATCTCCTTAACTGCATGGAGTCCCTCAAGGGGCACCTGTGATGTCATCTGCACAACCTGTGTGGCTGTGTGGCTTACAGCGAAGTGTGCGTGTTTACCAAGTACAGGTGCCAGTGCTGGGCAGACCAGCAGGACGAGTTGGTGATGATGAGTTCCATTCAAAACCCAAGAGCTCTCTCATTGAACTCAGAGCTTCTTGAGCCCCAAAGTGCATACAGATCACCTGGGAATCTTGAAAAAATGCAGATTCTGTCTTGGTAGGTCTGGAGTGGGGCCTGAGAGTCTGCATTTCAGCAAGTTTTCAGTAGATGCTGAGACTGCTGATTGCAGGACCTCACTTTTGAGTTGTCTTCACTGGGGTCATCAGGCTATCAAAAGGATATTGGGGAAAAAAAAAAGAAGGATATTGACAAAACTTGGCTTCTTGATACATTCTTCTATTGATATTTAGATTTTTATCTATTGCAAAGGATGATTTTTTTTAATATAGCCTTTGATGTACAATAACAAAGGGATTGATTCATCGTTGAGTTTCTTTCTGTTTCTTTGTTTAAGTCGGGAACAGAAGTGCCCAAATGGGCACTGTGGGCTCATTTTCTGCAGGCTTATCAGAAACACACAACCTCACCTAAATGCTGCAGCCCTAATTTCCTAAGTTGTAAGCTTCTGCAGGACAAAGGCCAATACTTCATGTAGACTGGTGCTTAATAAAGATTTTCTTGTCATAGTCTACGTACAGTTTATGATGTGATCTAACTTGGCAAAAAATAAAAAGAATAAAAAGGGCTTAGGCATTTGAGTTAAATGTGACAAGAAAAATTGAAGCAGTTTCTCTGGAATGTCATGCCTTATCTTCCTGCTTAAATCAGAGTCCAACTCCTTGCAAGACTCCCATGAAAGTGACAAGTCAGCTACACATTAATGAGAGCTTTGGTCCCTGTCTCTAACCTCTTCTTCCTGGGTCCCTCTGAGGTTTTCTGCTGAGGTATGGGTTTAATTTAATATCCCCATCTCTACAGCAATTGGTCTTTGGCCCATCCAGATTCTGTTCTGAACACCATGGTGTGTTATTGAGATGATGAATGGGACAAATAAGGGAAGTTGAGAAAGCTCTGGGAGGCTGTTGCCACGGGGGCGTGGCAGAGGTGATGACGAGATTGGCAGCCTAACGGGTTTTATTAGCTGGTGCTGCCGTGTCTGCAGTGATGTCATTCCTTTGGAAAGGAGGCCAGGACTCACTGGGAAAAACATAACCTGTTTAAGGAAAATAAAATTGTTTGGAAAGGATCACACATGGGAAAAACTATTTAGCAGAGGCTGACCTAGGGAAGTTAGAAAAATGAATTCAGTTGCACATGGGTTACCAGAGTTAACATACAATAATTTCTTGCACCGGGCAAGCCTTAAATAATGTCTGTGACTTGGAGGGCGGTGGTGTGACTGATGGATATGGGTTTTAGCCTTGATGTAGCCCCCAAGTCTCTGGATGTCCTCCTTATTTGTGGAGTTCATGGAAGGAGGAGGGTGTGAACTGGTCTTCCATCCACTTCATCCAGGTGTGGAACTGTTTTTAGGAATTGTTGCTTTGTGTCCATACTCAGTATGGATGGAATTTTTTCTAAATGCTGAGAACTACAGGGCACCAGGTATTTCATATGGTCCGGGCCAGCAGGCTTGGAATTTCTGTTTGTTAACAGTTGCTCCATTGTATTTGTGATGTATTTATAGTTTTTATTTGCAGACAGGTTGCCTTTGTCATATCATCTGTGGTCTGTTGATTAAAGCAACCAACCACATTGCTGATATTATCTACTCACCGTACTTGGGTGTGATTCCCCCTCTGCCCCTTCATGGAAGTGTCTTATGCTGCTTTTTCTGAATCAAGATCAATCAAAATCTTCATCTGGTCAAATTGAGTAATCTTTTGGTCGACTTAGTTAACTGTCTTGCTCTCTAGCCAGCAAAATAAATCATTTGGTATCAGTATTTAGTTGAATTTGCTTTGCTTTCTTGATCAGGTTATACTATTTGGAAGCTTAGACTTTTTTCTCCCTGTAACACTTGCATCTACAAAGTGAAGAACAGATACTATAATTGTACATGAAAGCAACTTTGTTCTTCTTTTTTTTTAACTTCTAATTTTATGTTGGAGTATAGCCGATTAACAATGTTGTGCTAGTTTCAGGTGCACAGCAAAGGGACTCAGCCCTACGTATACATATATCAATTCTCCCCCAAAACTCCCATCCCATCCAGCCTGCTACATAACATTGAGC